>NC_092133.1:142705607-143010290 GCF_043159975.1 Macaca nemestrina
GATATCCATGACATCACTTGCTTAGATTTTGATTGAGAATATATTGAATCTACAAATCAAGCGAGGAAGAACTGACATCTTAAAATACTGAGTCTTCCTGTCCATGAACATGGAATTTCTCTCATTTGGTTCTTGAATTTCTTTCATGAGAGTTTTATAGTTTTCCTCAAATCTTGCACATGTGTTGTTAGATTTATACCTAAGCATCTGATTGGGGAGTGGGCTGAGTTCTTTTTTGACCTAATTATCTATTTTAGTAAACCATCCATTTCCTTTAGGCCTGCGTCATTTCATCTTAAAAACTCTGCTTTATACACTGCCCAGGGCTGTTGCAAAGACCAAATGATAAATCACGCTTGAAAGTTATCTGTGAAATGCAAAGCTCTGTAGATTCTCAAGATATTTGCATGAAGGGCCCTGTCAGTATATACAATTCTATGACTGTCTTTATGACAGTGACCCCTTGCCATCCTCTCATCATGTGGCATTTTTTACTTTTCTCTGGGAAGGTGAAATTTTGAAACACTTCATGGTGAAATGTGACCTCTGTGGAGGCAGAATAGGTCAAGTGTTGATCTACGGCATGAAGTCCCAATGGCTGAAATCCTGAAAAATCGTTCATCCTTAATCCAACAATTACTTTGTGATGATAGATGAAGTCCCAGTCGCCAGGAGAAAGAGCAATATTGGTGACAAGAAATACAAAGTGGATGCATCTGGGAATACAGGGACGTAAGCGGCTTGGCTCATGCACCCAGGAGGCCTTTCAAAGACAGGCCCGTGACCACTCTGTAGTGTCATTAACACACTCAACAGAGCTAGGGGTCCTCCCAGCCCCTGGGTCTGAGCAGAGGCACCGCGATTATGAAATCAGTGCTAAAGGTCACTACGAGGAGGGTGCTGAATGGGGTCTGGCTGACGTTGATCTTCCTGACAACCATGTTTCCCCGTGACGTGGAACGCATGGGAGTTTATTGAGGATAGGAGGAACTTGAGCAGCCTGGGGACAGTAGCATCTGCACTAGGGTTAGGGTCGAGCCACAGACACCAGCAGATGTGGCTTGAGCTCACACACTGGCACTCACTGGCTGTTTGGCTGAGGGTGCTGCTTGGTGTGCCTGTTGCATTCAAATGGTGGCAGCCGCAGTGGAAGTGGTCATCGTTCTGTAGCTACAACTGTCATTCATCTCCCATAAAGGTGGAAAATATATCAAGAAAAGAAACGCATGGATTTATTCTTTGACTGCCCTTTCTGGTCTTCGGATACTGCCAGGGAAATCAGGGCAGCAGGAGGGTGGATTTTGTTTCCTAAGGCATAAAATGTGGAGTCAAACGCAGGGATCTAGCAGCCGTGGGTCAGTGCTGGGCAGACCCCAGTGAGGGCTGCTGCTGATAGGGGCCCTGAGACTGAGCATGGGAGACAGCGAGGCCCTCCCTCCGCTACCAGCAGATAACACAGGGCCACATCGCTTCCCACTGCCGCTGAAGTAGCCGGGCCAGAGACAACTCCAACTCCAAATGGTTTCCTGTGTCCCAAGGTGCTCATCTACCACTTAATCCATTTCTGCATCTCATCCATCATGCAAATGGAACGTGGAACGGTCCCAAGTTTCTTCAAGAGGCTGTTAGCCCTCGACAGCAAGTATTTTACAGTTGATTAGATTAAGAAGGTCGGCTCGGACCTCCACTCAAGTGCTGTTTATGCAGTTCAAGTGTCAACCAAGCTCAGTGGACCACAGTGAGTGGGGAAGCAGCCTCTGGGGGAGGAGGTGGTTTCCTGTTCCGGGCAGAGAAAATAGCCACTGTGTGCTTAGCATGTGTGGGCACCGCGCTGAGATTGTGAGCTCTGTGCGCACACACACACACACACACACACACACACACAAACACACACACACACACACACAAACACACACACACAAACACACACACACACAAACACACACACACACACAAACACACACACAAACACACACACACACACAAACACACACACACACAAACACACACACACAAACACACACACACAAACAAACACACACACACACAAACACACACACACAAACACACACACACACACAAACACACACACACACACACAAACACACACACACAAACACACACACACAAACACACACACAAACACACACACACACAAACACACACACAAACACACACACAAACACACACACACACACAAACACACACACACACAAACACACACACACAAAAACACACACAGACAAACACACACACACGCAAACACACACACACACACACGCAAACACACACACACATTTCTAAATCATCTCTATGCCTATCTGGGTGCATCTGTGCCCTCTGCACTGTGTCTACGTATGTGTATATGACTCTGAGTGTGTTCTCTCCTCTATATGTGCCGTGTATACGTTCTCTGTCTGTATCTAGCTCTATATAGATGTATGCACACACATGCATGTATATATGTATACACACACGCACTTAATACTCAAAAAGTTATCCATGAGGTGAGCACTATCAGATACTGAAGACCTACTTCTGTGGTAGGTAGTTTTGTTGTTCCACTTTGCAGGTTTACATTCAGGCTAATTACCTGGTCAAGGTGACAGCTCACAAGAAGTAGAGCCAGGCTAGGAACTCAGGAGGTGGCTCCAGGGCCCGGATTCCACTGTCATGCCTCCTGCTCTGGGAGGGAAGGGGCCACGTGGCCGCCTGAGCTGCTGTCCTCGGGGGAGATGGTGACATTTCTCTACCAGGAGAGGCAGCACCTTCCTGGAAACCTGGCTCCAGGGGAACTGGGTGTGTGCCTCCCTGTAGCTGTCACAGGGGAACTGGGTGTGTGCCTCCCTGTAGCTGTCACAGGGGAACTGGGTGTGTGCCTCCCTGTAGCTGTTACAGGGGAACTGGGTGTGTGCCTCCCTGTAGCTGTCACAGGGGAACTGGGTGTGTGCCTCCCTGTAGCTGTCGCAGGGAAAGCTCCCATGAGGAGAATGTCTGATGGGTTTAAGCCTCACATGGCTCCGGGCTTCTTCCCTACACCTTGAATATCGTTTGAGGACTGCTGGCCCCACAGCAGGCTTCTCCCAGACCAGGTTCTGTCCCTGCTTCTAGTCAGTGCATTGGTGAGGACACACAGGGCTGCAAACATTTTCACTGCATGTTCCGGCAGCTCTACGTCGGGTATTCACCCAAAGGAGCTGGAAACACGTCCACACAAAATCCTGCGTACAGATGTTTATAGCGGCTTTATTCAGAATAAGAGGTAACCAAGATGCCCTTCGTGGGTGAGAGAATAAGCACTGGGCTTCCTCCGCACGATGGAGCATGATTCGGCACAAAGAGAAATGGGCAATCAAGCCGTGGAAAGACCTGGAGGAATCTTAAATGCACATTGCGAGGTGAATACGGTAGTCTGAAACGGTTATAAGGTACGTGTTCTAAAAAATATTCTAAAAACGTAAAGCTATGAAAACAGACCAGCAGTGGCCAGGGCTTGTGGGGAAGGAGGGATGAACAGAAGGAGCACGGCGGATTTTCAGGGCAGGGACACTGCTCTGTGTGATGTTCCATTGTGGATCCAAGTCACTCTCCATCTGTCCAAGCCCATAGAAGGTTCAACACCAAGCGTAAGCCCCAGCTTAATCCGTGGACTTCATAATGGGGCAGCTGTGCATTTGGGGGGAGGAAGCACGGGGGAGCTCTCTGTACCTTCTTCTTTATTTTGTTGAGAACCTCAAACTGCTCTAAATAAAATGAAATCTTTTTCTTAAAAAACAAAAAAGGCTTTAAGACAATTTTTCTCATCTCAGAAAGAAAGACCCATGAAGAGATAAGTTACAATGCCAGACCAACATACATACACAATTTTAGAAATACGGCATGGTATTATCCTGAGCGAACTAATGCAGGAACAGAAAACCAAATATCACATTTTCTCACTTATAAGTGGGATCTAGACATTGAGTATTCATGGACACGAAGGAGAGAACGATACACACGGGGCCTGCTTGAGGGTGGAGGGTGGGAGGAGGGCAAGGATTGAAAAACCATCTATCAGTCACTCTGCTTATGACCTGGGTGGTGAAACAACGTGTACACTAATGTACCCTGGCAAGATGCAATTTACCTGTGTAACAAACATGTACATGTACTCCTGAAACCATGATAAAGTTTTTTTAAAAATTAAAGTAAGAAAGAAATCTGGCACACAACATAGACAATTCAGGGGCACTCACTCGTCTGCCTCGTCCAAGTTGTACATTCCTGGGGAGTGGAGACTCTTTTCGTGAACAGGGATAACTAATGTTTACTGGGTGAACAGAGAAGACTTCAAAGGGAGTCCCTGAGTCCCAAAAGGTGAGCGGCTGCCAGGGACACCAGACATGTCTGGGGAGATTCGGGGAGAGAATGGCACCTGGGTGTCCATGGCCAGCCTGTGCGGGGTGACTGGGCCACTCGGAAGTCAGACCAAGTGTGATGAGGGTTTGGGAGAAGAAGTCAACGGCAGTAACCTCAGAGGTGTCAGTCGGGGCCAAGGAATTCGTCTTTTGTTGAGAAGTTCATCCTTCCTCTTTCTCACATGGTAAACTAGCATATTTACATCAACTAGCTCAGATTCGGAGTCTTTATTTTATTTTTTAGGAAGTATTTCTGCTTCACATAGAAAAGCGAGGTGCTCTGCGTCTGCGACATGCTGCCTCACTGGAGAGTATTTCAGAGTCCCTTCCACCCCTGTGACTGTCAAATTAAACCAGAAAAGGGTCCATCCCATTGAACGCCTGTTTCTCTGTGTACTCTTTACAGCTGAGTCACAATCTCTCAAATCATCGTCAACAATTCTCTTGATCCCAACCAACTGGTGATTAACTTGCTGCTATGTGCAAACTATCATTTCCCCATTTTAATCTTTCTTTAAAAAATGCAGAGATTACATGATTCAGCGGCACACACGAGCGTGTGGCTGAGTCTAACGCAGGCAATCGTAGGAGGATGTAAATTGTGCCTTCTATTCACTGTGTGGTTTTTGCCAGGGCTCCAAGCCTTGTGGGAAACAGCATATTTGCCCTCGAGCAGGTGACCGGTGTTCCCGGATGATGGGTCTGTGACCACTGAGCATCTTCACCCGCCTGACCCTAAGTACTGATATAAAGGGGCGTGCTAGGAGGATGCCAGCCCTGTCGGAGCTGGAAGGCCGCACAGCATAATGGGGCCTGAATCGCACTTGACAGAGTCCACACACCCCTCCTCATCCTCCACCTTCAATGTGTGATGCAGCCATTGTCCCCAAGGGCCTTTCCTTGAGAGACACTGGGGGTGCAGGTTTCAGGGCTCAAAGCTTCAGGAAACGCAGCTGGTCCATCTCCAACTGGGGGGTGCACAGGGCCCCTCCACTCACTATAGACTGATGATCACCTGTCTCCAACTGGGGGTTGCACAGCGCTCTTCACCCACTCGAGACCGAGGATCACTGGACAGAGACACAGATCTAGCACTGCTTATCCCGGGGGTCCCACCTACAGTTCATGGAACTCTTGGTCCTCTCGGCTCCTGCCAGCACCACACAACCATAGCATGAACTGCTGCTACTGTATTTCCAGGATGTTCTGCAGGGAGAGCCCTCCTGCAATGGCCCCTGAGCCCTCCTGCAATGGCCCCTGAGCCCTCCAGTGACCCTGAGCCCTGTCCTGTGACCCTGGACCCCCTCCAGTGACCCTGAGACCCCTCCAGGGACCCTGAGACCCCTCCTATGACCCTGAGTCCCCTCCTATGACCCTGAGTCCCCTCCTGTGACCCTGAGTCCCTCCAGTGACCCTGAGTCCCATCCTGTGACCCTGAGTCCCCTCCTGTGACCCTGATTCCCCTCCCCAGTGGCTCTGGGCCCCCTCCCATGGTCCTGAATTTCCCTTTAGTGGCCCTGAGCCCCCTCCAGCGACCCTGAACCCCCTCCAATAGGCTCTGAGCCCCCTCCCAAGGATCCTGAACCCCCTCCCTTGGCCATGAGCCCCCTCCCGTGGGCTGTGTGCTCTGCAGCTATAGGCACCCCTCTCTGACTTGAGGGGCTTCATGTGCTGTCTGACAGGAAGGGCTTCCTGAGCAGTGTGCGACGGAGGAGGGATCAGGTGGACTGGGTTGAGCTGATTCAGAAACGACCCTGGTCCTGCCCCAAGGCCAGAGCCAAACCGCCAGCCTCTCTGGGTCTCTGTGACCCCATCTGGAAACCACGGAGCTTGACCCCAGGCGGATCCCACAGAGTCCCCCAGCTGAGCATCCCACCCTCCGGCACCCCAGGGCCTCAGAGGCACAGGAGCAGGTGGGGAAGAGGCTGAAGACAGAGTGGGAGAGACGGTGGCTGGGCGCAGAGCCCCTCAGAGCAGTGTCCACACGCCTGTGTCTCCAGGGTGTGCAAACAGAAAGGGGCTCCACGGCCCCTCTGACCTGGCGGTGCTGGTGCGAGTGCCGCATGCCTGTCTGCTTGCTGTTCTCCTGTGTCTCTGCTGTGAAATGCGCTGCTTTGGCATCTTTAAGACCCATTATTCTCCACAATCACCACCTGTGAGCTGGCAGAACAAGCATACATTTCCCTCCCAGAAAAATAATCAGCACTGAGAATACAGAATCCAGCCGTTACCTTTTTAACGAGCTGAGCAGCCTGGCCTTTAATTTATAGCAGCTTCTCAAGCAGCCAGGGGAATATATTAGTTTTAATTTTTTTAAGAAACAAAAACAGCAGAATTGCTCTGTTCATAAAATCCAACCACAAGCAAGCCGTTCCGTGAGGGGTGAATTAATTAGCACTACTTACTAAGGTTTTACTGCTATTGATTCATTCTGCTCCATCAATAATATTAATTCACCCACAAAACCAGTTCAGCTTAACAGCCTGTGCAAGGGAGTCAGGAAGTTGAGTCACCTGTTACAATGTTGCTGCCCGCAGTTTCTCTTCTGGCTTCTGTTTTTCTGTCAACTCAGCCCCTGAATTGCTGTCCCTGGATCTCCTGGCAGTGCCACTCAACACCCTGAAATCATCCCTCAAATCACCTTTTCCCCTCCACTCTGCCACCATAGCCCCTCCTGCCTCATGTCAAGTAACTAAAATAGCCGCCACTTCCAGGCTGTGCGTGTTCCCCAAATTCACAGGTTGAAGTCCAATCCCCAGGACCTCAGTTGACTGGGTTTGGAGGTGGGGTCTTTACAGAGATAATTAAGGTAAAATGAGGTTTTTAGGCTGGACCCTAATCCAATCTACACGGTGTCCTTATAAAAGCAGAGATTAGGACACAGACACACACAGAGGGAGGACCCCATGAGGACACAGGGAGACAGCAGGGTCTATAACATCAGGGACCTTAGGAGGAACCAGCCCTGCCAACACCTTGACCTTGGACACCCAGCCTCCAGGACGCTGGGAACAGGAGTGTCTGTTCTCTGTGGCACTTTCTAGGAAAGTCCAAGAAG
This sequence comes from Macaca nemestrina, assembly GCF_043159975.1. Classification (NCBI taxonomy): domain Eukaryota; kingdom Metazoa; phylum Chordata; class Mammalia; order Primates; family Cercopithecidae; genus Macaca; species Macaca nemestrina. The sequence goes on from NC_092133.1 coordinate 142,713,063, forward strand.
ACTCGTGCCACTTCTAACCCGTCCTCTGCCTCCCGTTGACCACCCAATTCTCTTTCCTAAAACTCCACCTTTCACCATGTCCCCTCTGCTTTCAGCACCAATTTCTCAATCTTCAACTCAAAGCCCTTGTCCCAGCCTGACGCCTCATCATCTATGCAGGTTTGACTCATGACCTCCGAGAAAATGCCCTCAAACCGGCTGTTTCCTTCACGCTGTGCGTGTGTAAGAGGCTGTTTCGTTCCGTGCTCTCGGCCCACATCACATGTGGTTCTTCCTTGCTCAGCAGACGGCTCAGCCGGGAGGCGGGAGGGAAGGACGCCACCTTCCAAGATTTGCAGCCTCAGAATTCCCTGTGTGGGTATCTTATTTTTTTCCTAAAGGTCTTTCAGATATAAGACATTTTGATCTTCAAAAAATGCCAGGTACATCACGGAGGTGTTGTCATTGTTTTAACATAAGAAACAAAGGCCCCAAAAGGTTAGGATACGCAGCTCATGGCAGATCGAGGATTAGCAGGACGTGTCTTGCGTCCTGTCCGGCAGCCATCTCACTGGGTGTCATGACCTCTATGGCCAGTTGAGGAGCTGGCTGCAGCAGGCTCACTGGGCGGCAGGAGGGCTCACAAGACCCCGTTGAGCTTGAAGCCCAGCGTGCCCCCGTCCTGGCCCCCATCATCTTGCCTTGAGGAGCCGGGTGGAGCACCACCCTGCTGGGTGCCTGCTGCGTGGAGAACGTCATAACGAGATCCCCGGCGTTTTCTGGCTCAACCTCCCAAGGACACTGAGCTCTTCCTCAGGCCTGTGCAAGGAGGTGCAGAGTGGGCCTGGGTCTGGGAAGGGCAGGGAGAGGCCGCCGTGACCACTGCATGATCCACTGATTCACCTTCTCTAAGAAATGGACATCAGGGGACAGAATGAGAGTGAGGGTGGGGTGTTCGAGGCACCGGCCCGGCTCTCTGCAGACGGCACCTTTACTTTCTGCCATGTACTTCGACCTCACCAGTCTCCGCGCCACGCTCAACACGTTCCCACGCTCTTCTGTGACATGGGGGGAAATGGGGGAGGGCACTTTTATCCCAGGCAGCAGCAGTTGACAGCTGGTGCACACGGGGTAGGGAGTTGTAACCTGAGCACAGTTGAGTACCGGTGACAGCCCCACCCGGGCTCATCCAAGCTGTCCTTTCCCAGCTGAGAGCCCCGGTCCCCAGGCTCACTGAGTCTCTCATCCCCATCAGTGACAGGCACAGGCCTACCCCAGACAAGCACACACAGCCACCGTCTGCCTCCAAGCAAATGTTGGCAGACGCATCCTCTGTTCATTCACTGGCCTCCTGAACTGAAGCCCAAAGCCCTGTTCTGAGCTCCACCTCTGCTGAGAGCTTGCTGGCCTACAGGAGCCTGGGCCACTGAAGCCGACCCTCTGACAGACTGGGGCCACTGTGGCCATGTAAGTGGGCACTGGGGGGCAGTGGATGTGGAGAAAGGTCACTGCTGCAGGATAAGACTCACCTGCACGGCCGCAGTAGGGTGTGTGAGTGAGCCAAGCAGGGACAAGCCATGCGTGGGTGCAGAAGGGCACTAGGAGCACTTGGGGCCCAGAAGCACCATCAGCAAATGTCCATTCAGGGAGGTCCCAGCTCAGGGGGGCCCCTGGGGAGCCAGGCTGCAGCACCTGCTCTCTGGGTCCTCCATCTCAATGACCTCCTCTTCACTGCCCTCCTTCCCCAGCCCTCTCTCTTTACAAAGTGTTGTGTTTATTTTCTTCTTTATCTCCTATTTACTGAGGGCTCAGTATTATACCAAGTTCTGCCCACATCCTACCCAGCCAGTACTCAGCCCAGCATGGCGCAGGGGTGGTCCTCCCGTTTTATAAGTGAGAATGACAAGCCTTGGGCACTTGTCTCTTCTATATGAATCAACATGCTACAAAACAAAACAAACACCCTCACCGTCATTCAGACAAACGAGGAAGGGCACCCACCATTAGTCCCCAAAGAGCCTCCTGCAGCCATTTTCATCTTCCCTCTTCTATGTCCTGGTGGCCTCACAGCACAGCTGCCTGATCCCTGCCTGGCTCAGCCCTGTAGACTGGTGGCCTCACAGCACAGCTGCCTGATCCCTGCCTGGCTCAGCCCTGTAGAGACCTGAGATAAACAGGTGCCCACTCACCTGCACACTCACCTGCAAGCTCACCTGTTCACTCATCTTCACACTCACCTGCCTACTCACCTGTCCACTCACCTGCCCACTCACCAGCACACTCACCTGCACACTCACCTGCCTACTCACCTGTCCACTCACCTGCCTGCTCACCTGCCTACTCACCTGTCCATTCACCTGCACACTTATGTGCCTACTCACCTGCACACTCACTTGCCTGCTCACCAGCACACTCACCTCCATGCTCACCTGCACACCCATCTGCCTGCTCACCTTCACACTCACCTGTCCACTCACCTCCATGCTCACCTTCACACTCACCTGCACGCTCACCTGTCCACTCACCTGCACACTCGTCTGCCTACTCACCTGCAAGCTCACCAGCAAACTCACCTCCATGCTCACCTGCCCACGCACCAGCACGCTCATCTGTCCACTCATCTGCACACTCGTCTGCCTACTCACCTGCAAGCTCACCAGCACACTCACCTCCATGCTCACCTTCACACTCACCTGCACGCTCACCTGTCCACTCGCCTGCACACTCATCTGCCTGCTCACCTGCATGCTCACCTCTGCAACCAAAGGAAATGAGGAGATGAAAGAATGAGTCCTGATACCCACGTATCTGGCTTCATGGCTCCTCAGGAACTGCAGCTGCCACAATATCCACAATTCTCACTCATTTGCAGCAGAAAAACATCTCAAATCCCAGTGGTGATTTTGCTTTGAACAACTCCGCACTGTTTCTCTGTTTGACTTCCTAAATTTACAATGAGAAAATATCACAGAAAGCAAACATAATTGAAATAAACTATAGTATCAGCATCAAGCCCTATGCAAATATTTTCATGAAATTGTAAACAAAACCTGTCATACAGGCTTTTTTTTAGTAAAAAAAAAATAGTAAAAATAGACCAAAAGTTACACTTCTGAAAGTCTACAGTGTGATCCCAGTTTCACTCTGCAGGCAGGTGTGTGTCTCCTTTGCTGGATGGCAGATGTTCAAATGCAAGGTCTTCAAGAAGAGACTTTAGAGCGGGCTTTCTTTTCACTGTACCTTAATTCTGAGTACATTAAAAATTATTCTTAGAAACTCTGATTCTTTCACATCACTCAATATTTATTTATTAGGATGAATAAATGGAATCAATTCAATTCCATGAAACTGGAAGACCCAATAACAGGTTTTATCTGGGAGGCAGGAGACCCTAAAGCCCAGTGGCTGTTTGCCCTGAGTTCCGCGCTGCCCAGACTATGCTCTCAGATGATCGGAGCAGCAGCCTCTTCTGCACCTGTCTCTCAAGTCCTCCGGTGGTTTCCAGGGTGCGGGCTCCCATCCTCATGAAAGTTTCCAGTATGCGGTGTTCTCTCTGCGACCTCGCTCGGGTCCAGCGCTCCCCTGTCCTGTGGGTTCCTATCTGCCCCGTCCTCCCTGCCACTAGGACAACCAGCCCCATGCCTTCCCTAAGCACTAGCAGGGCTCACTTTGGTCTTTCCCCTGTCAGAATCTCCATCTTCTCCCATTGCTGTGCCCTCCTGGCTCACCCATTGCTGTGCCAGGCCAGGGGGCATGAGAGTCTCTGGTGAGAGAAATGATGTAAGACGCCCATGTGATCCAAGGCAAAAATATGTGCTTCAGGCCGGGCGCAGTGGCTCACGCCTGTAATCCCAGCACTTTGGAAGGCCGAGGCGGGCAGATCACAAGGTCAGGAGATCGAGACCATCCTGGCTAACACGGTGAAACCCCGTCTCTACTAAAAATACAAAAAATTAGCCGGGCGTGGTGGCGGCGCCTGTAGTCCCAGCTACTCAGGAGGCTGAGGCAGGAGAATGGCAGGAACCCGGGAGGCGGAGCTTGCAGTGAGCTGAGATCCATCCACTGCACTCCAGCCTGGGCGACAGAGTGAGACTCCATCTCAAAAAAAAAAAAAAAAAAAAAAAAAAAAACCAAGCAGCGCCAAATGCTGCCATTCTTTTAGGATGTCATTTATAAGACAGTCTTGAGCATAATATCATAGTATTTTGACGCAGTATTGCATTTTTTAAAAAATGATATTTTAGAAAATAACTTCTATGTGTCTAGAGTATGAAGGCAAAAAATGATGAAATTGATGGCCAATTAAACCCTAAAATGATTTTAAGATATGGCAAATGGCTGCATTTAATTTCTAAAAAGGAGATAGGTGCGAAAGTAGAAATGCTTACTTCCTGAGGCCTCCTCCTCTGCAGCTCATCAGAATGGAATTTAAAAATAAAATTAGAAGCTGAAAAATAGCCTGAGTCAGAACCCAGAGGCAACCTTTGCTGACCTCGTTAGGCGTTGGGTAAACCAGCCACGCTCCCTCTGGGAACGAGAGAGGACCACGCCCCAGCTGCCTGGTCTGTCTACACAGCAGGAGGCTCCCGGGCCGCAGGCTGGGGGTTCCTGGCACAGGGGCAAGAGACCGCAGAGAAGCAGCCACTGCTGGAGTTTGTGGAGGCCCCTGGGCACGTTCGGGATCCAGTGCACGTGCTCTCACTCTCTCTCGCTCTCTCTCTCTCTCCCCCCACCCCGCACCCCACCACCTTCTCTTTTGGTCACTGTCTCTCTGTCTCTGTCCCTCTCCTTCTCTGTCTCTGTCCCTCTCCTTCTCTGTCTCTGTCCCTCTCTTTATATCTCTGTCTCTGTTCCTCTGTCTGTCTCTGTCCCTCTTTATATCTCTCTGTCTCTCTCTGTTTCTCTCTGTCTCTCTATCTCTGTCCCGCTCTGTCTCTGCCTCTCTGTGTCTCTCTCTCACCATCTCACCTCACCTTCTAACGGGAGCATCTCCTGTCTCAGATCCTTCCAGGTCATCATAGAAATCATAACTTATTCACCTGGGGAACTGAACTAGCCACAGAGGCTCAAGCCAAATGGGGGATTCTGCCATGTGTGTTTTGTCCATTTAGCACATATATATATATATATATATATATATATATTAGTTTATATATATATATTTTTATATATATATTAGTTTAGATTCAAAGGTCAGCATTTCAGGAGTTGGGCCCAGTGTCAGTAAATCAGACCTGCTTACCTTTCCAAGGGCCTGGTCTCCAAACTCCTTAGGAAACAGTGACATCGTTAACTCCATGTGAAGACTTCCAGCTTTTTTTCCTTCCTCCCTTCCTTCCTTCCTTCCTTTCTTCCTTCCTTCCTTCCTTCCCTCCCTCCCTCCCTCACTTCCTCTCTTTTTTGTTTCTTTCTTCCTTCCTTCCTTCCTTCCTTCCTCCCTCCCTCACTTCCTCTCTTTTTTGTTTCTTTCTTCCTTCTTTTCTTTCTTTCTTTCTCTCTCTCTCTCTTTCTTTCTTTCTTTTTCTTTCATCTTTTTGGTATTTTTTAAACTATTAACTTGGCAAATAGCCTTCTATGAAAACCACAGACTTCTGGGCTACACTTCACGTGGGCAGGTTGACTGGTGAGAAGTTCGGTTGTGGGGAGCCGTGTCTGCGGAGATGCCCCTGCAGCTGGACCGTCTGTTCACGGAGGCCCCTGCAGCTGGGCCGTGTGTTCACTGAGGCCTCTGCACCTGGACTGTCAGGGCTGCTTGTCTGTGCTGCTGGTGCAGGAGCGCTTCCTTCTCTCCCTCCTCCCCGCTGAGCGTTTCCTGGCAGCTGTGGTCCCGGGCTCCATCTAGACGGATATAGGACACCAGGCAGAGTCGGACCGCGGAGGCCTGGCCAAGCCTCTGTTGAGAGGCCTCAGCTGTGTCAAGGGTTCCCCAGTGGCGGCTCAGGCCCTGCGAGGTGACACTGTTCCCCGGGCGGTTTGCACTGCGCCGTCTCTCGCTGGTCACTGAGATGATCCAGTATTCTTCCGTTGCTTTTCTTGTGAAACTGTTTAAGTTTCCTGTGAGTTAGAGAGAATGGCAGCCGCGGCTGTGTGACGCGAGTTCCCAAGAATCGAGCTGCTCCAGGCGGGTGATGCCATGCCATCAACGGTGTCTCTGAGCTGCTCCCACAGGCAGGAGGCAAAGGGCACCCCGAGGAGTCGGGATCAGATCCGGGGCCTGTCTGGCTGCTAAACACCTTGGCCTTGAGTGAGGCATGTAACCTTCCATTCCTCAGTTTCCCATTCCTTCAACAAATGCTCTTTGAGCCCCTGCTGTGCGTATGGCAGGGGAGGAATCCTTGTGAGGAAGGCAGTGGTGAGGAAGACAGGATAAAAGAGCATCTGCCTCCAAGACACCGAGCATCAGAAGCCTCGAAGTCCGCAGTGCCCTGGTAGGGCTGCGGGGGCCCAGGCACAGCTAAGAGGCACAAGCACAAACCCCCATGCCTGGCCATCCTGGCACGAGGCCTCTGGCAGGGGCTGACCGTCCTTTCCTTTTCTCTTCAGAGTGCGGGCAGTTTGCTTTGGGTCCTGAGAGATGGATGGAAGGATTGTGGCCAGTGAGGGTCCCCCGGCCTGGGAGAGTGGGAGGGACAGGCCTGGGATGTGAGCCTCGGGCAGGGCGCAGAGACCCACGTTAAAGCCAACACCCACAGCCGCATCCAGGCAGGGCCAGCACCACCCACCCCACCGCACTGGGTTCACGCCTCCGAGTTCGAAGCACGCTGGGAGAGAGCATCTAGAAAGCAACGGGCCATCTCAGGGTTCTTGGAAAAGGACTTGGAGTGGACGGGCAGGTTTCCAAAAGACCCGACTCCAATCTTCCAAATGCGCAGGGATCAGTGTGAGCAGGTCTGCTTCTCGGTGGGGGTGGGGGGAGGACCCACAGACTTCCTCTGAGCACCACAGGGACCCCCAGTCACCCTCAGCCTCACCCACACGGGTGCCCACTGGCCTTCCTACTGTTCGTCCTTCGCTCTCCAAACGTCCGCAATTCTAAGTCTGCTCTGAAGTCTAAACTGAAGAGAATACAATTAAGAATTCTTACTTACTTTGTATTTCTAAAACCCCAGGGTTTTTATTTTCTTTCCTGACAGGTGTATTGTGTATTTATGCCTCTTCATTTCTGATCTTCCTATTAATTTTAAGTCAATTATAGTGACATTATTTTCTGTTCATAAAAATTGCTTTAGCTAGATGTTAGAATTTTAAAGAATATAGTTATATGGAAGCACACATTTAAGAAAGGAACGTATACATGCATGGAATTTCACAGTTAAAATGGTTATATGTAGATATACAGAATATATAGAAAAGTTAAAACAGGATATGTAAACTAAACAGTGTGTAATTCAACCTCCAGTTTAGAATGCAATCACCACATCTAACAAAGTGACATGAATTTTTTAACTAATGATTTGAGTTGCAATTTCTCTCATTGAATCTGCCATCTGCTATTAGAAAATATACATCACTGAATCACATACAATTGTTCTACTGAAAAATGAATGCGCTTCTTTCTCCCCACAGTAACCACTAAAACGCTGTCCATTATTTCCAAATTACTCTCTCGTGTGCACAGCTATTGAGGGAAAGGAATTAGGATTTCATGGTACCTGGTCTTTAGAGTAGCAACTTGGGAAAACAAATTAGAATTGCTAACAAAAGAGAAAAAAGAACAATTTCTTAGTACCGTTCTTTAAAGGAGACACACGTTTAGACTGAAAATATGAATCCTTTTCTAAACCAGGACCCTGTTAAGTGGGCAAAGGGGTGCTAGCAGAAATTATATGGTCCGGGGGACAGACGCTGGGTCTGTCCCTGGCAATTCCAGCAACTGCTAACCCTGGGTATGTGAAATGAGAGTGAAATCTTCACAGGAAGTAAACCGTCTTACAAACAATTACAAAATAGTTTCAGCTAGACACACACGTTCACTGTGCACGGAGGAGTTTTGTATTGTTTGCTATGCTGAGCTCAACCTAGAGAAGCAACGATGAGAAAAGTATCAAGATCTCTTAACTCTGTCCTTCTCGGACCAGCCTACATGGAGGGCTCTGCGATCCTGGCTTCTTTTGCTTGCAGAGTTAAGCTGAGACGGTGATGACTGATAGGGTGGGGTGCAGAGTTGCAGGCAGGACCAGAGCAGGCAATGCTGCTCTCGTCCTGGGTGGCAGAAGTTAGATGACTTTCAAAAATGCTCCCTAATGCTTCTAAGGCCCCCAAGAGATTGGCCTAGTTCCCCGCTGCCTCCCCTCAGCCTCTTCTCCTCTTGTAGACACTTTCAGTTCCATTTCAGAAATTCCAAGTATATCTGTGGATCTAAAAAGATAGACAGCACCGGAGAAGAGGGCGTGCTTAGAGAAGGGAGAAGGGAGGTATAACATTACATGCACACCCACATATTTATAGTGGTTCATGAAGACGCATTCAATCTGTGTTGCAGGCAATGATTATTCCGGGAATTAGATTAAAACAGAAAAAGACACAAGAAGAAATTTCATATAAAGAAACCAGAATAATGCACATAAATAGATCCAAAGTCATAGACTGAGAGACATAAAGACGATGATGGGGCAAATTATAGACCAGAGTGCAATGAGAGGTCCAGAACCTAAAATGTTCTCAAGTAAACTTCACAGAAGATCTGGTGCCAGAGTAACCAGAAGGACAGGAATGGCATCACTCCAGGTGAGGAGAGTGGAGAGCCCTGTGCTGGAGGGAGGGGAAGATGCCAGTGCTGCTGCCTGTCGGCCCCCAGGCCACGTGGGAGGCAGGTCTGCGGCCAAGGGCAGGGCTGAATCGCTAGAGGAGACATTGCTCAAATTCTCTAGAAGTTAGATGAATTGAGATCCTGGGAATCTTGAATTCACCCTGCGGCCCACTGACCCTAAGAGCTGTTAAGGCAAAAGGCATTGCTATTATTACAAAGCTCTGGGTTTGTTTTAAAGGCAGAAACAATAATAATAATAATAATAAAAAGATAATAAAAGTAAAATCAAATGCCCTATAGAGACAGGGAGTGCTCTCTCTTCCTCGTGTCAGCGTTCTGTTTGTTCCATAGACTGGCACGATTGTATTAGTGACTTTATATTCATTCAACAAAATTTCTTCAATGGCCTCTTAATATGTAAGTGGCCAAGGAGGATAAGAAGATGATTATGCTAAGCTACAGCCAGCAGCAAGCATCTGATGTGGGAGATGGATGCAGGAGGTCATTTGGGGGGGATGCAGGGACACATGTGAGCACCGTAGGGCAATCACATTCTCACCACAGGCAGAACGTGGTCCTTAGGGGGACCACGTTTTCACCACGGACAGCTTTAAAGAGTGTGGGAGGTCGCCTGGGGTCACAAGGACACAGGTCAGCACCTTGGAGGGACCACGTTCTCACCACGGACAGCTCAAAGGGTGCGGGAGGTCACGTGCGGAGGACGCAGGGACTCACGTCAGCACCTTAGGGAGACCACGTTCTCACCATGGACAGCTCAAAGGGTGCGGGAGGTCGCCTGGGGTCACAAGGACACAGGTCAGCACCTTAGAGGACCACGTTCTCACCATGGACAGCTCAACGGGTGCGGGAGGTCACGTGCGGAGGACGCAGGGACTCACGTTAGCACCTTAAGTGAACGATGTTCTCACCATAGACAGTGCTGCAGGGCGCGGGGGCTCAGCATGGGAAATGCTTTCTCTGGCTGAGAGATTAAGGAAACACTTGTTGAAGGAGCAACTGAAGAAGAGGAAGAAAGTAATAACAACTTCAATCATATTTCTTGAGTCTCTGCCGTGAGGGACACCACTGTTACCGGCATTGTCTTCAGCTGACCACGTGGTGGCCTCCCCGCACCCCTGCAAGGGCAAGGGCCTGACCTTGGCTGTCCTACTGTAGAACGTGAGGCAAAGAGAAGTGAAGTGGCCTGCCCCTCACAGCAGGCTGGTAACTGGCAGAACCGTGATTTGAATTCAAGTCGAGCCCAGTGCCGAGGGCCAGGCTCCAGGAAGTATTCCAATTGGGGGAGCGTCATTCTCCTTTTTAGGAATATTCACTGGCACCTACTCTGTGCTAGGCCTCATCACAGATGCCGGAGATAAATGAGCGACTGCAGATCGTACCTGGTATGTACTGAGGCAGTTCCAGGGAGACTGCTCGTGAGCACACCGCGTGTACCTGCTCGTGAGCGCACCGCGTGTACCTGACATGCTAGATGTTGTTGTCTCACACTTGAGGAGCAGGTTCAGAAATGCTGGGAACCTTTTCCCCTGTCCCAGTGATGGAGGGAGGCTTGTAACTAGGTGGGTCTGATGGCAGAGCCCCCATCCTAACCTCTGTGTCCTGCGACTTTTTGAGACAGAAAGGTCTCTGCCCTCCAGAAAGGAAGACTCTCTCCCTGACAGAAAGAAACGGCGGCTGCATGAGTGATGAGGGCCTTGTGTGATGGGGGCTGGGAGGGACATGGATTGGCAGCATGAGCTGAACACGCTGGCAGGAGAATGGCCAGATCTAGGGGCCCAGAGATGAGTTCTCAAGGGGAACAAAAGCTGACTGGGCTTGGGAGGGGATCGGGCTGGGTGAGAGGGGCTGCTCCAGGCAGAAGAACCAAGGGTAACTGAGAAGAGAGGACGCATGGCAGGAACCCCTGAGAACTGCAGTGCGAATGGCCAGAAGGAGACGGGCTCCGGCTGAGGCAGGACCATTCCTGGGAGGCGGTGAGCTCAGGAGCCAGGGCTGCATCCAGAGGCGACTGCAATTCAGGGAAGCATTTTAGCAGGATCTGATTTGCATATTTCTAGGGCTTCTAGACATCATGAGCAAAGACACGATGTGGCAATCCTGGTTGCGTGGGCAAGAGTGGGAGAGGGGAAGTGGAGTGGGCATGAAGTGACTGCCGAGGGAGCGGTGGTGCCGGGGAAAGCGGCTCTGGGCCACAGCAGGAGGATCCTGAGCGCCAGGAAGCCCCCGAGGCCTTCGGGCAGGAGGAGCTTCTCCGCCTGGGGGGAGTTCCAGGGTAGGTGTGCATGAGATGGATTTCAGAAGCTCTTATCGGTATCCAGGATCAGGCCCAGCAGCTGCGTGGGGGACTGGGTGGGAAGGAGGGAGGACTGGCAGGTTCTGGCAACTCCCCCAAATCTGGGATTAAGAAAAGGCTCTGAAATGATCATTCTGTTCCCAGCCTGGGAGAACAGAGAAGGGGTCTAATCTGGTCTTTTGTTCATTTTGTTTTGTCTTGTTAAATCTTCAGTGCTTGAAACAGTGGTTAGCCCATCATAAGCCCTCAGGAAATATTTGTTATAGAATGTGTTGAATGCTGTATGAAGTCAATTCCAAAAAATTAGGCCGTCAAGGAAATGAGCAAGTTTGGGTCTGATGAAAATAAATTCATGTCTCCGCACCATGCATTTGAAACACAAGCCGTCTGGGTCTGTGACATCCAGTCTCACAGCCAGGGCACGCGTGCCAATTACACACTCAGATCTGGGCAGGTCTGGAGAGAGAGGGGCTGCCAGTGACCCACACACAACACATTTCAAAGAAAAAGTGAACTTCAAGTATCTCCTTGATGTCTTTATATTGCTTATAAGTTGATATAATCATGTTTTGGACATATTGGGATGATAAAATTTATTATTAAAATTAGTTTCACTTGTGTTTTTTACTGAGCTTCTAGAAAACGTAATGGCACCCGTGTGGCTCACGTTACGTTTCTATGGACGGTGAGCGAGGATCTGAAACTCTAGGTCAGGCACTTAGAAACGCAAGTCTGTAGTACACGAGGCCCTCGCTGGAGAAAGAGAGGCAAGGTTCCCCTGCATCTTGGCAAGAGGTATTTGGAAGAGAGGACCGTTTTCTGTCTGTGTACCTGATTCAGAGGCAAGAGTTTCCTGCAGGTCTTCAAACTCCCTGCAACAGCCAGCTGCCCAGTCTGGGGCCTCGGTGTAGACAGATGACCGGCCACAGTCCCTGGGAAGCTGCGTCTGCTCCCACATCCTCGGCTCCTGACCCTGCCTGCCTTCCCAGGCGAGAGTGCAGTTTTTCTGCCTTTCCTGGCTTCCCTGACTCCAGTCTTTTTTTTTTTTTTTTTTTTTTTTTTTTTTTTTTTTTTTTTTTGAGACGGAGTCTCACTCTCACTCTGTCGCCCAGGCTGGAATGCAGTGGCCGGATCTCAGCTCACTGCAAGCTCCGCCTCCCGGGTTCACGCCATTCTCCTGCCTCAGCCTCCCAAGTAGCTGGGACTACAGGCGCCCGCCACCTCGCCCTGCTAGTTTTTTGTATTTTTTAGTAGAGATGGGGTTTCACCGGGTTAGCCAGGATGGTCTCGATCTCCTGACCTCGTGATCCACCTGTCTCGGCCTCCCAAAGTGCTGGGATTACAGGCTTGAGCCACCGCGCCCGGCCCCTGACTCCAGTCTTACAATTGCCTGGACTTTCCAGGACTGCCAGACTCTCCAGCTTTGCTAGAAGGGAACTCTCCACTCCAACCCACCCCTCGTGTGTTCACGCGTGCGTGACGACCCAGGGTACGCGTCGTGTGTTCACGCGTGGGTGACGACCCAGGGTGCCCCTCGTGTGTTCACACATGCATGACGACCCAGGGTACGCATCGTGTGTTCACGCGTGGGTGACGACCCAGGGAGCCCCTCGTGTGCTCACGCGTGCGGAGCAACCCAGGGTGCCCCTCGTGTGTTCACGCGTGCGGGACAACCCAGGGTACGCGTCGTGTGCTCACGCATGGGTGACGACCCAGGGTGCCCCGAGGTGTTTGAAATGAGTCCTTCTCGTCTGACTTTCTGCTGCGTGTGGTGGTGAAAGGAGTTGGTAAACTCTTGCTGCTCTACTAAAACGATTGTGGTTTTGATCAAATCATGTTTCTAATTAATCACTCCTGACCTCTCGGCAGGAACAAGGGAGAAAGCAGATCCCATTCTTTTTTCAAGGCTGCATTTCAAGAACAGGCTTCCGTTGGGGGCGTCCAGAAAAACACAAACGTTTGGCTCTGTTTTCTTTGCAGGAATTTTTAGAGAAATGCGTTAGGCAGCTGCCTAGTCTGGGAATCTTAGTGTTTGCTGGATAAGTAATCCAGCTTGGCTTCAGAGGGGGAAAATCTCCCGTCTTAACCTTTGTCCTAGGTATGAAAGTGGGTTGTTTACACTGACGGTTTTCACCTGCCGTCCACGCAGTGGGATTCCTCCTGGGAGTCCTCACTTGCACAGATCTGACTCAGAAGCCCGCCGCTCCCCGGGGGTGAGGACACACCTCAGAGGGGCCGCCCGTCTCTAGCGATGATGAGAATGTCACTGCAGCGTGGCCTCCTCTTTACCAACTGTTTTTCCTTGCTTAGTCCTTTCATTTTTACTTCCTGCTCCAAGATGAAAAGACCTGTCAAATCTACAGAAAACCCTACGAAATTTCTTAAAATGTCTAAAATCATCAGTCAACCCAGGGCAGGACGGTGCAGTCGCTGAGCGAGGCGTTTTGTTTTCTGGTGTGATTCTCGCCCTGTTCCTCCACCGCTGACCTCAGCACCACCACCCCCACCGGCACAGGCTCCTCCTGACCTTCTTGTGTCAAAATCTGAACTAGGATCTGCTAGTCAGTACCTGTCCCCTGTCACGGTCAGCTTAATTGCCACATCTCCAGAGGACATCTGTCCTTTGAGCCAGGCTGGTGGTGAACGAGAAGTCCCCCGTCTCGGGGCCCAGGTCTCCACCCAGTGGACCAGGCTCTGGAGGACCCTCCCCAGGGGTTGTGGCCTGAGTCACCTGCAGGATCTTAGAGAGACTCTGACCTCACCGCACGTTAGCATCTCGGGACCCTTGACACCTTGTCGGGGACAGCACCAAGAGCCAGCGATCACAGGCCTTATCAGACAAAACGGATATCCACGCTGCAACACGATCTGTTTAGCTCTCTTTCCTCTCCGACAGCAATGTGCATTTCCCTAAAAGCAGCAGAGTCCTGCATGGGGAGAAGCAAGTATCTGGCATTTATCTTGGAAACCACATGATTCTCTTCTGAGCTTGGATTTGACAGTCCCTGCAGCTGAAGTGCATCAGGGTCTTAAAGCCTCACGTGGATGTGGGCGTGGACGGTCTCAGACTGGGGATGTGATCGGGTCTTAAAGCCTCACGTGGATGTGGGCGTGGACAGTCTCAGACTGGGGATGTGATCGGGTCTTAAAGCCTCACGTGGATGTGGTCGTGGACAGTCTCAGCACTGGGGATGTGATTGAGAGACTTTACCCGCCTTTCCCAAGTCTCAAAAGCAGTGCCAGACACAGACACCAGACGCACACGTGCCAGGCTTTGAGTCCAAACGTGAACAAACCAGCCAAGTGTTGGTTCTCACGGAACATAAACATCCGTGGACTAAACAGTAACACATGCATGTTATGCTGGGACGTGGTCACAGCTGTGAAGAAAAATAAGGCAAGATGAGCACCCACGGAGGGGGGCAGACGTGGGATGCGGATTTCGATGGGGCACGCAGGGGTTCTCCAGGGAGACGGTGCGTAAGTGGGAGGTGAACGTCGGATACTCGCAGACATAAAGATGGGAGCAATGGACCCTGGGAGGGGGCAGGGGGACAGGGTTGAAAAACTCGGTACTACGCTCACTACATGGGGTATGAGATCATTCATATCCCAAACCTCGGCATCACGCAGTATAGCGCGGTAACAATCTGCACACTTACCTCCTGAACCCACAATACAAGTTGAAATTAAATGTTTAAAAATACCTTTTTAGTAGCATAAACAAAGCTAACCTAGAAATAAGAGGCAAGACAGGCCCAGGACACACACGTTGCTTGAAATCAGAAAGGACCTACTGACGCCCACAATAACTGCAGTACCGTTGGGGGCTGTGGTGAAGGCAGGAGAATGAAGGGAAGCCGTCTGTGTCCTGAAGTCACCTCCCCCGGGGAAAGAAAGTTGTGCTTCAGTGTCACCAGCAGAACTTGGGTGGGGGGTGCTGGTTGGGGGACAGTGGAGACCAGGGCAGAGGTTCTTGGTGTGTTTTTAAGTGAAGTTTTAATCTCCAGCATATACCAGGGAAGAGACAGCATTCGTTGATGGTTCTGTGAGAGCCCAACCTTGAGAACAAAATGACTCTGTGCATTTAAACCAGAGGGAATTTAATCCTAGGAGGTGATTCTTTGAGTCAGGGAAGGACTAGGAGGCCCAAGAAAACAGCCAGGAGTGAGGAAGCCACAGGCCCACCCCTGCCCCAGGCTGGGTGGATGCTGGAGGGCTGAGCAGCTGAGTAAGAAGCCCAGAGCCCAGAGTACAGGCCACCAGGAGAGGAAACCTGAGCCCTGCCCTGCGGACGGGTGGAGGAAAGAGACACAGGACCCCTGAGATGAGCCTGGGGGGCCTGGGCGGGGACTCAGAGCCCAGATTCTGTCTCTGCCCTAGGCTGCGGGACCCAGGTCTCCTGCAAGGACAATAGCAGAGCTGAGCACGGGGGCAGGTTCCGACTCTGCACTGCCTCCGCCAGCCGACCTCACAGACCCCGGTTTGCAGGCCTCCTCTGCCGATTTGTGTCATTTTAGAATTCTGCCGGTTCTAAGACAGCCTGGACTTCCTTTACAAGCGAGAGGCGCGGGGCTCGTGTTTGGGGCGATGGGAAATGCGTTTCCCCGTGTCCGGGTGTGGCCTCTGTAGCTCCTCATTCCTGCCACAGCCGCTGTGTTTAGAAGAGCACAAGTCTTTCCTGCCTGCGCTCCAAACGCCTTCTTTATTCTTCACCTACTCTGGCAGTGCTCTCAAAAGCAGGTATTTTTAGGCTTCTGGGTAGAAAGGACTGTGGTTCCTCTGGGAATAACCTGTTGGAAATCAAACAGACAAGAAGCCGGGGTTTCTGAACAATGCCAAGACGGAGCCAGCCTCCTCCAGTCCATTAGAGCGTCGCATTCCTTTGATTTCCGTTTTCGACGGTGGAAGCTGCATCCTTCCTTTGAGACCCGCTAGAATCTCCTCTGATTAAAGGGCCTTCTTGCTTTCCGCGGAAGCCCCTTCCTGGGAGCAAGCCAAGCGTTTCAGTGAGAGGTCGGGTGCCTCTGGCGCTGCTGAAGCCATCAGAATCCACTGCCTCCTCCGTGCCAGTTCCCAGAAGGCGCCCAGCGCCAGAGAAGCTTGAACCTGATCCAAAATGTGTGCACCATGTAGCTTGGGAAAATTCAGCAATTAAAAGCAGCTAAAACTAAGCAATTTATGACTTACAGATGTCAATTTATGACAGAAATCACTGCATATATTGTACCAGCAAAGTGACATTTATTTGGTAATTAATGACTAAAACAGTCATTTCCCAATGTTATGAGCCACCTGGTGTCTGGTGGCATTCAGAGACGGCGGTGCTGGCCCGGGCTGCGAGGACGCGGTGCTCCCGGCAGTGGGGCAGGGTCTCTGGCGGGGAGCTCTGGGTGACACCGCTCTCCCCCCGTGTCCCAGGATGTTCCCACAGTGACTTGGCACAGACTGTGGGGGTGACATACAGTTTCCGCCTCAAAAATCCTGACAAACGTTTGCTGAATGAGAGACTAAATGGATTAATTGAGGGTTCCATTGCACAGGAGGTAAACACCAAAACATACAGAAAGTCTAGGTCAGTAAAATACCTGCCAAGACCAGAAGGATCCATTCCACTTCCGCCAGGGGTGCGTGTCCGGCAGGACCAGGCCAGAGGAAGGCATTCTCTGACCCCAGGGCTGCTCTTCACGCCCTTCTCCCCCTTCCCTCCCTCCTCCTGGCCCCAGTAGATGTGTTGATTGACTGTTCCCTGAATCTGACCTTGGCAGCCCCTCGCCGAGTGCCAGGCAGGACGGCTGCCTATGTTCTCTGGAGCCACTGTGGGGTGAACACACAGATCCTGCTCCCTCTGGCCCCCTGGGGCAAGCACTGGGGCTGTGCTTCTTCTCTTCACTCACTCTCAAAAGGGCATCGCCCATGCGTCTGCAGGCATTTCACACCCCTAATTCCCCAAGGACAGAGCCCCAAACTGGCCAGAGAGGAAGGAGAGTGCAGTGACAGCCCAAGGTTGTATCCACTTACACAGTGCGGGCCACAGCTGCCCTGGAGTGCAGTCCACGAGCTGCAAAGGAAAGGCTCCTGGCCACAGACCAGCTCCCGCCATGGGCATCCTGGGGGCTGCAGAGCCATCTGCTCAGAGTGGGAGTGGCCAGGAGCAGCCTTTAACCCCTGATTGATAGTGACTTGCTGGCATAATTGGGACTGGATGGTTCTGTGATCGGCTACGAGGGAGGAGCTCAGGCCACGTGCGGAAGGAGGGCTTGGCCAGAGCCCACGTGCTCCGCGCAGGAGGCCACCTGGAGCCCCTCAGCCTCACTCACCTCACTCTGCCCCCCTGGGGTGGGCACACTGCCCCTCCTGAGGCCAGGACTCCGTGTCCGCAGCGTAAGGGCCAGTCAGTCCCATTCTCTCTGCCTTTCCCAGCACGTTCTGGCAAGCCCAGCTCAGCCCTCACTTCTCAGAACGCCCGTCTACTTGGTACCTTGTGTCCTGGAGACATTCACAGCCAGACGCCGGGCAGGACCTTCGATTGGCCATCGCTGGACCTGGGGCCCGTCGGCACCAGAGGGGCGGGAAGGGAGGCTTTCGGGACCCAATCCCCAGGCCCTGGGGGCCTCAGGTGCTTCCGCCGTTTTCGTGTTTTATTTTTGGGCTATCATGTAAGATATCATTGGAAGAAAGACCTTAAAATTATTTTATTTTTGCTTTAAAAATAATGAAAGTTTTACCAGTTCTACAATAGAGGGATGGCAGGAAGGGCGGGCAGAGGGACAGCCGCCCAGGAGGGGAAGGTGTGAGGCCTGCTCCTGGCAGCGCGGTCCTGTCAGACTTGAGCCCGCCTCTTTTGCATCTTCTGGATCATTGAGAAATTGTCTGGGTAAAGGTGAGAAGGACTTTACCACTGTGGCAGCCTGAACAACACATATTCCTCTCTTAAGCAAGTGGAGAGTAATTCAGTCGGTCCCTATAAGTTTCCTGGGGCTGCCCTTGTACCACAGCCCAGGTGGCTTCAATAATAGACATTCACACTGTCACAGTCATAGAGGCTGGAAACCCGAGATCACGGTGTCCATGGGCCTGGTTCCTCCTGAGGCCTCTCCATGGCTTGCAGACAGCGTTTTCTCCCTGTGTCCTCACAGAGTCCTCCCTCTGTGTGTGTCTGTGTCGTCATCTGCTCTTCTTATAAGGACACCAGGCAGGTTGGACCAGGGTCCAGTCATATGACTTCATTTATCTTCATTAGCTCTGTAAGGACACCATCTCCAAACACTGTCACCTTCTGACCATCTCCAAACACTGTCACCTTCTGACCGTCTCCAAACGCTGCCGCCTTCTGACCGTCTCCAAACGCTGCCGCCTTCTGACCGTCTCCAAACGCTGCCGCCTTCTGACCGTCTCCAAACGCTGCCGCCTTCTGACCGTCTCCAAACGCTGCCGCCTTCTGACCGTCTCCAAACACTGTCACCTTCTGAGGTCCTGGGAGTCAGGGTTTGCACGTGTGAATTTTGACGGGGCTGAATGAAGCCCAGAACCGCAGCTTTTCTGCTGTTCTTTTTATTTTAAAAGCACAGTGCACCGTAAGTCTCTCAATTCTGCACGACTCATCCTATCTCAGCACAAACAGGGCTCGCACGGCGGCCTGGGAAGAGCGGGGACCGTGAGGCAGAGACTCTGCGTTCTGGATCTACCATCTCTTCACCTTCACTCTTGCCAAATTACTAAGCACTCGGGGTTGCGGTTTTCTTGTCTGTACAACTGAGGTATATACTGGTCTCTAAATCCCTTCTAGCTCCCACGACTCTAACAAATTCCAAAATCAGATCCTTTCACTCCAAAGCCATGAGACTGCATTACACTAAAACCTCTCCAGGGTCAGTCTGTGTGGCCACGACCTCCATGAAGGGGCCTGAGGCTCATGCCTTTTGTAGCTCCAGTAAATAGTGGTAAATTGGTCCATGTGGGCCATCGACTCTAATCAACTAGAGAGCGTCATTAGATGCAAAGATGCGTTGACTCATAATCCTTGGTTTTAAAAGACCTATGGTGGCTCTGAGGTTTCCAGAGCCAGCACAATCAGTGCAATTACACTGAGACTCTCCAAAGAACGAGCTTTCTCAGAAAATAGCTGCTGTTCACCGTGTCAGGCCAAAGGTGCTCTAGGAAGGCATTTTCCATGGTACTTTGAGGTTAGCACTTCCAGGAAATTCAGGGAGAACAAAGCAACAAGGAGGTGCTTAAAAATGTGATCAGAGGCCCAGAGAGGAAAACAAACCAAAGGTAGTTGTGTGTTTGCCGCGTACAGCGGAGCGGGTGGTCAGGCAGCCTGCAGCGGGGAGGGATTCCAGGTGTGGGCTGTGGTGTGGGAAGCAGGGACCCCATTTCTCAGAGCCTATTGGAGAGAGGGAAAAATCTCTTTGGCCCTGCTGGGTGTGGGGAAGACTTTGTTTGCCTTTGTGTGTTTACTTTTCAGTCCCTGGTAGCCTCTTATAAACAATACAGTGTGTTGTGTTTTGGAGGGGATTCCCTCTGTTGTAAGCTTGTATTGCATGTTAAGAGAAGCTCAAGGTTTCCTGGATGGGCACGGGGAGCTCCATCTAATCTCATGCTGCAGACCCAGCACCCAGGAGAGGGGGTGAGAGGCTCTGCTGGCTGCCGTCCCTCTGGGGTCGCAGTTGGCTGGAAGGAAGGGTCTGGGGTTGTTCCCACGCTTGAGCAGGGACTGGATCGTCTCTCTGGGCACCCTGTGATATCTCCTCCCTTTCCAGGGCATCAGTTTTGGAGTCTAGAGAATGGAGATAATGGATTTGGCCAACTCCATGACAATGGGGAGGAAGAGTGAGGAGCTCTGTGTTGCATTTGCCTCTTATTTAAACTGTTTGACCATGGGTGGGTCTCAGAGGAAGAATAGGAGGAAGAATTAGCACAATCAGGACAAATCCATGCCACTGTGTGGAAACACCAGCCCTGGGCACCCTGCTTGCCCCTGCGCCCTCCTCCCGTCTCCCTCCTTCCTTCCTGCATTTCTCCCACAAATATACCTTTGGAATAATCAAATGACAAGGATGAATCACAATCCATCCACTCCCACGGCTTTCGAAAAAACACTCCTTATGTCCCTGCTAAACAGAGACAGTAGAATTTTTTTGAGGAAACTTATTTGCCTGCTGAGTCCCAACTTATACACTCGGTCATGTCTGCTCCACGCCCCACCCCACTCCGTCTTTCAGTGAGACAGGAGGGGATCCCCAGCTCCACGCCCCACCCCACTCCGTCTTTCAGTGAGAGGAGGGGAGCCCCAGCTCCACGCCCCACCCCACTCCGTCTTTCAGTGAGAGGAGGGGAGCCCCAGCTCCACGCCCCACCCCACTCCGTCTTTCAGTGAGACAGGAGGGGATCCCCAGCTCCACGCCCCACCCCACTCCACCTTTCAGTGAGAGGAGGGGAGCCCCAGCTCCACGCCCCACCCCACTCCGTCTTTCAGTGAGAGGAGGGGAGCCCCAGCTCCACGCCCCACCCCACTCCGTCTTTCAGTGAGAGAGGAGGGGACCCCCAGCTCCACACCCCACCCCACTCCGCTCTTGAGTGAGAGAGGAGGGGACTCCACCAGCTAAAGTGCTTCCTCCCTAGGGTTTTGAACTCTGTGTACCGGACCCCAGCCTCTGCTCCCACCCTGTACTGAAACACAGCTGCAGTTCCCCTCAGACGTGTTCAGATTCAGATTCTCCCTCTTTTATCATCTTCTAGTTGGCAACTCAACAAGCTTAATTCAAGAACAATGACAAACCAACACCTCTCTCCCGCTCCCCTGTGGCCTAGCCAGATCCCCTTAACAGCCCACCTTCGTTCCCGCCAGGCCTGCCTCAGCCCCTCACACTCTGGCCACTCACTTGTCCCTTTTAATAAAACTGTCAGCCTAGGTCACACAATAACTCTCCCCAGGCTCCTAACTTGCCTGGCGTCACGTGACACCATTAGCCAACCTCCCACGAGTGTAGTAGTTTCCATGTAGCCTCTGCCGGCTTTTTCTCTTCCTGTTGTTTTCTGTCAGTGCCAGTTTCTCTTTCTCTCCTTATCCTAGAACTTTACTCCCCCTGCACTTACTGGACTGCCATTCACATCTGTGGCTTCAATTGTAACCCATGCATTTTCCAAATCAGACCCTCTGGTGAGACTTGATTCACCCTGCTCACTGCCTCCAGGGTGTCCTGGCTGGGCTATCTCACTGGCCGTCCCGGATTCGAAGTCTGTGAAACTGTCCTCACTGTCTCTGGACCTACACAGTGTATTCACCATGTCAGTGAAGGGGTCTTTGGCCACACCGGGGTCCCCCAAACCACCCTCTGGCTCTGTACTCACTGCACTCACTGGGTGAGGCTGGCACACCAGCAGTCACTGTTTAACATTGTGCAAGTCCACAAATTGTCACCAGCGAAGGGAGGGGAGCCTGGGTGACACCAAGGAGAATCCAGGCATGTGCCTCCAGGTGTCCTTGCCCTGTTAATTGTGGGAATGGGCTCAGTTCCCGCAGAAATGATGGTGGCAATGTCGCCAGCCGGGAAACTCACCTGAGCCTCGGTGTCCAAGGTTCAGCCGGGAGAGCTTACCTGAGTCTCCAGGTCCAAGGTTTTTATTGAAGGTCAGTCACTTAGGGAGGCAGCATCTGTGAGACAGATCACAGTGGCTCAGACTCCAGCCTCCCAGAGGGAAAAGAGAAATTCTGTATAATTCCATCATTAAAATAAACTATCTGGTCAAGCAAGTACCTTGTGGCCTGAATACTCAGGCATGCAAAACACTATGACCAGGCAAGGCCTTCCCAGGCCTATCAGGGGCCTGACCAACAGCCCTGCCCTGAGTCTTGGCTCTGGCCTCCAAAGATGAGTCCTGCAATGACAAACCAATGCCTCGCTCCCCCTCCCCACAGTGCATATACCTGTGCAGCCTCTCACCATCCCCAGAGTGGATACACCTGCCCAGCCTCTCACCATCCCCAGAGTGGATACACCTGCACAGCCTCTCTACCCACCTACAGTGGATACACCTGCACAGCCTCACTCCCCACCTACAGTGGATACACCTGCCCAGCTCTCTCCCCACCTACAGTAGATACACCGGCCCAGCCTCTCGCCCCACCCTACAGTGGATACACCTGCCCAGCCTCACTCCCCACCTACAGTGGATACACCTGCACAGCCTCTCGCCCCACCTACAGTGGATACACCTGCACAGCCTCACTCCCCACCTACAGTGGATACACCTGCCCTGCCTCTCTCCCCACCTACAGTGGATACACCTGCACAGCCTCACTCCCCACCTACAGTGGATACACCTGCACAGCCTCACTCCCCACCTACAGTGGATACACCTGCACAGCCTCTCGCCCCACCCTACAGTGGATACACCTGCACAGCCTCACTCCCCACCTACAGTGGATACACCTGCACAGCCTCTCTCCCCACCTACAGTGGATACACCTGCACAGCCTCACTCCCCACCTACAGTGGATACACCTGCCCAGCCTCACTCCCCACCTACAGTGGATACACCTGCACAGCCTCACTCCCCACCTACAGTGGATACACCTGCACAGCCTCACTCCCCACCCTACAGTGGATACACCTGCCCAGCCTCACTCCCCACCTACAGTGGATACACCTGCACAGCCTCTCGCCCCACCCTACAGTGGATACACCTGCACAGCCTCTCGCCCCACCCTACAGTGGATACACCTGCACAGCCTCACTCCCCACCTACAGTGGATACACCTGCACAGCCTCTCTCCCCACCTACAGTGGATACACCTGCACAGCCTCACTCCCCACCTACAGTGGATACACCTGCCCAGCCTCACTCCCCACCTACAGTGGATACACCTGCACAGCCTCACTCCCCACCTACAGTGGATACACCTGCACAGCCTCTCGCCCCACCCTACAGTGGATACACCTGCACAGCCTCTCGCCCCACCCTACAGTGGATACACCTGCACAGCCTCACTCCCCACCTACAGTGGATACACCTGCACAGCCTCTCTCCCCACCTACAGTGGATACACCTGCACAGCCTCACTCCCCACCTACAGTGGATACACCTGCACAGCCTCACTCCCCACCCTACAGTGGATACACCTGCCCAGCCTCACTCCCCACCTACAGTGGATACACCTGCACAGCCTCTCGCCCCACCCTACAGTGGATACACCTGCACAGCCTCTCGCCCCACCCTACAGTGGATACACCTGCACAGCCTCACTCCCCACCTACAGTGGATACACCTGCACAGCCTCTCTCCCCACCTACAGTGGATACACCTGCACAGCCTCACTCCCCACCTACAGTGGATACACCTGCCCAGCCTCACTCCCCACCTACAGTGGATACACCTGCACAGCCTCACTCCCCACCTACAGTGGATACACCTGCACAGCCTCTCGCCCCACCCTACAGTGGATACACCTGCACAGCTCTCTCCCCACCTACAGTAGATACACCTGCCCAGCCTCTCGCCCCACCCTACAGTGGATACACCTGCCCAGCCTCACTCCCCACCTACAGTGGATACACCTGCACAGCCTCACTCCCCACCTACAGTGGATACACCTGCACAGCTCTCTCCCCACCTACAGTAGATACACCTGCCCAGCCTCTCTCCCCACCCTACAGTGGATACACCTGCACAGCCTCTCTCCCCACCCTACAGTGGATACACCTGCACAGCCTCACTCCCCACCTACAGTGGATACACCTGCACAGCCTCACTCCCCACCCTACAGTGGATACACCTGCCCAGCCTCACTCCCCACCTACAGTGGATACACGTGCACAGTCTCTCGCCCCACCCTACAGTGGATACACCTGCACAGCCTCTCGCCCCACCCTACAGTGGATACACCTGCACAGCCTCACTCCCCACCTACAGTGGATACACCTGCACAGCCTCTCTCCCCACCTACAGTGGATACACCTGCACAGCCTCACTCCCCACCTACAGTGGATACACCTGCCCAGCCTCACTCCCCACCTACAGTGGATACACCTGCACAGCCTCACTCCCCACCTACAGTGGATACACCTGCACAGCCTCTCGCCCCACCCTACAGTGGATACACCTGCACAGCCTCTCGCCCCACCCTACAGTGGATACACCTGCACAGCCTCACTCCCCACCTACAGTGGATACACCTGCACAGCCTCTCTCCCCACCTACAGTGGATACACCTGCACAGCCTCACTCCCCACCTACAGTGGATACACCTGCACAGCCTCACTCCCCACCTACAGTGGATACACCTGCACAGCCTCTCTCCCCACCCTACAGTGGATACACCTGCCCAGCCTCACTCCCCACCTACAGTGGATACACCTGCACAGCCTCACTCCCCACCCTACAGTGGATACACCTGCACAGCCTCACTCCCCACCTACAGTGGATACAGCTGCACAGCCTCACTCCCCACCTACAGTGGATACACCTGCACAGCCTCACTCCCCACCTACAGTGGATACACCTGCACAGCCTCTCGCCCGACCCTACAGTGGATACACCTGCACAGCCTCTCGCCCCACCCTACAGTGGATACACCTGCACAGCCTCACTCCCCACCTACAGTGGATACACCTGCACAGCCTCTCTCCCCACCTACAGTGGATACACCTGCCCAACCTCACTCCCCACCTACAGTGGATACACCTGCACAGCCTCACTCCCCACCTACGGTGGATACACCTGCACAGCCTCTCGCCCCACCCTACAGTGGATACACCTGCACAGCTCTCTCCCCACCTACAGTAGATACACCTGCCCAGCCTCTCGCCCCACCCTACAGTGGATACACCTGCCCAGCCTCACTCCCCACCTACAGTGGATACACCTGCACAGCCTCACTCCCCACCTACAGTGGATACACCTGCCCAGCCTCACTCCCCACCTACAGTGGATACACCTGCACAGCCTCTCGCCCCACCCTACAGTGGATACACCTGCACAGCCTCTCGCCCCACCCTACAGTGGATACACCTGCACAGCCTCACTCCCCACCTACAGTGGATACACCTGCACAGCCTCTCTCCCCACCTACAGTGGATACACCTGCACAGCCTCACTCCCCACCTACAGTGGATACACCTGCCCAGCCTCACTCCCCACCTACAGTGGATACACCTGCACAGCCTCACTCCCCACCTACAGTGGATACACCTGCACAGCCTCTCGCCCCACCCTACAGTGGATACACCTGCACAGCTCTCTCCCCACCTACAGTAGATACACCTGCCCAGCCTCTCGCCCCACCCTACAGTGGATACACCTGCCCAGCCTCACTCCCCACCTACAGTGGATACACCTGCACAGCCTCACTCCCCACCTACAGTGGATACACCTGCACAGCTCTCTCCCCACCTACAGTAGATACACCTGCCCAGCCTCTCTCCCCACCCTACAGTGGATACACCTGCACAGCCTCTCTCCCCACCCTACAGTGGATACACCTGCACAGCCTCACTCCCCACCTACAGTGGATACACCTGCACAGCCTCACTCCCCACCCTACAGTGGATACACCTGCCCAGCCTCACTCCCCACCTACAGTGGATACACCTGCACAGCCTCTCGCCCCACCCTACAGTGGATACACCTGCACAGCCTCTCGCCCCACCCTACAGTGGATACACCTGCACAGCCTCACTCCCCACCTACAGTGGATACACCTGCCCAGCCTCACTCCCCACCTACAGTGGATACACCTGCCCAGCCTCACTCCCCACCTACAGTGGATACACCTGCACAGCCTCTCGCCCCACCCTACAGTGGATACACCTGCACAGCCTCTCGCCCCACCCTACAGTGGATACACCTGCACAGCCTCACTCCCCACCTACAGTGGATACACCTGCACAGCCTCTCTCCCCACCTACAGTGGATACACCTGCACAGCCTCACTCCCCACCTACAGTGGATACACCTGCACAGCCTCTCTCCCCACCCTACAGTGGATACACCTGCCCAGCCTCACTCCCCACCTACAGTGGATACACCTGCACAGCCTCACTCCCCACCCTACAGTGGATACACCTGCACAGCCTCACTCCCCACCTACAGTGGATACACCTGCACAGCCTCTCGCCCCACCCTACAGTGGATACACCTGCACAGCCTCTCTCCCCACCCTACAGTGGATACACCTGCCCAGCCTCACTCCCCACCTACAGTGGATACACCTGCACAGCCTCACTCCCCACCTACAGTGGATACACCTGCCCAGCCTCACTCCCCACCTACAGTGGATACACCTGCCCAGCCTCTCTCCCAACCCTACAGTGGATACACCTGCACAGCCTCTCTCCCCACCCTACAGTGGATACACCTGCCCAGCCTCTCTCCCCACCCTACAGTGGATACACCTGCCCAGCCTCACTCCCCACCTACAGTGGATACACCTGCACAGCCTCTCTCCTCACCCTACAGTGGATACACCTGCACAGCCTCACTCCCCACCTACCGTGGATACACCTGCACAGCCTCACTCCCCACCTACAGTGGATACACCTGCCCAGCCTCACTCCCCACCTACAGTGGATACACCTGCCCAGCCTCTCACCCCACCTACAGTGGATACACCTGCACAGCCTCTCTCTCCACCCTACAGTGGATACACCTGCACAGCCTCTCGCCCCACCCTACAGTGGATACACCTGCACAGCCTCACTCCCCACCTACAGTGGATACACCTGCACAGCCTCTCGCCCCACCCTACAGTGGATACACCTGCACAGCCTCACTCCTCACCTACAGTGGATACACCTGCACAGCCTCTCACCCCACCTACAGTGGATACACCTGCACAGCCTCTCACCCCACCTACAGTGGATACACCTGCACAGCCTCTCACCCCACCCTACAGTGGATACATCTGCGCAGCCTCTCACCCAGTTTCCCCAGAGGCAATGCCGTCGCCTGCGCTGCTATGCACACACGGTGGGGACCGAAACACCACAATATCTTATCTTCAGGTCCTGTGTCTGTATAGCCAAGGCCTCCCACCCATGTCCCGCTCTTGATGAACGGCTTCTGTCTGCTCCTGCCGGGCTGAGTTTACTGTGCAGTGCTAACATGCAGTGCTCACTGGGTTGTTCACCCTTTCCCCAAAACCAGTGAATGTGTTCGCGATTCACAGACCCTGCCTTCCTTGCAGCCCTGCCTCCAGCCAGCCCTCATCGAGTTCCCGCCTTGCCTGGCATTAGCTGATGGATGTGGAGGGTTTATCTGGCTTTGCAGGGAGTCATCTGTCAGGGCCTTCCATCAGAATGGTTATCGGGAGACCGGTAATGCGTTCTGCAGTCTTTCGACCTCCTGGCGTTGTCTTCACCCTTCGCCCAGCTGTGATCTCCTAAACATCATTACCATCCTCCAGCCCGGACGTGGCCTTTCTGCAAAGGCTTTAGCATCTGCCTTAAGGGACAAGAGATGCCTGGTACAGGGCGGCACTCTTGTCTCAGATGAGACCCAGGACACAGACAGAATTGCTGCCCGGTCTCCAGTGACTTCTGGTGAGAGCGTTGTGGTTGGAGAGCCATAGTGTCCCCAGGTTGTGTCCCCAGCTCCTCACCATTTCTCGTCAAAGTCAGGAGGCAGACTTTTTCACTGTGAGTTGCAGGCGGTAATTTTACAGCTGGTCAACAGCGGTAACAGAAGCACAGGAGAGCCTTCCCACCCCGTGGAGGCCGGTCTATAAGTGCAGGAACCTGTTGCCAAAACAGCAGGGGTTTGACCTACATCCTGCTGCTCTCTGCACAGAAAGCCAATCACCGAGACAACGAGTACTGCTGACACAGAGGAGAGGAGAGCTCAGTCTCAAATCCATCGCCCTGACTGACTAAAATCGGGAGTTTACGTAGCAGGGAAGAAATGTGTGGGAAAACAGGAACCAGGGAGAGTTAGGAGGAGCCATCGGTCAACAGGCGGCAGGCAGGTGGTCGCAAAGGCAGTCAAGGCAGGCAAGGGGCTGGTGTCTTGTTCCGATGCAGTGAGTTTCAGCTCCTTGGTGCTTTTTTTTTTTAAAGGACTGAGGGCCACTTCCTGAGGAAGAAACTCAGATAAAACAAATGGGAACATCACACACCGGGGCCTATCATGGGGAGGGGGGAGAGGGGAGGGATTGCATTGGGAGTTATACCTGATGTAAATGACGAGTTGATGGGTGCAGCACACCAACATGGCACAAGTATACATATGTAACAAACCTGCACGTTATGCACATGTACCCTAGAACTTAAAGTATAATAATAATAAATAAATTAAAAAAAAAAAACAAATGTAATTTTCAAGCTTTACAACCAGAAGGGTCCATTTCTTTGTTCATATCAAAAAGCTATGAGGCTGCTGAGTCAGTGTGAAATCTGTGCTCCCTGCAGCCTCCCTCATCCTGCCCACTAGCACCGGCCATTCTGCTGACTGCTCCCAACACTAGAGTGTGCAGGGCACTGACTACATGCCCCGTGCACCCTCACTACGCTTCTGCCTCTGCTGACCTTGGGGTTTCCTGGTTGCTTTTCATGGAGTGCAGTGCAGTCAGCATAGGCCGCTCCGCCACCCCGCCAAGGCTGCCCACACCTATGAGCAGGTAACACCCCTCGGCTGCTAAGGCCACAGCATTCCCAGAGCTCTATGAGGTCCCTTCCTGCTAACAGAGGCCATCGTGCTTAAGAGAAGGGGAGGAAGGGGAGGAGAAAGTCAGGGGAGAGACAAAATTCGCACAGTCAAGGTCACTGCCCAGGGAAGTTCACTGAAACTCTCTCCTAACTTTGTGGACGAGGAAATCCATTCCCGTTTCTGTTCTACTTGTTTTTCTTTATCTTATATCCCAAAGAATCTATTGTTTACGGTTACAAACATCCCCCAAATGTTCAGCTCACACTGACTTTAATTATTTTGAACTATCTTTAAACACAAGAAAGACAGAAAATGGAAGTAAAGTGTAGATAGTCTTCCGGAGAAGGACACTGGAGTGAATTGCACCCGCTGCATCTGGTTCTGAAAATATCCCCCAGTGGGATCGATACTCGTTAGGAAGCGCGGAGCCATGGCTGCACCGGGCTACACACTCTTCAGAATGAAGTGGCACCGCACAACACAGAGGCTCAGAATGCCAAGGCCAACAGCTACGAGACGGGTGGAGAGATGGAGCTGGTATTTCAACTCCCATTACTGGGTGCTCAGTAAAAGTCAGTTCACCAAGCCTACCACACTTCCCAGGGACCATTCACATTCCTGCTGCAAGGAACGTGTGTGTGTGTGTGTGTGTGTGTGTGTGTGTGTACTTTGCAATTACAGACTTCACATATTATGTAGACTTTACCTAATATGTAGATTTTACACATAATGTAGACACTTTGCATTATATAGACAATATGTATTTTGTTTACTTGACATATTACACACTCTTTACATATCATATACACCCTACATGTTATATAGACTTTATGTGGTATGTACATGTGACATAACACTTGTACTTTACATATCATATAAATTTTATTATGTGTACTTTACATACTACATACGTTTCACACTGTATGTACACATTACACATCGCATAGGCGATACACGTCTCCTAGACGTAAGAGCAGAGTCTGGACCTGTGCATCCATTCCCACCCCTTTACCTCCTGTCCAGGCCCCGGCATTATCCTCCTGCCACCTCTTGCTGTGCCTAGCCCCAACAGAGCCTTCCCCAACCCTGCAGACCCTGCCCTGATGACTCCTCTGGAACCCAGAAGGGTGGTCTCTCAGGCGAGCAGCTAGTCCACGTCCTGTGTGAAAAGCCACAGCCCCCCAAGCCTGATCCTGAAAAGCCTGTCCTCGGCCAAGGAGTGGAGCTGCCCATCAGAGCCCCCCAAGGCGACACACAGCCCAACACTTCACACCCCTGCAGGCTTCATGCTGCTGCCCACCAGGTGGTGACCTATGGGAGGGGCTGTGGCCACTCACCAGCCGATCCCCTGGAAACTCAGCAGCCCTCATGCCACCTGCCCCAGGCCAGGCTCACCCCACTGCCCTCTCAGACCCTGGTGTTGCTTTCAATATTCACATAACAACAGCATGGGGTTTCATGACCGTCCTGAGCAGGGCCCAGAGAATCTACCCGGGACGGCTCTACTCCACGGTCAGGAAACATGCAGTGAAGCCATCATTGCCCATTCGTCACGTCCCTGAGGTCACCATTTTGTGTTTTTTTTTTGTCACCTGTGATTCTCACTTTCAGTAAGAGCTATCTGTGGGCCGTCACAAACACGTTAAGCTCCCATTTTGCAAGAGATAAGTTCTTAAAATACAGACAAAATTGACTTGACAGGATGAACTTGAGATTTCTGGCCGGAGCTGCCTCACGTCACGGGCGGGCTGTAAACTTAACGCCCCTCTGCTGTTGGCTAATAAGCGGGCCTGGCACTGCCCCTTCCCAGGGAAGGAGAAGGAACGCAGTCCCTGGCTGCTCAGGAGAGCACGGGCACAAATATTTCCACCACAGCATTGTTCAGGTCTATTTTTTATTTCAAAAGCTCCCTTCATCCGTTGGAGAATGAAGTTGGTGACAATTTATCTTTCTTCTGATGGTAGCGTTTCTCTTCCAGTTGAAATCTCTTCATCTGCGCGGGTGTGTGGGAGACGTGAACAGCTCCCAGCCTGAATAAATGCGGCAATGGACGGCAGATCTGCTGTTACTGTGATGTCTAAATTGTCCTTCAATTAAGCTGGAGAGGTTTGTGAGAGCTTTAATTGATCTCTTTTTAGATACAATGAGCTATCAAAAATGGAATACTAAATAACAGGCTTGTTGTCAGCGTCTGCTATGCAAGGGAGGAGGGAGCTATTTAAAATGTGTTCCCAGCATATTAATTGCAGGAGGCCTTGACGGCACTGCAGACCCACCTGGAGGACGCCCTTCACAGGCAACTCTTTAAAGTTGGAAGGACCTGGGCAGCCCTCCAGACAGGCCCGGCAGAGGAGGGCGGTCAGGACCAGCTTCCGCTTTTCAGGTTTCATTTCTGGCTCTCAATGCCATCATCCTGTAGTGTGGGAACGCAGAGAGCAGGGAGAGCAGGGCAGGCACCCCACACTGCCCCCGGAGTGGAATCCCACCTGTCCCAACAGCCCAGGCAGGGAAGCCGCATCGCCACCGTAACAGGCCTGAAGCTGCCCGGCCACGGAGCCACAAGTGGAAAAACACACCTGGACAAGAATCTGGTCATGCGGACGGACAGCTGTGATCGCAGGGTCCAAGCTACATCTGAGTGGAGGGGTCTGGTCAGCTGTGATCACAGGGTCCAAGCTGCATCTGAGTGCAGGGGTCTGGGCGGCTGTGATCGCAGGGTCCAAGCTGCATCTAAGTGGAGGGGTCTGGTCAGCTATGATCGCAGGGTCCAAACTGCGTCTGAGTGGAGGGGTCCAGGCGGCTGTGATCGCAGGGTCCAAACTGCATCTGAGTGAAGGGGTCTAGGCGGCTGTGATCGCAGGGTCCAAGCTGCCTCTGAGTGGAGGGGTCTGGGCGGCTGTGATAGCAGGGTCCGAATTGGGTCTGAGTGGGGCCTGGGCGGCTGTGATCCCAGGGTCCAAGCTGCATCTGAGTGGAGGGGTCTCGGCGGCTGTGATCGCAGGGTCTGAGTTACCTCTGAGTGGGGTCTGGGCGGCTGTGATCGCAGGGTCCAAATTGGGTCTGAGTGGGGTCTGGGCGGCTGTGATCGCAGGGTCCAAGCTGCATCTGAGTGGGGTCCGGGCGGCTGTGATCGCAGGGTCCAAACTGTGTCTGAGTGGGGTCCCAGCGGCTGTGATCGCAGGGTCCAAACTGTGTCGAATGGAGGGGTCTGGGCGGCTGTGATCGCAGGGTCCAAACTGTGTCTGAGTGGAGGGGTCTGGGCGGCTGTGATCGCAGGGTCCAAGCTGCGTCTGAGTGAAGGGGTCTGGGTGGCTGTGATCGCAGGGTCCAAGCTGCACCTGAGTGGAGGGGTCCGGGCGGCTGTGATCGCAGGGTCCAAACTGTGTCTGAGTGGAGGGGTCTGGGCGGCTGTGATCGCAGGGTCCAAACTGTGTCTGAGTGGAGGGGTCTGGGTGGCTGTGATCGCAGGGTCCAAACTGCGTCTGAGTGGAGGGGTCTGGGTGGCTGTGATCGCAGGGTCCAAGCTGCATCTGAATGGGGTCTGGGCGGCTGAGATTGCAGGGTCCGAACTGGGTCTGAGTGGGGTGCTATCTTCCAAGGCGGCAGGTGAGACTCATGTGCCCTGGAACACTCCCTGAGGCAGCCGGGCCAGGAGGGCGGGGGCTGTTGCCTGAGGTGCCCTTGGTGGCAGGGACTGAGTTTATTTTCTTTCTCCTCCTGACCATGTTGGCCACCGAGAAACTTCATTTCCCCAATCAGATGTGGACGTGCTCGTCTCAGGGCCCACAGGCTGCCCTTTAGGTACCAAAACACATGTGTCCGCCAAGAATGAGGAACTGCAGATAAAATCCTGTTTTCTTCTTGTCTTGTTGAGAATCAGGGCCTTGATTTGGTTCCTAGATTTTAAAAACAAGTCAGAGCTGCCACGATTCAGATAAAATCCAAACTGTCTGTTACACCTCTAATTATCAGCTTGCCTTCTGGGTAAAATGGTACTATTCAATTATTGGTTTTTATTCACTTGTCAGCCACCAAAAAAAAAAAAAAAAAATTATCACTGCTTTCAAACCACTAAAAGAACAGAAATTCTGCAAATGGCTTTCTAAACATAGCTACTTCCGACCCAATACCTCTCTGCAGCGTGTCAAAAATTGTATAATGTTATGTTGCATGCAAATCACATTTAACGGGGGCTGTTTCTAAGATTTTGTTTTACATTATGTAATTTTATTGAAATGATTTCTTTTGTCACCACTTTGCGTGTGGCTCATTTTGACACTTTCCACTTATCACGTAAAATATACATTTGATCCAGCCCCTGTAAATAAAAGCGAAATTGTCAAACAGTAGTGTGCTGCTTTAAATTCCCCCGGGACGTGAAGACAATATCTAGCTCTCCTGGGCAACTTCAGCGTTCCAAACACCATGGGTGGGCCTCCCTAATTTCCGGCGTACCCTTGACCTTGCCAGTTGTGTTGCGTTTCCTGTTTGAGGGAAACGAGACCACCGTAGTTAGCCTAGTCCCGGAGAGGTTACTGACACACCAGCGCCAGCAGGCCCAATGCCCCTTTTCTGTGGCCTTGGAAGCCAGACACACAGCAGTGGTTGATGGGTTTGCATCAGGCCAGACCATGGCATGGAGAAAATGGCACCAGCCGCTGTGGAGTGAGCACTTAACACCTACAAGGCTTAGGCAGAGAAGGACTCCATGCCCCTTCGTGCTCACTAGCAAGTGGGGAGCACACCTGTTGCACTGCTGAACAAAAAAAATAAATAAACAAAAGACAAAGCATTCCGGAAATGTTAAGTATGGTGCATAGTCCCAGAGCAGCTACATCCTAAGGCCGGCTTTGAACCTGCAGTGCTGCCCCTGGAGTTTCTGTTATACCCGCTCTGGCCTTGCCTCCCCTCCACTATAGTCTCCCAGAGGAAACTCTGGCTTTAGGATGCAGAGACTCACATCCCAGGGCTGCGTGGAGCCAGGCAGGTCTCTGCCCTCTCTGGCCTGAGACCCCTCACCTGTCGTGAAAATGACGCCTGTACCCTCTGAGGCCACAGGACAGCAGAGAAGCCTCGGTGAGGGCAGATGGGATGCCGTGCAGTGTGAACTTCTGGGCAGGCAGAGCCTGTCCCTCTCCCTCTAGGTGTGGAGGTAAGCATCCACTGAGTGCGGCAGCAGCCAGGGTCAGGTGGCACAGGCAGCAGTGGTTTCTCCTGCCCTGATTTCTGCTGAGTTCCTGGCCTCGACTCCCATAGCCCTGACATTGTGTGACATGCTCCAGTGGCACTGAAGGACCTCGAGCCCCTCAGCATGCCTGGCCTCAGCCTCCTATACCCTCACCCAGGCCGTGTCCATGGGCAGAACGCTCCCCGTCCACCACAGGATGCCCATCCTCCAAGTGCCCTGTGGCCTCCACGCCTCTCTCTCTTCCTGCACGTCTGGGTCAGGTGTGCCGCCAGCATGTCCTCCGGGGCCACGTGGTCCTCTGAGATGACTCACACTGGGCTCTGCCACAGCTGCCCACTTCTCTTTCCTCTACCAGATGCTCAGGGACATCCCATCTCACTCCTGGATCCACTGTGTCTAATGCAAATTGGGGAGAGGGTGAAGGAGGGATCAGAGGAGACCCCTCCGGCTTGTGCTCTGGAAGGGACTTCGCGGTCTGGCCAGTCCCAGATCAAGACCCCTGTGGGACGCCCACCAGCTGGCACAGACCTGCGGGATCCCTCTTTCCCAGAGGCCTGCAGCCCCCGCAGGCACAGCCTCAAACACAGGCACCCGAGAGACTTCCAGGCTCTCTGGACATGTGCAAGAATGCAGCATTGACCCCGAGAGGGAAGGGAAGGGAGGTGGGCAGGTGCTCAGCACATCCAGCCTCTAAAGGAGCTCCCCCAGGCCTCTGTGTGTCATCCGTGTGTGTCTCAGAAGTGCTCCAACTTGAGACCTTCACCACCTTGCTCTATGAGGAGCTACTGCTTACAGTTCTGAACTTTCAGTTTTTTAGAAAAAGCAATTCTTTTTCTTTTTTACTTTAAGTTCCAGGATACATGTGCAGAACGTTCAGGTTTGTTACATAGGTATACATGTGCCATGG
The DNA here is from genome assembly GCF_043159975.1 of Macaca nemestrina. Lineage (NCBI taxonomy): Eukaryota > Metazoa > Chordata > Mammalia > Primates > Cercopithecidae > Macaca > Macaca nemestrina. The sequence goes on from NC_092133.1 coordinate 142,747,846, forward strand.
GGGTTTGCTGCACCTGTCAGCCTGTCATCTAGGTTTTAAGACCCACATGCATTAGGTATTTGTCCTAATGCTCTCCCTCCCCTCACCCCCCACCCCCTGACAGACCCCAGTGTGTGATGTTCCCCTCCCTGTGTCCATGTGTTCTCACTGTTCAACTCCCACTTATGAGTGAGAACATGCTGTGTTTGGTTTTCTGTTCTCGTGATAGTCTGCTGAGAATGGTGTCTTCCAGCTTCATCCGTGCCCCTGCAAAGGACATGATCTCCTTCCTTTTTATGGCTGCATAGTATTCCTTGGTGTATATATTCTGTGGTGTATATATTCCCTGGTGTATATATTCCCTGGTGTATATATTCCCTGGTGTATATATTCCCTGGTGTATATATTCCATGGTGTACATATTCCCTGGTGTATATATTCCCTGGTGTATATATTCCCTGGTGTATATATTCCGTGGTGTATATATTCCCTGGTGTATATATTCCCTGGTGTATATATTCCATGGTGTATATATTCCCTGGTGTATATATTCCCTGGTGTATATATTCCCTGGTGTATATATTCTCTGGTGTATATATTCCCTGGTGTATATATTCCCTGGTGTATATATTTCCTGGTGTATATATTCCATGGTGTATATATTCCCTGGTGTATATATTCCCTGGTGTATATATTCTGTGGTGTATATATTCCCTGGTGTATATATTCCCTGGTGTATATGTTCCGTGGTGTATATATTCCCTGGTGTATATATTCCCTGGTGTATATATTCCCTGGTGTATATATTCCGTGGTGTATATATTCCCTGGTGTATATATTCCCTGGTGTATATATTCCATGGTGTATATATTCCCTGGTGTATATATTCCCTGGTGTATATATTCCCTGGTGTATATATTCTCTGGTGTATATATTACCTGGTGTATATATTCCCTGGTGTATATATTTCCTGGTGTATATATTCCATGGTGTATATATTCCCTGGTGTATATATTCCCTGGTGTATATATTCCGTGGTGTATATATTCCCTGGTGTATATATTCCCTGGTGTATATATTCCGTGGTGTATATATTCCCTGGTGTATATATTCCCTGGTGTATATATTCCCTGGTGTATATATTCCGTGGTGTATATATTCCCTGGTGTATATATTCCCTGGTGTATATATTCCATGGTGTATATATTCCGTGTTGTATATGTTCCATGGTGTATATGTTCCATGGTGTATATGTTCCCTGGTGTATATATTCCCTGGTGTATATATTCCATGGTGTATATATTCCATGGTGTATATATTCCCTGGTGTATATATTCCATGGTGTATATATTCCCTGGTGTATATGTTCCATGGTGTATATGTTCCGTGGTGTATATATTCCCTGGTGTATATATTCCCTGGTGTATATATTCCATGGTGTATATATTCCGTGTTGTATATGTTCCATGGTGTATATGTTCCATGGTGTATATATTCCCTGGTGTATATATTCCCTGGTGTATATATTCCATGGTGTATATATTCCCTGGTGTATATATTCCATGGTGTATATATTCCCTGGTGTATATGTTCCATGGTGTATATGTTCCGTGGTGTATATGTTCCCTGGTGTATATATTCCCTGGTGTATATATTCCCTGGTGTATATATTCCATGGTGTATATATTCCGTGTTGTATATGTTCCATGGTGTATATGTTCCATGGTGTATATATTCCCTGGTGTATATATTCCCTGGTGTATATATTCCCTGGTGTATATATTCCCTGGTGTATATATTCCATGGTGTATATATTCCCTGGTGTATATATTCCATGGTGTATATATTCCCTGGTGTATATGTTCCATGGTGTGTGTATATGTTCCGTGGTGTATATATTCCCTGGTGTATATATTCCCTGGTGTATATATTCCCTGGTGTATATATTCCATGGTGTATATATTCCCTGGTGTATATATTCCCTGGTGTATATATTCCGTGGTGTATATATTCCGTGGTGTATATATTCCCTGGTGAATATATTCCGTGGTGTATATATTCCCTGGTGTATATATTCCGTGGTGTATATATTCCCTGGTGTATATATTCCGTGGTGTATATATTCCCTGGTGTATATATTCCATGGTGTATATATTCCCTGGTGTATATATTCCATGGTGTATATATGCCGTGTTTTCTTTATTCAGTCTATCATTGACGGGCATTTGGGTTGGTTCCAAGTCTTTGCTATTGTGAACAGTGCTGCAATACACATACGTGTGCATGTGTCTTTATAGTAGAATGATTTATATTCTTTTGGTTATATACCCAGTAATGGGATTGCTAGGTCAAATGGTATTTCTGGCTCTTGATTCTTGAGATATCGTCACACTGTCTTCCACAACTGTTGAACTAATTTATATTCCCACCAACAATGTAAAAGCATTCCTATTTCTCCACAGCCTCACTGGCATCTATTGTTTCTCTACTTTTTAATCATTGCCATTCTGACTGGTATGAGATGGTATCTCATTGTGGTTGTGATTTGCGTTTCTCTAATGACCAGTGATGATGAGTTTTATTTCATGTTTGTTGGCCTTATAAATGTATTCTTTTGAGAAGTGTCTGTTCATATCCTTTGCCCACTTTTTGACAGGGTTGTTTGTTTTTTTTCTTGTACATTTGTTTAAGTTCTTTGTAGATTCTGGATATTAGACCTTTATCAGATGGGTAGATTGCAAAATTTTTCTCCCATTCTGTAGGTTGCCTGTTCACTCTGATGATAGTTTCTTTTGCTCTGCAGAAGCTCTTTAGCTTAATTAGATCCCATTTGTCAATTTTGGCTTTTGTTGCAATTTCTTTTGGCACATTCATTATGAAGTCTTTGCCATGACTATGTCCTGAATAGCATTGCCTAGATTTTCTTCTAGGGTTTTTATGGTTTGGGGTTTTACATTTAAGTCTTTAATCCATCTTAAGTTAATTTTTGTATTAGGTTTACGGAAGGGATCCAGTTTCAGTTTTCTGCATATGGCTAGCCAGTTTCCCCAGCACCATTTATTAAATAGGGAACCATTTCCCCATTGAAAAGAGCAATTTTTATTTTCTCATTTTTCTTGGGAACATTTTGCTTGTCTAGGGCCAGAGTCCTAGTTACAGCATTTAGAAAATAAACACATAAGCTAGATTCTAGAGCCGTGAGTAATCCGAAAGGAGGCGGCCACTGTCCGGTGCCGGACGCCGCATGCGAGGTGGCAAGTGGAGACACAGGTGCAGACCTGCCTTCCCGGTCCGCTGCCGATGGAGAAGCATCAAGGTTTTTGGGCGACGCAGCACTGGGAGGAAGGTGTCTTAGCCCACTTGGCTGTTGTCACAAAATACCATAGATTTGGTGGTTTAAATGATAAATGTTTATTTCTCAGTTCTGAAGGCTGGAAACCCAAGACCAAGGTCCAGCCCACTAGGGCCCTTCGTGAGTCCCTCCGTGAGCCCCTCCGTGAGGCCCTCCGTGAGGCCTTCCTTGAGGCCCTTCGTGAGGCCCCTTCCTGGCTTGTGTGAATGGCGCTTTCTGTGTCCTCACGTGGCAAACAGCAAGAGCGGCCCTGGTCTCTTCCCCTTCCAATCGTGAGGGCCCCACCCTCAGGACCCCATCTAACCCAAATCACCTCCCCAGGAACCACCTCCTCATGCCAGCCTCTGGGGTTGGGGCCTCAACACCTGAATCTGGGCACAACACGGGGTTGGACCCACTCTGCCAGGAGCCCGGACACTCTCCCGCTGCTGCCCACGTTTCTGGGGCCTGGTTGATGGGCCAGGATCTCTGTGTTCTCTTTCTACCCTAAAAGGCCAGGATTCCCAGTCGTCTGTGAAACCATGGGAGAGAGATTTGACGTTTGCCTCCCTTTCAAATGAAAGGAAAAGACTGGGGCGGGAGAGGGCAGCACTCCCCAGACAGGCCCTGAACACACCCTGGCCCCCACCCCTTGGCAGAACAACCCTGAACTTCCCCGGACTCACAGGGGCCAGGTCAGGGCAAGGAGACTCAGGACCTGCGCTGCTCACCGGGCGAGAAGTCACAGCTGGTTAGGAGGCCGCAGGTAAGCAGAGGTGTGAGCCACGAGGGACAGCGTGAGTTATTAGGAGGCCGCAGGTAAGCAGAGGTGCGAGCCACGAGGGACAGCGTGAGTTATTAGGAGGCCGCAGGTAAGCAGAGGTGCGAGCCACGAGGGACAGCGTGAGTTATGTCGACAGAGTCCCCTCGAGGGATGCCGGTGTCTTGGCAGCAGATGAGGCATGCGTCACTGTCAGCCTCCACGCAGGATAAATGGATGGCCCGGAATCTCGCCATCAGCGACATTGCCGTCTGGGGAAAAATGGGAGTTGAGTTTGATGTTATAAATCACCATAATTTGTTACAATTTCCAAAGACAAATATGACAGCGTGGAATTACTCTGCAGCACCGAGGCTGTCATTTGCGGAAGCCATAAAATGCCCGAGCCAATCTAAGAACTAGATACATTTAATCTGAGGAAGCAGAGCTCAGTACCACCTCGGAATACTGTGTTTACCAAGAACGTAGGTGCACCGGCGGGGAGGTATTGCCGAATATTCATTTCCTTTCACTCCGAATCAGACTGACTCTCGTCTCAAGATTTTGCTAGCAGCTGGCATGGATTCTCCTCGACAGCTTACATTTGCTCAGCTGGAGCAGAGAAGAACTGACGTCGGTGTTGCCCGGGGACGGTGTAAACAGCAGAATCCCAGCACACGCGTGACTGTGCGAACCTCCCTCACCATGATGGATCAGACCAGGAGCCACAGGGGTGTTGCGTGTCACCAAAATCCTGTTCAGGACCCACAGGTTGCGGAGGCGTGGCCTGCGTGCTGCTGCCTGGTCCTGGCTCATTCCGTCTTTCCAGATCTGGACGCCTCTCCAGCCACTTCCCGCTCAGTGACGGGGCTGCACGCGTGGGCAGGGAGCCATAGAGATGGGCATCGGTAGCAGCATCCAGAAATGAGACCGCAGGATAAAACAGGGAACACCATCAGCTCTGGCAACTGACGCAGGGATCATCTGCTGAGGAGATAGTTTCAGAAGCATCAAGGGAGGAAGCAACAGCGGGATTAAGCAGAAATGGCTGGCTACTGCTAAGACGGGAATGGACATTGGAAAGCAAACGTGGAAACCCCGACAGCCTCCGGGTTGTTCTGGCCTTTAGGCTTCAGTGCAAGAGGCCGGGCGCGGTGGCTCATGCCTGTAATCGCAGCACTTTGGGAGGCTAAGGTGGGCGGATCACCTGAAGTCAGGAGTTCAAGACCAGCCTGGCCAACATGGTGAAGCCCGGTCTCTACTAAAAATACAAAAATTAGCCAGGCATGGTGGCGTGTGCCAGTCATCCCAGCTACTTGGGAGGCTGAGGCAGGAGAATCGCTTGAACCTGGGAGGCAGAGGTTTCAGTGAGCCGAGATCGCGCCCTTACAGTCCAGCCTGGGTGACAGAGTGAGACTCCATCTCAAAAAAATAAAATAAAAATAAAAAGATTTCAGTGAAGGACAATCACCTTCTAATCCTTCTTAACCCTTGTGTTTGTCTCCTCAGAAACTAAATCAATCTCTCTCTCTTTCTCTCTGTCTGTCTCTTTCTCTCTCCCCCATCAAAGTCATCAAAGCCCAGTCTCTTCAACCTGTGCATCCATAAAATAATTAAAATTCTGTAATTACGGTTTTGGTAATCGGAAAGTTATTTACAAAAACACTGCTAAATGATTATGTTAAAAAGCGCTTCTCAGAATGCGTGTGTGGTGGGCGTGGACTGGCCTCCCTTGGGGCCATGAGGGTCCCATCCGCTGACAGACAGGGAGGGCAGATGGTTCTCTTCGACACAGGACTTGTCTGGACATTTCATACACTGATGTGTTACTCCGAGGAGGAAATGGAATATGCATTAAGATCTTTCCTAAATGCCTTTCAAACCTCTAGCTGTAGTGTTCTTTGGAACATAGTTTTGGAAATATCATGCTCAGACATCATTAACTCATCCCAGTATTCCCGAGGGCAGCGTATTTTGTGGCAAAGGCAAGAACCCACTGCTCACCCGTGGGAGGCACCGCAGAGTCAGGACCTGGTGTGGCCTCGAGTCCCTAAACAGTCCCACGGTGCTCCCAGTGTGGCCCCGGGTTCCTGGGGGACTCGCACGTGGCAATGCCGGGGTCACAGCTCACAGGTTGGTGATTAAAAGGTGATGTTTGGTGGGGTGCAATGGCTCATGCCTGTAATCCCAGGACTTTGGGAGGCCAAGGTGGGCAGATCACGAGGTCAGGAATTTGAGACCAGCCTGGCCAACATAGTGAAACCCCATCTCTACTAAAAATACAAAAAAAAAAAAAATTAGCCAGGCATGGTGGCACGCACCTGTAGTCCCAGCTACTTGGGAGGCTGAGGCAGGAGAATCGCTTGAACCAGGGAGGCGGAGGTTATGGTGAGCCGAGATCACACCACTGCACTCCAGCCTGGGCAATGGAGTGAGGCTCCATCTCAGAAAAAAGAAAAAAAAAAAGGTGATGTTTACACTAGAGACAGTAATCAGCTGGCTCATTACTCCCTAGGGCCCAGCAGGAACATCTAATGAGAGTTTGCTTCAAGGAGGGTAGAGGCCAGCCCCTGCCTTGTCCTTCCCCTGGGGTAACACACAGGATGCGGTTCTTCCCCTTCATTTCAGAGCAGGCTCATTAAACAGACACCGCTGGAGGCCTGCAGGTGAGGCGAGGCTCCTAGGGAAGACTGAGGGGTTCAGATGCACCTCATTATGAAGATTTAAGTTCCTGGAGAAGCACCCATTCTCCGCCTGGCCTGCATGAACCTGCACATTCAGGCACCTGCCTGTGCCCTCACCTGCCCAAAGGGAAGGTGCGATTGGCCCACTGGGAGAAAAGTCCCAGCGCCATAGCCAGCGGTCACATCCCCCTGAAGAAATGTTTCGTTTCTGATCATCACGGCGGGCACTGAGATGAGAAGAGGCTGGTAATGACCTCTTGGCATCTCAGTGGCCCTGCACGCAGTGGACAGCTGCCCATAACACGCGCTGGGGCAGCACCCAATGCCTGAGCTCTGGGAGCCACTTCCCAACTCCGCAGGGAATCACACCTTTCCCTGGTCAGTATCAGGGGGTGAATTTCCCAGCAACAGGCCCACGGCAGAAGGACACGGGGACAGGCCACTGAGGCTCCACAAACAGGAGCCCACACCGAAGGCCCCATCAACAGACACAGGGAGCCAGGGATCATCAGGATCAGAACAGGAAATCATGGGGGAGAGTTGGTTCCCATGCTTTTGGTTGATGAGGGTGAACAGCTGTTTTTGATACTGGTTTTGTTGATTTCTTAAGAACAAAAATCAGTGCGGGAATTAGAGATAGACATTATGTCTTGGAGGGAGAAAGCAACATCAAGAAAGCATCACAGGACGATCTGTCTTCAGGGAATGGCAGAGGCTGACACAGGAAAACGCCTGCAGACAGCACGCAGTGGGGGCACCGATAATTAACTCTTCGGGGACAGTGCCCAGGTGCCCAGGGATGTTTTGCTCTGATTCAAATCACAGACATGAACTATTTGATGTAAATTTGCAGCCTGCAATACTGGATGGTGTTTTATTTAAAACAACACACAGAAAATACACAGAATGCTGGAGGAATCTGCAGTGGAGATGGGAATCAGACACGAGATGTGAACCACGTGTGTTGTTAGGAGGAAAACTGGAATTCTAGGGCACTTTTTTTTTTTTTTTTTTGAGACGAAGTCTTGCTCTGTCACCAGGCTGGAGTGCAGTGGCATGATCTCGGCTCACTGCAAACTTCGCCTCCCGGGTTCGAGGGATTCTCCTGCCTCAGCCTCCCAATTAGCTAGGATTACAGGCATTTGCCACCACACCGGCTAATTTTTGTTTTTTTAGTAGAGACGGGGTTTCACCATGTTGGTCAGGTTGGTCTCAAACTCCAGACCTTGTGATCTACCCACCTCAGCCTCCCAAAGTGCTGGGATTACAGGTGTGAGCCACCGCGCCCAGCCCCTAGGGCACCATTACTGTGTGGCTGCAACAATGATCAGGCTGCACAGTTATCACTGCAATGAGTAAAATGCTTGACTGAGCTGCAGTTGGTGTGGAATATTGTAGATAGGTGTCCATTTGGGGGCTGGAAGGAGGATTTTTAATTAAGGAACTGTCAACAGCCAGAGGCCCAGAAATACTTGCATCTTTGGAGCATTGACCACGCTACTCGCAAAGGGCTGCCTGGAGGAGGAGCCCTTGGCATGCAGCAGTCTCTGCACTCACTTTGTCCTGATGGGATCGACTTGTGAAATGATCCTGCACTCCCAAAAAGGCAAGGCCTGTTTGGCCACTCACTAATTTACTAGATCATTCCATGGTTACTCTGCCCGCTGCCTGCATGGGACGTAGTGCAGGGAGAGGTGCTCAGTGAACCTGTGGGTGGCCCAAGGGCAGGACGTCCTGGAGCACATGATAGGCTGAGGTTCACCAGCTGTCATAGCGCAGGGCTTGTCTGAAAGCCTCATTCAAGGATTCAACCTAATGGGAGGCAGAGATGCTCAGGGCCAACCTCGCTGAAGAAGCAACGAGTGACTTGAGTGCTGAGTACTGAGTGCTGGGTGCTGAGTGCTGAGACCTGAGTGCTGAGTACTGAGTGCTGGGTGCTGTGCGCTGAGACCTCAGGACTGAATGCTGGGTGCTGAGTGCTGAGACCTGAGTGCTGAGTGCTGAGTGAGGAGTAGGTTTCCAGAGGTGCAGGAGAGCAAGCCTCAAGGCAAAGGTGTACACGGGAAATGAGCTCGGTGAGCTGGAGAGAGAACCCAGAGATGCCGTGAGCAGGGAGAGTGTGGGCCATGACCTGAGAGGAGTTTGGAGAGTGTGGGGCACCCACATCCCACCTCACAGATCTTGTTTAGAAACCGACATAAGCGGGTGGTGTGTATCGAGGGCTTTGGGCACGGGGACGGACGAGGTTGATGAACAGAAAAACCCACTTAGACTCCGCGTGAAGAGCAGGTCACAAGGAGTCTCGTCCTGTGGCTCCCACAGAGGCCAGGTGACCCTGGCTGAGGCGGTGGCCGTGGAGAGACAGAGTTCAGTGAGACGCGCTCACAAGGACCTGGGCAGGCTGGAGAAAGAAGGACAAAGTGACTGTGGCCCGGGTGCTGGGTTTGGAAACTGGATGAGGAAACCCAGGACGCAAGTGTTTCAGAAGGAGGGAAGGTTGTGGGTGTGGGAGGCCCTGGGGCAGAGGCCATGCAGGATGAGGTCTGAACAATGTCCCTTCACCTGGGTGCCGGGAGGGAGACCCTCACTGAGCTCTGAGAGGGGCGTTTCGGTCAGGCGACTCGGCTGCACGCTCCACGTCCCATAACAGGGGCAACAGGTGAGCAGAGGAGAAAGGCACAAGGCAGTGGATGGGTGCCCATGGTGGCAGGGGCAGTAGACGGGTGCCTGCGGTGGCAGGAGCAGTGGACAGGTGCCCAAGGTGGCAGGAGCAGTGGACAGGTGCCCGGCAGTGGACGGGTGCCCACAGTGGCAGGGGCAGTGAACAGGTGCCCGCAGTGGCAGGGGCAGTGGACGGGTGCCCACGGTGGCAGGGGCAGTAGACGGGTGCCCACGGTGGCAGGGGCAGTGGACGGGTGCCCACAATGGCAGGGGCGGTGGATGGGTGCCTGCTGTGGCAGGGGTCAGTGGATGGGTGTCCGTGGTGGCAGGGGGCAGTGGACGTATGCCCACAGTCACAGGGGAGCAGAGAACAGCTTCCCAGCCATGCACTGGTGCTGGAGATCCCCTGTCCTTTGCCCTGCATGTGCCCCTGAGCTGTGCCCTCTAGACGCAGCAGCACTGCCCGCAAGACTCACAACCGATAGTTTCTGCCGACATCGTCCTGTCTCCTGGGCAAGCCTCCCCTCGCATGGAAGCTACTGAGTTGCAGGGACAGAGGGGCCCAACGAGGGCTATTTTTTAAATGAGGGAGATTTGAAAATGTTTAGAATCTGGTGATAAGGGTGTCGGTGAGGGGAAAACTACGGAAGGGGTCACAGGAGAGGTGACGTTGCATCAGAAGAGTGGAAGGGTGTGGGGCCCAGGTCCAAGGATGACCATAGCCACTATGCAGGGGCGGATTCAGGCAGGTGTCTCGTGGGTGCTGATGACCCCAGGGAGTCAGATTTCTCAGGTCCTCGCCTTCCCTAATCTTCCCCCTCAATCTGTGGGAGACACACAGTGTTGGGTGTGGGGCATGGACTGATTGGGGGATTTGCTGGGGTGGTGCTGCTTGGCTACTGCAGTCAGACCCACCTCACAAGCAACATCTTGTCCCAAACACTAGTCCAAAGCAAAGCTACACTGTGGGAAAGAGAGAACCGTGGGAACCTAGGAAGGGACAGACCACAGGGGCAGGACGAGTCCAATCTGGAGCTCATAGAGGGCAGATCCCGCTGGGTAAATACGCTTTCAAAATCCCAATTCCACACATTCTGCTGGTGTCAGCAGAAGCCATTTCCCTCTCAGCCATCATTGCCTCATTCTAAAATCTGTGGTTCAGCGTCTGACCAAACATGACAGCATCTAACTGATTTCACTACAAAGGGCATCACCTGTCCAGGAAAGGGCTTTCTCACCCAACAGGCAAGAGTGCCATCAACCAGCACGACGGGAAGGGTGTGGGTGACGGGAAAACCATGCAGAACTTGAGAGGGCTCACACCGGGCACTGCTGGGATGACCAAAGACCTCAGACGAGTAACGTGAAATTCTGTGCAACGATTTACCTCTATAAAACAGGAGTAAACGTGTGTTCCTCGCACCATTATCATCAGCAGTACTTTGGCGCGTCCGTAAGTCCTTCCTGAGAGCCTCACATACAGCAGGGACTCAATAAGTAACTGCTCATAGATTCACCTGCACTGTCAGATCAGTTACATAAATATGAAATGTGGCCGGGGTCCAAACATCGATACCAGTGCAGCTTGAAAGGAACCAGAAATGGAGGAACAGTATTTGATATGACGCTTTAAAAATCCGGGTAGACCAGCAGTTTAGGAAGTGAACACGGGCACTCACAGGAGGCCTGGAGTTGCTGTATCGCACAGTAACGTTAATGCAGTAAACTCAGGTGTGTTGGCCGAAGACACTGTCATTGGTGAGAACGTAGCCCACAGCCATGGACACGAGTTTGTCGTGAGGCTGTGCACGCATTCGGATTATTCACAGCCACCTCCAACAGGGGAGTCCATAAAGTGTGGGGGCTGTTATTGATGGAGGCAGGATTATGTCTCTTACTGCACAGATATATCAGCCTGGCAGTTTTCTACTTACTCCAGGATTTTTATAAGGTACAGTTCAATGGCATTCTTGCTTAGTGAATAACTTTAAGTTGTGCATCCAGAATGATAGATTTGTGATGTTGACGACAGCAAAGACCCATCCCTCATCTGCTTCTCCCCATGCCGCTGGGCCGCTCTCTCCCGTCGTCCATCTGATGTTCTTGCCAACACCCCTTCAAATATCTCACGCTGGACAGCTCTCCTACTCCTCTGATGAGATGTGTGATCAAACTGAAGAAAATTATTCCAATAAGACTATCTTACCCCTGTCTTACCAAACCAAATAGCATCTCACAATATTGTATTTTTAACTTTCTAATCATCCTATTATGTATATCAAGTCTTTTTACAACAGAAATAGCATCCTTCTTGCCAGTCATGTTAAGGGCATTGATTTTAATTTAGTTTTTGTGGATTATTGTGTTTGCTGATTCAAAATGAAAATCAAGGAGGTAGAAGTTTTAAAATATCATCAGGCAGTTTGCTGAGTTACTACTGTAAGCAAACCCCGTAAAAATCATCAAAACAGAATCCTAGGCACTGGGAAAGAAAACTCTCGTAACCTCCCATCTGTGTGGGGATGAGAACGTCTCTATAAGGGACGGTAGACACGTATTTAAAATACTAGCAGAGTCATATCGTAAATGAGGATGTGATAAGTATAAGAAGCAGATCTCCACAAGGAATTGGAAGTGAGATGCTGTGGCGAGCGCTGTGCTTTTAAACTGAGGGAAGCGGAGGGAGAAGTTCCTATAGGAATTCTTTCCCTTCGTCACTCTCCTCAGGCTCCTGACCAGTTTCTGGGTTGAAGAGAAGGGCAGTGCCTCTCTCCTCTGTGGTCACTCGGTTAATATCATCCCCAAACGTGGAGGCTTCCAAAGAGCTGGAGCAGGTTTCGTTCGGAAGTCAGAGCTGTGCACGAATAAGTTATTTTCTCTATTTCACATAGTTATTAACAAATGCAAATTAAGATGCAGGGGATGTTTCCATGCCAGGACTCACCTGTGGGGAACTATGGGGCCGATGATGCAAGCAGCGAAGTGGCTGCCTGTGCCCGCTCATGACCCCACCACGCACCAAGCGCGTGAGTCAGGGAGGTGCCAGGAGGCGGCGGGAACAGCCACTTCATGTCGTCCGGCTTAGTCCGTGTGTGTTGCTAGAAAGGAACACCCGAGGCTGGGTGATTTATGAAGAAGAAAGGTTTGTGCAGCCGTGGCTCGGCAGGCTGTACAGGCACCAGCATCTGCGTCTGGTGAGGCCTCAGGAAGCTTCACTCCTGGCCGAGGGGGAGGGGAGCTGCCTGTGCAGAGATCACGTGGTGGGAGAGGCGGTGGGAGGGGCTGGGCTCTTCCTACCAGTCAGCTCTCACTGCAACGTACAGAGCAAGAACTCATTCATGACCAGGAGGACGGCACCAAGACACTCATGAGGGATCCACTCCTGACCTCAGCATCCCCCACCAGGCCCCACCTCCAACACTGGGGATCTCGTTTCAACACGAGAGTTGGAGGGGACAAACCTCCAAACCATAGCACTGACCGTGCCACTACTTAGGAGACAGTTGGACAGCTCCTTGCCTCCTCTGCAAGGCGAGGGATGGAGTTCCAGGCATGCTCATTAACACCTGCCCCACTGCCCCAGGCCGTCTCTCCAACTTCCCATCTGTACCCTTTCCAAATCCCAGGAGCAGCCGTGCAGGTGCGAGACTGCCCTGCTGCCTTAGAACAAGGCTTTCCCCCAGGAAGCTGTCTCCATCCAGGACATGCCCTGGCCCTCGCTTCCTGAGCAACACCCCCTCATCACACACACACGCACGTATACACACACACACACACAAACACTTGCGTACACGCACATGCACATAATTGCACGCACACACGCACATAAGCATACATGCACACACACACCCATACACACTCACACACATACACGCACATAAATGCACGCAGACATGAGCACACACAAGCACATGAGCATACACGTGCACACACACCCATACACACTCTCACACACGCTCATAAGCATACCCACTCACACATACACGCACATAAATGCACACACACACAAGCACATGAGCATATACATGTGCACACACACACATGCTCACACACACGCATGTGCACATACACACACATAAACACCCACAAGCACATGAGCGTATACATGTGCACACACACACATGCTCACACATATGCAGGTGCACATACACACATATAAACACACACACACGAGCGTACACACACAACCATACACGCTCACACACACGTGCACACACACTCACACAGGCCAGCTGCCTCCGCTAGCTCTGTGCAAATGGCGAGCGTCTTCTGCAAGCCACCCTGGCTTCCCAGGCTGCCTCCCTCTCAGGACACACACAGATCCCCTCCGAGGTCACGGGAGGCAGATGCAACCCGCAGACCCGACAGGAAAACGTGGACCACCAGCGTCGGGCTGCGGACGTACTTTCAGCTGAAAGGCCCCCTAGATACCCACAGAACTGCACGACTGAGGCGAAGACAGACCATGAGAAACAGAGACACCAATGTTGCAGTCAAGGAAAAAAATTAGAGAAGAATGTAGAGTAAAAAGAATCATAAAGTGAAATAAATGTTTTCAGATTTTAGATTTCAGATCCACTCCCCCAGATGAATTTGTGAGATTCCTGAAGAAAATAATTGTGCCGGTATTTGATCATTTTACAGTTTTGATGATGATGATTTCCAATTTTCCAGGAAAGAAATCTGTGTGTAACCTCACATGCACGTGTTACAAGTAGAACCAGAAATGCCTCCTCCCCCAAACATACATAAAGGAAAGAAATTATTTAAGTCAGGTCCCTGACTTTTTTTACAGCTATTAGTACACAAAGTGTTTTCTGGGGCGGTTTCCTGGTGTGAAACTCAGGATTTATAGAATCTCTTCCTGTTTGTGAAGTTATTATTATTTTATTACTAAAGTCCTTAACTAAAGCAATGATACTTACTTAAATTGGCAGCTAGCTGTGAAAATGGAAAGGTAAGAAGACATAGCAGTATGTATTTTTGGATATAAATTATCTTTAAATCTTGAGGCTCAGACATAGATTGGGCTGTCCTGACTATTTTCTGTGTATTTCATTCCAGCGAGACTGCAAGTTCTAGGCTGGAAATAATTATTTTCAACACAGAATTACAGGCCTTCGTGTCACCGCTCACTGTGATAGCCAGTAGTTCCTGGAGCCCAGCAGCACATGTACACAGCACACATGAACACACGTGTGTGCGCACTCTGACCCTGCCCGCCACCTTCCCCTGGGCAGCCACCGGGCAACACTGTTCTCGTAATCAAAAGTGGAGATGAGGAAAGCTTCTGCCTATAGCAAACACTCAGAAATAGATTCCCGTGAAAACCAAACAAAAAGGCAATAGAAAGGAGAAGTGGGAGATATTACCTTTTTCATTAGGGCTGTTGCTGTGGAGGTTTTAGAACTTGGGCTCAGGAAAAGTGCTTCTCGCTGATTCACCCATTATCCAAGTCTAGGTGGAGGAACTTGTGATGCCAGCGGGCCTGAAAATTGCCCAGAAGATCGCAAACATGGATATCTAATGGTGGGCAAAAGAGATATTAGGAACTCTAATTATTTTCTTGCATATCTTTCCTACTGAATATTGGGCACGTTAGGCACAAATGGCGATTGAATTAGTGGGACTTACAGGTGGTGATTCCATAGGCATCAAAACACCTGCTAGGCTTGAGCACTTAGTAGTCATAAAGCCCTGGACCTATTTTTGCTCTATTGCACTAAAGACATTAATTGTATTATAAGAAGCTGGTATATCATGGACTCTCCTACAAAATTTTGTGTACCTTAAAGATAGTGACAAAGAATTATCTACCTATCATCTATTCTATCTATCTATCTATCTATCTATCTATCTATCTATCTATCTATGTTCATATCCCCAGGACACTGTCTAGAACATAGTAAGTGCTGAAGAAATTAGTGAAATGCTTAATTAAAAAATGAATAGGTGAATGAGTGAGTGGATGAATGAATGGATGGATGGATGTTGAGTAGACAAATAAATCAGGTTGATTAGAGAAAGAAATAAGTTATTCAATACTTTTTATAATATGCAGGCCATTTTGGCCTGCATATTATAAAAAAGAACAGAGCATTTATAAAATAGGAGATTACAAGGATGACAGATTAGGAAATGAAATATTCAAGATTTGTGCTGATATGATGGTGAAACCAGGATGTGGAGCAGCTGACTAGATTTTAGAGAGAATTAAACCTCAAGGTAAAACATTCTGATTTTAGTTCAGTGATACTCTAAATCATTGCTTGTTTCTGATAACGAAAGAGTCAGCATTAATTTGGAAGCTGCAAGGTTGGGATAAAGTTATTTTAATGATGAGCGGAGAATGTTGGAACAGGCTCATGGTCAAAATACAGAAACTCGTGATAGAGATGAATGAGACTGAGGTGCTGTTCCAGACGAAGCCTCCGGCAGGTTCTTCAAGCAAGTCGAATGTGAGGGGTGGAACGGCCCAGCAAGCATAGGGGCTTGTTCTTCATTTCCCCAGCTCAGGGTTGCATGACGTGCGTGAGGGTCATTTAACCCCGTAACCGAGCCACCTCCAACCTCCTGATCTGTAACACAGTGGGGTGAAGAGGATGTCCTCTTTGCACTTACACAAAATCTTAGTTCTAATGTTAGGATAAAATATTCCTTCCAATGCCTACGTTACATATCTAAGCAGATAACCACTTGTTATCATTGTCAATTAATTTGTCATCAGATTAAACAGAAATTGATAGATATTTGCCATACTTGTTTCTCTCTGAAGAAAAATAAAACCTAAAACAAAGAAATAGCCGTTGTCGATTTTTGATTTGTCACATGGTGTTATCGATTTGCTAGAAATGTGAGTTGCTGCTCTTCTAACAAGAGGATGATGTCACCAGGCAGCGGACTCACATCTGTCTGGTCGGTGTAAGGAGATAACGATTTGAAACACACCTGAAAGAGAGCTTAAGGGCTTTATAAGCAATAACATCATGATCCTCATGCTCGTGAGAGAGAAGAGTCGCTCCTGCCGTGGGGACTGGAGCGGCACAAACAAAGTGTCTGGTTAGGAGGCATGGTGATCTTGGAGCCCAGCACGAAGGGGCCTGGCCTGGGCTGCAGGCACGCCATCCTCTGAGGACCTCAAAAGTGTTCTGAGAAGTAGAAGTGCAAGTCTTTAGAGGCTACTGAAAAATGGGGCTAAGATACACAAGTTTAATAACTAATGTACAAAAGGGCAAAGGAAGAAGGAGAAGAATGATTTCTGGGAAGAGGGACACGTGTAGGGTCGGCATGCATGTGTAAAGAGTCCCTGGTACGCACTGGACCACCCAGCACCCACGCTGAGTGACAGAAGGAGCTGGAGAATGCAAAAGTGGAGATGGTGTCCTCATCACAGACAGGAGGTGGCACCTGTGCCTGGACCTTCCTGGGAGTCGGGGTATACCCCATGGCTGGCTGGCGACACTGGTTTCTGGTTTGCAGGAAAGGCCTTCGCTTTGTTTTACTGTCCTCTGACTCCCAGGCGTCAGACACCCCGGAGCGAATTTTCCTGCCTTCCATCTCCCCTCTTAGAGGCGGTGTCCTGTGGCTTTCTCTCTCAGATTCTTATAGTTTGTGAGGCCAGAGATCAATTGTCTCTCATCCCTGTCTATCTGGTTGTATGAAGACAATCTCTGTTACTATCAGCTACTTCAAACGTGAGGCTCTCTGAGAACCGAGAGGTAGCCATGCATTTTAGCAACTCTGACAATATCACAAAGGCAGCGTCTCAACACTCAAGTGATGATGATGACCGTTCACTGAATGTTTCCCTGGCTCCCGGCAATTGTGTGGTTATCAGAAATTCCTTTCATTTGTCTCAACTATCTTGTGGGATAGACGTGTTTAACTACGTGTCAATGAAAAGAGTCCAACTCTGTACAATATTTGAAGAGATTTATTCTGAGCCAAATATAGGTGACCCGGCCCACAACACAGCCCTCAGGAGATCCTGAGAACATGTGTCCAATATGGGTGACCCGGCCCACGACACAGCCCTCAGGAGATCCTGAGAACGTGTGTCCAATATGGGTGACCTGGCCCACGACACAGCCCTCAGGAGATCCTGAGAACGTGTGTCCAATATGGGTGACCTGGCCCACGACACAGCCCTCAGGAGATCCTGAGAACATGTGTCCAAGGTGGTCGGGGCACAGCTTGGTTTTATATATTTTAGGGAGCTATGAGGCTTCAATCAGATACATTTAAGAAATGCATTGGTTTGGTCCAGAAATGTGGGAAAACTTGAAGCAGGGAAGGGGCTGGAGGTGGTGGGGGATCAGTAGGGGGGTGCACTTTCAGCTTATAGAGAGATTTAAACATTTTCTGTTTGACAATTGGTTGAGTTCGTCCAAAGTCCTGGAATCAACAGAAAGAAGTGTCTGGGTTGCAATAAGAGGTTGTGGAGACTGAAGCTTTATCATATGCAGATGAAGCTTCCAGGTAACAGGCTTCAGAGAAAAGAGGTTGTAAATGTTTCTTTTCTTTTTTTTTTCTTGAGAATTTCCTTTTTCTTTTTTTTAATTAATTTTTTATTTTACTGTAAGTTCTAGGGTACATGTGCACAAACCTGCATTAACAGCAACACAGACCTTAGGTCTGATAAGAAACATTTACATTAGGCGATATACCTGGTATATGTAAATGTTTCTTATCAGACCTAAGGTCTGTGTTGCTGTTAATGTTGGAGAGGCATCATGAGGCATGTCTGACCCCCACTTCCCATCATGGCCTCAAACAGTCTCTCAGGTTAAATTTTAAAAGAGCCCTGGCTGGGGAGGAAGTGCATTCAGAAGCTTAGGGGGCCTTAGAATGTGATTTTTGGTTTATACAGGGAATATGTATATAAAAGACTGAAGAGAGGTTTTTAATGTCCAAGACTGTGCAGGTGGTTAGGAGCTGAGTCGGAATTCACACCCGAGTCGGTTGGGTTTCAAAGACTTGCTTTTAACCACTGCATTCTACTGTCACCTGAGACATCAGGGACCTAACTCATCTAAGGTGGGGGGAATAATGCCATGCCCGTCATAAACAGAACCTGTGGCAGCTTTTAAACACACACAGTTTCTATGACTAATACAGAGTTTCTACAGCCCCCTCACCTGACTCCTGGCCGCCTGTACTTGCTGAGCATGTGGGAGTATTAATTCCGAGTCCCCGAGGGGCAGCCTCAGGGTCTATTCCAAGTGGTCTTGAACTCAAAGAACAAAACTTCAGGATAACAGTGGGGCTGGACCTAGACTAACCCATTTGATGTTTCCGAAATGTATTCTGTCAAATTAAACACTTCTGCGTAAATCGAGGTCTTATTCTCAGAAACGGAAAAGGTCCAGGAACCATCTGAAAAGTTTGCATCTCAATGCTGTACATGTAGTAAATATTCAAATATCATTTGACATCAACATTGTAAAGAAAATGGTGTTTTCCGAGAAGCCTCAGTGCCCACCACCCAGGAAATGTGTGAAGTAATTTTTCCATAATTTTCTTATCATAGGAGGTGATATATATTAGCCAAAAATGCATGCAGAATGACAATTAACTCATATTTTTAGTCTAACCATTTGGCCAAACAGCAGACAAACTAAGCAATGTGGTTCTTGCCACTTTGTTTTGAAATGTCAAAAAGTAGATGCAAGTTTAGTGATTAGCAAATGTTTTCTATATCTACTAATTAATTGGCTTAAATGATTTAGTTATCATCAGATGTTGGATGGGAAGGCCTGACCCATTGTTCTTTCTTCCCTAAGTTTAGCTTTTCATTTGTGTGTTTTTAAAAATATAAAGTATGGCCACGGTAAAAGTCTGGAGAATTCAGACAGATATTAAAAACGAAAGTGAAAAGTCACTCATAACCAGCCAGATATAAGTGCTTTTTCAATTTTGGTTTGTGTCCTTCCAGATGTATTTTTATGCACATACATATATATACATTTGCAAACTGTAAATATAAATATAGTTTTATTACAAAAACAGGGTCATATGATGCATACGGTTCAGTCAGAAACTGGATTTTTAACCTAACAATATATTATATGAAAATCTCTAAGCAAATGTGCTACCAAGTTAAAACTGCATATGCTCCTGTGTATGGATACACTTAATTTAGTTTTTGTTTCATATTTATTCTACTTAAACGTTTTGGTTTTATGGAAAACACTAGCAAATATGCCAATGCAAGCTTTTCCCACGTGCTTCGTAGAGCCTCTTCTGAAGTGGAACTCCTGGGTAGAGACAGCAAGGGACTCATTCTAGAGGAAAGGACTTGTCCAGGGTGTGTGATCTTCTGAAAAGACATTTCCAGTTGGCAGAAGGCAGCCTACATGGCAATTATTTGAATACTCTGTGGTTTCTGTTTCAAGGAATCAGAGGGAGGTAAAAGTTACAAG
Organism: Macaca nemestrina; assembly: GCF_043159975.1. Lineage (NCBI taxonomy): Eukaryota > Metazoa > Chordata > Mammalia > Primates > Cercopithecidae > Macaca > Macaca nemestrina. The sequence goes on from NC_092133.1 coordinate 142,767,682, forward strand.
ATCCATGCAGGGTGAAGGGAGGTAAGAGTTACAAGATCCATGCAGGGCGAAGGGAGGTAAGAGTTACAAGATCCATGATGCAGGGCGAAAAATCCTCAGGCCATTGGTTTTGCTAACTGTGCCGTGGCCAGTCCCAAATCCTGAGTGGCATGACTTTTTCATGATCTGATAATATGGGCATCACAGCAACAGAGAAGTCAAACGGACCCAAAGGTAGGGCCCTGGGCTGACAGAGAGCACCACACCTCCCATCCACACCACCTAAACCACAGCAGGGCACCGGAGGTGATGGCTGTCTGCTGGCCCAGCTGCAGAGTCCTCCAGGGAGCTCCTCAGACACAAAAGCAGGACCCTACATGTGGATGTTACACAGAATGCATACATATGACAATACCACATACAGACACTACACAAATGCATGCGTATGACCACACCACCTGCAGACGTTACACGGAATGCATGTGTATGACCACACCATGTACAGATGTTACACGGAATACATGCATATGACAATACCACCTGCAGACGTTACACAGAAGGCATGCATATGACCACACCGTGTACAGACGTTACACGGAATACATGCAGATATTACACGAATGCGTGTGTATGACCACACATGGAATGCATGTGTATGACCACACTACGTGCAGATGTTACATGGAATGCATGTGTATGACAATATCACATGCAGACGTTACATGGAATGAATCCGTATGCCCACACCATGTACAGACATTACATGGAATACATGCATATGGCAATACCACGTGCACATGTTACACGGAATGCATACATATGACAATACCATGTGCAGACATTACACGGAATGCAGACGTATGACCACACCACATGCAGACATTACACAGAATGCATGCATGTGACCACACCACGTGCAGATGTTACATGGAATGCATGCATATGACCACACCACATGCAGACATTACATGAAAAGCTCCATTTGACACCCCTCAGTGGAGGTCCAGGGGAGTGTATTTTTCCAGGAGCTTGGATGTGCAGAGCTCCATCCTCACAGGCTACGTGTCCACAGAAGAAACAGATGCATTCTGAGGCAAACAGATACAGATGTAAAGTGATATTAGGAGCATTCACCTGGAAACTCGAGGAGTCATCGCTTGTGTAGGAATTGAACAGGTCATCAGGGGTTCTGGAGTGAGGATGTGGCAGAGTGGATCAGCTCTGAGTTCACCTTGTCTGACTTCACTGCTTCCACTCAGAGGACTGAGGCCGAAGCTCATGTGGCCAACACAGCATCTTCTGATCTGATCGGGGAGTTTCGGATCCATCACTCTCGCTGCTGGAATGCTTGCCTTTCTAACGGGTTGGCCTCTCACGTACAAAGTGGTAAATATCGCCTGGTTTGTCTCAGCTGTCTTTCTATCCTTGAATTCTTTTTACCTTTCCACCAAGAAGGCCTATTTCAGAGAGACGTGGGACTGACATGGATGTGAATTTTGCCCCCTTTCATTCACTCAAGGAATATTTAGTGAGCGCCTGCTAGGCAAAGGCTCTGTCCTGTGCTTTGGGGCTGAGCTGCGGGGAAAGGGTGGCTCGGTGACCCGGTTCCTCACAGAGTGCCTATCCTGGTGCTTCACAGGAGGAAGCAGAGACCAGGAAAATTAAGTAACTTCCTGGCGGGCTGATCATACGACCGAAGACGAAATCCCGTCTCGTGATTCTCAGGGCAAGCTCTTTTCAGGATTCTTCATGAAAATGGGCTCCCACAGTCCATGGGTCCACCCCACCCTGGGAAGGCGTCCCACGGTCAATGGGCCCACCCCACCCTGGGAAGGCGTCCCAGAAAGCCGCGTGTGCAAGTATTCTGACAAAATGCTCGTTATTAAGCGAGGTGACATACGGCATGAGCAAATTCACTTGGTGGACATTGGTGGGGGCAGACCAGGAGAATAAGAAAAGGAAAGAAGAAATGTAAAAACTTAAATTCCAACATAGGAAAGAAAGCAAGTTTTCCCATCCTTTCCCAGCCATATCAAGAGCTGATTTACTGAACCTCCAAGTGGAATTCTAGGCTTATTACCTAGTGGAGCTTTTTTCCTGGTAATGTCAGTTTCCGAAACCGGTAATATCAGTTTCCGTAATTGCTTTTCCCCCAGAGAAGATTACAGCATTCCAGGATGTCTCTACTTTGCTTTGCCTTTAGTGAGACTATAAAGAAGGACAAGAAAAATGTGCTATTGGATATTAATTTGCCTATATGATCTGAAGGAGAAAAAAATGAATTTTAATCACTTCCTGTCCAATTCACCATTAAAGCACATATGGCAGTGCCTTTTCCAAGAAAGGAAGGCACGATGCAAGAGTTACTTCCAGGGGCCACATCTGAGTGACATTCTCTCTCACACTCTCAGTGCAGCCGCCCCAAACTTTGAATTTGAAATTTGCTAATGGAAATCCTCCCTCCAGTGAGCGAGCAGCCTGGCACCAGGACCGCTGGCATCAAATGTTCCTCCCCCAGCAAGTGCTCGGATGAAAACCCGGGAAAGGACTGGCCGGCACAGTGGAAAAGCCGGCCCTTTTCTGCTACTTCAGATGAATAATGACTCCTAAAACCCAGCACGTGAAAGCCTGAGTCACAAACACACGCGTCTAGAATAAACGACCCAGCAAATTTCACATGCCCTGTCATTGCCTGAGACCTGTAAAATACAAATGCTTCAAGTGAGGCCGTTTGCAAGCTTTCTGTGTCACTTTACAGATTATCCTCGTCCTTTAACTCATTTTCCCCCATCTCCATCACGTCACAGTCAGAAGTGCGCACGGGGCCTCCGCAGGGAGCTGCACTTTGGGCAATATTCGCACGGAGCTCGAGGAAAATGTTTTCCTTCTAGTCCTTATTAAGGCATAAAACGGATGGCATTACCGCAGGAAATCATGCCAACCTTCATTTTCCCAAGTACAGAGCAGCCCGCACAGAGCAGCCTGCACAGCACCGAGCAGCCCGCACAGGTGAACAAGCAGACATTTGGTCTGAAGCATGTATGTCGAGAATGCACGCTTGTCACAAGCAGGTGGGACGCTCTGCATCCAGCTCCAACTTGGGAAACGAGGAGGGAAAGGGAGCAGAGAAAGCCACCTCTGTTGCACACGTGGTTGTTAAACACACCTGTCAGAGCTCACCTGCCGGCCTCCATCGTCTTGGGAGAGGCGAGGGCCTCGGGTCAGGATGGAGGGAAGGTGGTTTATTTGGGGTGAGGATCAGGGACGCACCTGCAGGACACGAGGAAGTAAGGTCAGCCGGCGATGAGGCTGGCCTTGAGCCTGCCACCCAGTGAGCAACTGGGGGTAGCCCTTCTGGGGAACCTGCAGGGCTTGAAACACCTGCATCAGAACCGCACCCTGTGAGGGAGGTGGGAGCCAGGCGTCCTGCACCCATGGCCCCATTCTTAGTCCGTGGTGGCTCCTGGAAGGGTTCCCTCCCCAGCCCTTCTGGCCCAAGGACATGGCAAAGCCAACCCTAGCAGAAGAGAAAACCTTGGGCAAAGCAATGCAGGTGCAGCTAGAAGTCCAGGCATGGAGGTGGCAAAGGGAAGAGGGTGTGGTCAGAGCACCCCGGTCTGTATCATAGCAGGGCCGTCCTCTGGGAAGAGGGTGTGGTCAGAGCACCCTTTATCTGTACCACAGCAGTGCCATCCTCTGGGAAGAGGGTGTGGTCAGGGCACCCCTGGTCTGATTCACAGCAGGGCCATCCTCTGGGCTCTGACTTGAGTTTTGTCCACATCTGGCACTGGCTCAGATCTCCTGCCCACAAATACGGAGGCAGAGCCCAGGCATAGAAAACATCTTAGGACCGCACACTCCGTGTTGACCATGGGCAGACAGCAAAAATAAGGAGAGATGACAGTGGCACTGTCACGTAGGCTTTCCTTAAATCTCACAAAGAAGAATCAAAGAATTAGAAAAATCTGCTCACAAAACCTCTGAGTGAGAATAGCATCATCGCTGCAGGTGCCAGCAGGGCAGTCAGTAGCTAGCCGCTTCCTGCACCTTCCGGGCCTGGAAGAAACACTTTGGGATCTGAAGTTACTTTTTCCTTGGGCACCCGCGTGACTCTGGCTGAGGGGTGGGCAGGAGTCAGCACAGCTGTGGAAGGCGATGGGGCCCACCCTCTCACTGTGGGGACAAAGGACCAGTGCTGCAAGAACAGGGTCACTCTGGGGCCTGGGGAGCCTCCCAAGGCTGGAGGGTTTTCCCATGCCTTCAGCTTCTCCAGAACTGACTTGGGTCTTGGCTGCAGGAAGGCCTTGCTGGGATGTCCTTACTCTTTTGCAGCGTGAATGTCCCCCTCATCCACCAGAAAGCTATAACAGTTGTGATCTCAGATCCACTGGGTCGCGGCAGCGGCCAGGCAGAGGGTTTCCCACCGGGATCGAACGTGCTGTGCTCACCTGGACTCTGTCGGCTCAGGGGGTCAGGGCCCAGCGCACCAGCCAGTGGGCTCCAGGTTCCCAGCAGGGGGTCCAGGCACGAGCCACACCGTGTGCCCGTCTGCCCCTGCCCCGGGCTGCTGTGCAGCCGCACTCCTTCCGGCCCATTGAGGCTGACGCTCAGTCTGCTTCCTGGCTATTGCACGGTTTTCCTCTCCAGTTTTGGTCTTTGTTGTTAACGACGTTGCACTGTTGCCGCCGCGACAGGCTTTCTGCAAAGCCTCCAGCTAAAATTCCATGTGAACCTGGCCGGTAGATCCGGGTTTCAGCTGTAAAACAAAGGCCTTCCAGTGAAAACGCCCGTTCACAGCGCGCCTTTCCATTTTACTGTCTCTTTCACCCTTTTTCTGTGTCCTTTCTCTACCGTGGTCATGATGAGAATTCACAGGGCGCTCAAACCCCACACTCCACTTCTGGTCTCGCCGTGAGCAGAGGGGGTTCCACTCTGTCCTGCGACACGGCCAAATTGCATAATTTTCCATGTTCTCAGCAAGGTGTAAAAACCTCTTCATAAAGGATTTCCTGTTCTCACAACACAAAACCCATCCACATTTGAGTGTCCTGGGATCTTAAGCTTCTTGGGTGGCGGTCCGGTGCAGTAGCCATCAGCCACAGGTGACAACTCCAATTCAATCAAAATTAAATACAACTTAAAATTCTGTTCCTCTGTCTCAGCGGCCACATTTCAAGCACTCCAGGGCCATAGGAGGCCGGGGGCTGCCGTGCAGGACATCCCAGACCTGGAAACGTCTGGAGTGCACCAAGTTCTACCAGACTGTGTGGGGGCAGCCAGAAAAAGAGCTCTGCTGAAGGAGGAGGTAGGGGGAAAATATGTCGCAGATAATGGGCATCAAAAAACATACTCAGTACCACATGGTCCCTGAGAAACATTAAAATTCAAAATTCATTGCTCCTTCAAATACTTGAAAAGCAATGGAGAACTAATGGCTGTTACCCTGAAATGGACAACCGTGCAAGTGTGTGATTTACTAACTCCCCGACAATCGTCCCAAAGCGTCAGAGTCATCCTTCTGAACATTCAGCAATTTCAGGTATATTTTTATGTATTTACGTATTTTTGTCATTTTATATAACATACACATATATATTTTGAGACAGTGTCTCACACCGTCACCCAACTCTGGAGTGCAGAGAGCTATCTAGCCCACTGCAGCCTCGATCTCCCAGGCTCAAGTGATTTGCCCGGCTAATGTTTTGTTTGTTTTTAGTAGAGACAGGGTCTCGCTATGTTGCTGAGACTGGTCTCTGACTCCTGGGCTCAAGCGATCCTCCTGCCTCAGCATCCCACAGTGCTGGGATGACAGGCATGAGCCATCGCCCCGGCTGTATTTTTGTTCTTTTGTTTATACACAACCACATTCAAAACAAATTTAAGTGGCTAACTCAGATAGATAGAACAGGGTAAACAGAGCTCAGAAAATGGAGAGTTGAACAGTAAGAGGCAACCAGAGAGGTAACTGAACACGAGATAGACAAGCATTCACCAGCTATCACTTCAAGCCACCATGATTAGCTGTGATCCAACTTTACTATTCCAGAGGTTCTCCTTCTCCAGCAAATCCATAGTTGTTCCTGACACTGAGTCCCTCCACACAGGCGCCGAGCTTCTGAGCAGGCACCTGGGCAGAGGGGTTACAGAATCCCTGCCCCCCTGCCCCTCTCCTCAGGGCTGCCCTGGAACCCCAGCACCGCCATGTATTTGGATAATTCCACCCCAGAGTTGCCCTTCCCACCGTGCTCCAACATGGGAGACTCCTGGCTAGAACCACGGTGGGAGCACTGGAGCCAGAGCAGAGCCACAGACTCCACGCAGGCAAGAAAAGGATCCTAAGCCAAGGAGAAGGAGGACTGTCATCGCCAGTCACACACTGTGGAGTGCCCTCCTGCCAGGGTCGGCTGCAGAACGCTGCTGGCTTCCGGAAACAGGACTAACAGTGGCGGTCATCGCGTCATAGCGAGCCTTGTCACTGACGGTCTTCGAGGCGCGTTTCTAGAACATTTTGTCATTAATGTGTGGGCTGTGGGTTTCTGCCAGCTCAAGATTAAAACAGGTTTCTTGGAACTAGTGAACATTCTGGTAATTTTTTTATTTACTGTTACTGTACATCTCTAAGGTGTACAACACGATGTTTTGATATACATACAAATGGTGAAATGAACACCACAGTCAAACAACCAACAAGCCATCGCCTTCCAAAGTTACCACTCAGCGGGGATGTGGTAGGAGCGTTAGAATCTACTCTCTTGGCAGATTTTCAGGATGCAATGTTACCAGCTGTAGTCTTCATTCTTCACGTTCGCTTACAGACCTCGTCACTCCCCCTGAGCGTAAACGTGTCAGGTGAACTTTAAAGTAAGCAGCTTGGCAGAGCCCATTCTCTTTACCAAGTCCTTGTTGATTTCCTGCTGTGCAAAAGGCTGGTGGCAGAAGCGGGGTGAGCCCAGCACAGACTCTGGATGTGTCCGTGGCATGACGAGATCAGCACACAGCTCCTGCATCTCACTGGGACACATAAGAGCACCTACTCCACGTCCATGGGGGACAAAAAACTCTTCCAATGTCCATGCACCTTGCTTGTGGCTGAAGCTCTGACCCCTGCGAAGGTGCTGTCTGGCAATGAGAGCAGAAACTTGGAGGGCAAATAATTTGCTTCAGAATCACGTGCTCTTGAATTTACATCCCAGCTCTTCTCCAGGTCATGCGACTTGTATTTATTTGGAAATAGCTTCCACTCTTTGGACTTCAGGCTTCTCATCTATGAAATGCGTATGATGATATTGACCTCATTCTGTTGCTTTGAGGATTAGATGACCAACTTGAAACACCCATCTTGGTATCCAGTGTAGATGGCATCAAAGTCTTGGTATCTAGTGTGGACTGCATCGATGTCTTGGTGTCCAGTGTAGACAGTATCCATGTCTTAGTGTCCAGTGTAGACAGTATCAAAGTCTTGATATCTAATGTGGACAGTATCGATGTCTTGGTGTCCAGTGTAGACAGTATCAATATCCTGGTATGCAGTATAGACAGCATCCATGTCTTGGTATCCAGTGTAGACAGTATCAAAGTCTTGGTATCTAGTGTAGATAGCATAAACCTCTTGGTGTCCAGTGTAGACAGCATCAACATCCTGGTATGCAGTGTAGACAGCATCCATGTCTTGGTGTCCAGTGTAGACAGGATCAAAGTCTTGGTATTTAATGTAGACAGTATCGATGTCTTGGTGTCCAGTGTAGACAGCATCAACATCTTGGTATGCAGTGTAGACAGCATCCATGTCTTGGTATCCAGTGTAGACAGTATCAAAGTCTTGGTATCTAGTGCAGACAGTATCGACATCTTGGTATCCAATGTAGACACCATGGAGATCTTGGTGTCCAGTGTAGACAGCATCCCTGTTTTGGTATCCAGTGTGGTGGCATCAATGGCTCATATGTGTGCCCAGCCAGTTCTTCCTGGGTTGATTCTTCACTCCTTTCAGACCGGGCTCACATATGTAGCATCAAATGTTGACGCTGACAATCCCCCAAGCTGCAGGAATCCCTACCTCATTGACTTTGCTTTTCTGTTCTCCACGCAACTTCTCACCCCTTGGCACATCCCACACATGTCTCCTCCACCTGGAATAGGAGCTACCTGAAGAAAGAGAGTCCCCCTGTTCTGTTTACTGTTGAATTCCAGGCATGAGATCAAAGCCCACCATGGGTTAGGTGTTCACTGAACATGTATTGCTTTAACAAAAAGGCATTCTGATACATAATCTATCCCTTGAACATAGCACTTCACCTTAGCTTTTAACATTATAAGTGCATCCAGCCGATACGCCCACCCACCCCAGCAGCACACAAACAAATGGATCAAAACAAGCAATAGAACAGGAGCCGGGCACGGTGGTTCACATCTGTAATCCCAGCATTTTGGGAGGCCAAGGCTTGAGCCCAGGAGTTCAAGACCAACCTGGGCAATGTGGCAAAACCCCGTCTCTACAAAATAATTTTTTAAAAATTAACTGGACATGGTAGCACCACCTATAGTCCCAACTACTTAGGAGGCTGAGGTGGTAGGCTCACTCGAGTCAGAAGGTTGAGGCTGCAGTGAGCCATGATCATTTCACTGCACTCCAGCCTGGGTGGCAGTGTCAAGAGAGAGAGAGAGAGAGAGAGAAAGCTTTGGAATTGAGAATTCTATCTATAATGGTATTTGATTATTACTGGTTTTGTGGCAAAAGCGTTCAGTGTTCTAGCTTGGCGTTAGGCTAGATTCTAGTGAGGAAGGGACTGGGGGTGCGGGAGTTATTGGTCTGAGATTAAAAGTAATTACGATAATTACGATAGAATCGCAAAGGACTCTAAGGTGTCATTGATTCTATCCTTCATCTCCAAGGTCTCCAGATAGATGTGCGCATATGAAATTCAACCAAGAAACAATTCCCACAGTTTAAGACATCTTTCAAATTTGAGCTTTGGTTTGAAAATAAACATTTGGCAATAGGTATCCTCAGTGGTTGAAAACAATAGCCAGAAATCACTTCTGGTGCCTGCACAGTGGCTCACCCCTGTCATCCCAGCACTTTGGGATGCTGAGGAAGGAGGATTGCTTAAGCTCGGGAGTTCGAGACCATCCTGGGCAACATAGTGAGACCCCAACTCTGAAGAAATATCAAAAAATTTGCTGAATATCATGGCACACACCTGTCATTCCAGCAACCCGTGAAACTGAGACAGGAGAATCACTTGAGCCCAGGAGCTCAAGGCTACAGTGAGCCAAGATTGTGCCACTGCACTCCAGCCTGGGCAACAGAGCAAGATCTTGTCTCAAAAAAGAAAGAAATTGCTTCTGCAAATGGGATTTTAAGACACCAGAACCTCAGAAGCAATGCAAGCATTAAAGCATAATTTTAAGAAGCTCCTTCCTTGACATAAAGAAAGAAGAAAATAGCCAGGTCCGTGGTTTTGTACCACAGACGTGGCTCTAGCTGATGCCCCTTTAAGATAAGATCCCTAGCCAGGCTCTCATCTGAACTCCCCTTTCCATTTCACAGCTGTTACAATGTTTTCCAAAAAGGCTCTGGAGCTTAATTTGGATTTGAGCACTTTTGAGCCTGCCTGGACCTAATGAGAAACTGCACATCAGCAGTCTGGTGCCACTTACACATCCTTTTCTCAAACAAATAATCTAATACCTCTTCTGTGAGTCTATGAATTTATTAAAGACAAACAGTCAGGCCTATCTGCAAATCCTGCAGAATCCAGCGTTTTGACTAAATGACATTTAGCCAAGTTGTAACTCTAATGGCAAAGAAAACAGTAGCAGCTCGGGCTTAAACCTCTGTCCCAGGGTGAATATCATTTCCAATATCCTGTACAAATTCTTTGAAGGATTTGTGCCTGACGAACCCCCGAGGGCTTCTTCAGAATTAGTTAATAGTGAGAAAGCATCGAGCTAAATTTATTGGTTATAGTCCCCCATGATTGCATAAAAAATAAAATTAAAAGCAAGCCTCTGAAGAACAGTTTATCAAGCTTGGTAATGGTATCGTCTCCAACAGTGAGGTCATAAAAGCATATTAGTGACCCCCCGATGGAACATGTTTACTGCAGAAGTCAAAGAGATTGATCATTTTACCCAGGAGGTGGCATTCAGTTCAACATACTGTTGCTGTTAGTCTGAAAAGCACACTAATCACCGAGGGCATGGCATGCCGTGAAAGCGGGAAATGAGGCACGATTATCGAGGTTTTTATAGACCAACCGGCTTCTCCCGGATGCTACAAAATAGGGCCTATTTATACCCTGTCTTCTAGAAATGCCCAGACTCCTCGCTTAGCTCCCCAGCCTTCATGCTGAGGCCCAGGGACCGCTGGGCCAGACGATTTCTCACCTGAAGCCAGAGGAAAAGGAATGCCCTCGGCAGAGCCTGGGTTCAGGGCTGGGCTTTCAGGAGCTCAGCAGCCTTCCAATGTCTACTAAAATCAAGTTGATTTCTTAGGGACTGACAGAATAAGCACGACTTCCTTCCTTCTTTATTTATTTTGAGATGGAGTCTCGCTCTGTCACCCAGGCTGGAGTGCAGTGGTGTGATCTCAGCTCACTGCAAGCTCCACCTCTTGGGTTCAAGCGATTCTCCCACCTCAGCCTCCTGAGTAGCTGGGACTACAGGTGCCTGCCACCACAGCTGGCTAATTTTTGTACTTTCTGTGGAGACGGGGTTTCACCATGTTGGCTGGGCTGGTCTCGAATTCCTGACCTCAGGCGATTTGCCCGCCTCAGCCTCCCAAAGTGGTGGGATTCCAGGCGTGAGCCACCGCGCCCGGCCAGCATGACTTCTTTAGAAGCCGTCGTGAAAACAGTAATGTGGCAAGTGACCTCGAGGGCCTCCTGGGAGTCTCTCAGCGACTCTGCCAGGCAGGTTTACTGGGTTGTCCCCGCATTTGAGAGGAGGAAACAAGCTTCATGCTCACACATAACTTGGCCAAGCCGAGGTCCAGACGCAGCCTCTGACCACAGCACATGGTCTTCACTGGCTGCGGGGACAGCACTGACATCCATTCAGGTTCTGCGAGGTGCCCGTCCCGGGATGGATGGAGGTCAGTGACAGTGAGGGCTCTCAACCACCAAGAGTCCCTCAAATGCATCCTATTCATCCAACACCAACACCAGCGTCAAGGGCTCGCTGGCCGTGTGCTGCTGGATAATTCACATTCATGCACGACCTCACTTGACCTTCCTGATGAACACACGACTAGGGAATTGTGTGTATCTCCCTTGTGAGGTTTAGAAAGGTGAGGTTTCCCCAAGGTCACACAGTCAGTAAATTGTGGAACCTTGGACCAGACATCCTTGAAATTAAAGAACAGCCCTGACCACGTGACTAGTTCTGAAGGACCCAGAGGCCAGGGGAAGAGCCGTCATTGCCTATCCCAGACAACAGTAAGAAGGGCACCATGGTCGGATCCAAGACAGGGAGGGCTGGCTGCTCCCAGCTCTCCTCCTCATGGGTTCTCCCCACGTGAGTGCCAGGAAAGCCGCATATGCCAAATGAAGTGGAAGTGTTCACTGTACATCCGACACCTGGCACTTAGGACTCACAATGAGCCAGGGAAACCCCTTCAGACAACACCCTGCCCCTCCACTGTGTCCTGGAAGACATTGGAACTCGGCCTGTCTCCCGTCCTGAGCTGGTGCCCACATAGGAGCTGCACTGGTAGATTCCAGTCCCTGCCGGTCAAAGCTGCCACCTGGTCGAGGGTAAACATCTCCAGACGGAGCTCATGTTTCGCTCCAGGCGGTCATCAGATTCACAGAGTGAAGGAGGCGCTCAGAGGGGATGGCCGTGTGTGCTCACGAGGGGTTTTGAGGAAGGGCGTTGTGAGCAGGAACTGGGGTGCGTGGATAGGAGGGAGCTCCAAATGCAGCCTGGCAAAGGGGGCAGGTGCAGCCTTCCTGTCCAGTGCCAAGGCTCATGCCGGCCTCTCCAGTGGGTCTGGTCTTGCTCCCTCCTGACTCCAGGGCCTCCTGAGTTTCCCTCACCTAAAACAAGCTCCTCTTCTGCAGCCAGCACATCTGAGCCCGCTCTGTTTCCTTCCTCTGTAGCAGCATCACCTCCTGTCCTCCTGCTTCCATATTTATTGATCACAGCTCTGCCCTCCTATAGGGAAGTCACTCAACAGCCACTGGAAGAATCACTGAGTAACACCCTAGGACTCAGAAGCGCTTCCATCTCGGCCACTGTCTTGGGCAGCCATAGCAGCAGGGCACAGGCTGGGTGGCTTAGGCAGTGGACATTGGCCCCTGAGTGCAACAGGCTGGGAGCCCACTGTCCAGGCAGCAGATCAGGATTCTGGGGAGGACCTGCCTCCTGACATCCTGGCCTCCGGCCTGCAACTGGCCACCTGCTCACTGTGTCCTCACACAGCAGGGATTGGAGAGGGAGGAAGCCAGGGCCCTCATGTCTTTCCTTAGAAAGGCACTGATCCCATCACTGGACCCCAACCTCATGACCCAATCGCCTCCCAAAGGCTTCACCTTCTAATACCTTCCCTTTGGGGTTGGGGTGTCAACATAGGAATTTGGGGGATCCCACAGCCAGTCCACGGCAGGTACTTAGTGCAAGTTTCTCCCCTACATTTAATTTTCCTCTTTTATGAGATGAACACAATAAGAATCTCCACCTCCCTGGGCTGTGTGGACAGTCACATGAGACTGCGCAGTGGGTCAGCAGGACGCCTGGAGCCCAGAGGGCCCTCAGTACATAGAGCTTCCGTTCTTAGCATTATTCTGGTTTTCTTTCTAGAAGCGCAATGCCTAGATAGGCTGTCGCTGAAACTAACAGAAGAGCATAAAGAAATGTGCTGCAAAGTTTTGCTGGTGTCTGGTGCTTGGGAACACGTAGCCGGGGAATCAGAGTTTTGCACGTGTCTGGTGTTTGGGGACATGAGCCTCAAACGTGCAAATACCGTAGCAGGGAAATTGAACGGCCTGTGGGCTTCCTGCTAGACCTGGGACTTGTATCATCTGGAAGCTTCCATTAGGTATTCTAGCATTTCCTCCCCAGAAATAGTAAGTATTATGGGCAGGATTTCTCTATTTCAGAAGCGTTGCAGGAGGAGAAGTTGAAATGAGCTGCATGACCAATTCAAAGTTTCATAAACAAATTCAGTTGTCATTAAATTTCTTCCTGACCAGTACCATAATATTATTCATTTCTACCTCAAAACTATTCCAAAGGACCCTCATGACAAACAGTAAAACGTCCAATAGGTGAGATGCACGTCATCTCCCCAAAGACACAGTCACACGCACTGTTTCTCTTAAAAGCTGACAATAGATTATCAGATAAAATAATAATCAGATCATAGATGATCAGATTTTAAGAGAAACAACCAAAAACGATTAGATGATTATTAAAGTGCGCTCTCATTTTGATACCAAGAATGGAAAAAGTCATGGAAAAGGATAAACTGGAAGATTATTACTTTTTTGTAAGATGTCACACACTCGCAAAGAAATAGAAATATGATAGAGCTTCTGGTTTGGAGTCCTCCTAATTCAAGAAGATGTCTGGAGCGCAGACGGTGGGGACGGGAGTGGCAGAACCATGGGCATGGAGAGGCGGCTGCCGCGCCCAGCCGGGGCACAGTGAGGCCAACTGGCTCAGGGCTGGACGTGCTGGTTTCAATTCAGGCAGAACGAGTCTTTTCCGAGGGAAGGTGTGTGTGGATGTGAGTCAGACGACACCTTAGGGAAATCATTTCGCCTCCCTAAGACAGCTAACTCAACCATAAAACGTCCCTGGAAAGGAAAACTGGCATCTGAATTATTTGTTGCAAAAAAAAAAAAAAACCGCACCCTCCTATCCCTTGCAGGTGCCGCCTTCCCTCCGCGCTCATCTTCCTCAGCACCATCGCCACATACACACTGTCCAGCAACGCAGGATGCGGGTTAAATGGGGCAACGGCAATGCACACAGTGAGGCTGATTTGTCGTTGGTGTGTGTGTTTCTGTGTGTGCATGTGTGTCTCTGTGTGTGTGTCAGTCAGTGCCTGTGTGTTTGTGTGCCTGTGTGTTTTGTATCAGTGTGTCTATATGTGTGTGTGTCTGTGTCGTGTGTGTGTCTATGTGTGCGTGTGTGTGTCCTGTGTGTCTGTATGCATGTGTCTGTGTGTCGTGTGTGTGTGTCTGTGTCTATGTGTGTGTCTGTGTCGTGTGCTTGTGTCTGTGTGTTGTGTGTGCATCGTGTGTGCACGTGTGTGTGTGCATTGCGTGTGCATGTGTGTGTGTGATGTGTGTGTCTCTGTGTGTATGTACGTGTGTGTGTGTTTGCATTCCTAGAACCTGGGTCTCAGATTCAGGGATTTCCGTCCAGAGCAATTTCAAAACAGAGTGTCAGGCACAGCATGAAGCCGGCAACAACTGCCCCCTTGCATATTAGTAGCAAAAAAACAAAATGAATAGTAAGGATACTTTTTATGAATTTTTTAAATATTGAAAAAAATGCAGCTTTATAAAAATTTTACTTCAAGGTCATTGTTTTTCTCCTTTTTTCATGGAAACCGTCCTGGACTGCCCACCTGCAGACTGGCTTTTTGCAGCAGCTGACCTGTGTTGTCAGGCAAGCAGTCCACAATATTTCACCACCAGGGCAGGAGCTCCATGTGAATATCCAGGCCCATGCACGTGGGGCTTCATGCAGTGCACAGCCAGCCGAGTCAGGGGTCTGCAGCGAGACTCCCTAACAGGGCCAGACTGACTACATATGCACGCGTACACACATATCTGCAATGAGACGTGCACTCAGACACGCTCAGAGGTTCCAGAGCCAGATGCATTATTTCCCATTAAGGAGAGGAAAAAGTAAGGGGTGGGCTGAGTTTTGGAGAAACGAAAAGATTGGTTTCACGGGAGAAAACAGTAGGACTGGCTTGTGGGCTGTGAAGAAAGGTATGCAGGTGTTGCCTGGGACAGAGCATGCCCACTCACAGTGTGAGAGCCGCTGCTGGACACGATGGGCTCCGTGTCGAGGGATTTAAAGGAAGTTGGAGCTGCGGATCCAGGACCTCAGCATGGAAGGGAACGAACCGGTTCAGGCAACGGAATCCAAGTTCACGGAACATGGCCACTTGCATGTCATTTGCGCCTGCTTCATGAAATACTGACAGAGTGGAGGATTGGGACAGAGGGTGAATGGTCAAAAACTCCTACTCTCTGGCCTGTGTTAAGCCATTCTTGCATTGCTGTCAAGAAATACCTGAGACTGGGACGGGACATGTATAACGGAAAGAGGTTTAAATGGCTCACGGTTCTGCAGGCTGTACAGGAAGCATGATGCTGGATGCTGGCATCTGCGTGGCTTCTGGGGAGGCCTCAGGAAGCTTCCAATCATGGCGGAAGGTGAAGGGGGAACAGGCATGTCACATGGCAGAGAGGAGCAAGGGGGCGGGGCATGGGTGGGGCTACACTATTAGAGACCAGATCTCGACAGAGCTCACTTGTCTATCACAAGGTCAGCACCAAGAGGATGGTGCTAAACCATTCATGAGAAATCCACCTCTATGATCCAATCACCTCCTGCCAAGCCCCACCTCCAACGCTGGGGGTTACATTTTAACATGAGATGTGGATGGAGACACAGATTGGAACCATATCACGGCCCTTTATGGAAAATATTTGCCGACCGAGATCTATATCGTGCTGTATAAAGGAAATGATACAATGAATGTGAAGGGCTCACAGGTGCTGGAAGGGGTGCTAGAAGGGAAGTGCCTGGTTTTGTGATTCCCTGGGACTTATCAAGACCTGCGGGGGCACAAGGAGGTCTCTGGAGTCCGGAAGTTTGAGACCAACCTGGGAAAAATGGCAAAACCCCATTTCTACAAAAAAAAAAAAAATAGCTGGGTATGGTGGTGTGTGCCTGCTTTCCTACCTACTTAGGAAGCTGAGCCAGGAGGATTGCTTGAGCCTGAGAGGCAGAAGCTGCAGTGAGCTGCACTCCAGCCTGGGCTACAGAGTGAACAACAACAACAACAAAATCCCTTCACGAAAGCCTGATACTGCATAATCCATGGTTCTCTTCCTAAAAATTAAATGCGTTATTTTGAGGAAAATAATTTAATGAGTAAAACTCTAAATAGTAGAGACAGCTGCTGTATTCTTTTAGATTTTTCCTTGGACGTGCATATGATACGTGTGTTTACAGTTAATCTCACTGCTAGTCCTTAATGCTTTCTCCAAAAGTTATTTAAAACATAATTAAGATAATATGCTAGATTGACACAAAAAATAAGGAAATGAATAAGATGGTGGCAGAAAATAAATGGCACCATATGTTCATGCCATTACAGAGATCTCTCCAAAATGCAGACATCTCACCAAAATTTATTGAAAAATAATTCTTTCTTGCTTGCTTAAAGAATTTTAATGCAATAACCAGATAACATGATCCCGTTTCTTTTTCTGTCTAAGTGTTGTGAGAAAACAAATAAAGGTTGAAGTAACACAGGTTAGAAAATGAATGTTTTAGACTACACAACCTGGACTTCACCCTGAGGCCCAGCTCATGCAGCCAAGCGACACCCACTCAGACTTCCGTCCACAGGCCAGAGGCCCTGACAGAGGCAGGACTGAGACCCCTGCAAGCGGCTGACAGCTCCTTTATTACAGCTTAACTCCTCTTCAAACACAAGTAAATTTAGTAGACTTGCTTCTGCCGCGGGTTACCGTGTCACTGATTCAGTGTGTGCACACCGAATTTTTATTAAGTGTGCACGCACTTAATTTTTATTAAGCCTGAGAGGGGTGACACAAAACCTTGCCAGGAATCTCAGGATTTTGAAGGAGGCCTATAGTTTGCAAAAGCACCTTTTGTCACTCTTGAGAGACCAAGGATGTGTGGGTCTGCCTGTGTGCACATAGTCGTATACTTCTCCAGAGTACAGAACTAAACCTTCTTTCCTGGTGTGGGAGCACGACATTTAAAATTAGAAATGCTCCAGGAAGTAAAGGGTCTTTAGCATGACTGGCTGGACAGTTGTGGGAGTTGCAGCATCACAGAGCCCCTCTGGGGTCAGCAGGTGCAGAAGGGGCCGGGCCCCCTCTGGGGCTGGTGAACGAGAAGCCTTCTTTCTCTGTGAAAGCAACAGCTATTGTGTCAGCTCTTGATGGCACCCAGGTGGACACTGTGTGGCATCCTTCCTTGTCAGTTTACTTGGTGGTCAGTGATCGGCCTCAATGTTCTGGAAGTTTCCTCATGATTGCAGTTTTTATTTCAGATCTCACCAGGCTATTCCCACAGGTAACATCCATTGACCTACTTTGGTACTGCATGAGGTGGTGACCCTTCAGCCAGGCAGAGTTCTTCGAAAGAAGAGAATAAAACCTTAATCCTGTCCTCTGCCCAGTTGATTAACGAATCAAATGGCTTTGTCCTTAGTTGAAACACTGAATTTCTGCCCTCCAGGTTCTTGTCAGTGAAGAAAAAAAGAATTCTGTTTTCTAATCCTCCTGAAATGCCCAGTGGGGAGAAATGATATTTATGGAGGATTGGCTGAAGGACATGAAGTCCATAAATTCCCCTGGCTAGTTTACATTTTACCCTTGGATCAAAACAGACTACTGGCGAGCAATATATTCGAGCTGTCTTGATTGGGCCCCTCTATGGAATTGCTTTCTGCTAAATTGATTTTTGCTATTTTTCATTTTTAATTGAATTGAAGATAATGAGAATAAACAGACACATGAATTGGTTTGTGTACATGTTGCAGGGGAAGAGAGAAAGAGCCATTCTAATGCAGATTCTTGAGTTCCACCTCCAGTGACTCTGACTGAGGTAGGGCCCAGGACTCTGCAATTTACCAGGCTCCCTGAGTGCTTCTGATGCAACTGGGCTGTGGGGCACACTGGGGAGAAGGCTGCCTTTGAGAACCCAAAGGAAGCTCTGGATATTTAACTCTAGAAAAATTATGTATACATGCACATCAAATTCTGTGTACAATTCCAGGAGACTCAAAGCTGTTCCCATACATAGCTAGCAAGTTAAACTCCCCCTTTTACTGCAGAAATGTTTAAGCTGCCCAAACACACCCTCCATCACTTCTTTAAAAAGGTGCACTAGAGAATATATCTCTAGGTTTCAGGGACAGTAAAACAGTGCTTTTCCAAAACAAGTGGTTTGTTTTTATCCCATGATTATTGTGAGTCTTGCAAAGGTCAGAATAATTTCTTTGCATTGGCAGCTAGGAAGCTCCTCTCTGAATATGCAGCCCACCTATAACAGCTGGACAAAATTAAATGTTTTTGCTGTGTACCTATTTTACTTCTCTTTTACTGCCCTAATTGAAATGTTCTTTGCTACAACTCATGCCAAAATTATTTTTACCCTTTTGTGCTACAGGTATTTATGAAGAACTAAAAATATAATTAACTAAATTATTATTTTATGTTAGTAAGCAAGTTATCATTTAGAATCAACCTAGAAGTATCGAGATGCATTTGGGAATTGCCACAGTTTTTGTCGTGCGGCCCTTTTTGGTAGCTATGAAAACAGAATTTCTACTGGAATAATCGCTTCAAAGTCATGCTGATTCTACCTTCTATAACTTTCCAAAGACAGAGAAAAGCACACCAGCACTTTGATTCATGTAACACTTAGGTGAAATATCTTTAGAGTTCAGGGAGAAAACTGAAATAACAACAGAGAACAGACAGGTCACTACACATGGGGTGAGATGATAGGTGGGTAAACAGGAACACGGGTGGGATGATGGGAACAGGGCACTTCAGTGCTGGGCTCAGTGGGAGGCACTCCTCAGAAGCAGGGACCCAGGCCTGACAACCAACTCCAGCTCTTCAAAGGAACTCCTGAATCTAGTTTTCCGGGGAGAACTATACAAAAAATTCACAAAGCGAATGATGTCCTTTGTGTTGTGCAGTTCATATGCAATTATGGGCTATCATTTTATATCTGATTAAGGGTTAAAAGATATCAACATCACTTCTTCATGTAGTCAGAGAGGTACTTATATTGGTGAGTGAGTGCTAAGTGAGTGATGAGTAATGAATGAGTGATAAGAGATAAGTGACTAATGACTGAATGATGAATGATGAGTGAGCGATGAGTAATGAATGAGTGTTAGGTGATGAGTGAGTGATGTGTGAGTAATGAGGGAATGATGATGAGTGAGTAATGAGTGAGCAACAAGTGATAAGTGAGTGATGAGTGAGCAATGAGTGATGAGTATGAGTGATGAATGAATTATCAGTGAGTAATGAGTGAATGATGGGTAATGGGTGAGCGATGAGTAATGAGTGAGTGGTGCGTGATGAACGAGTGGCGAATGGTGAATGATGAGTGAGTGTTGAGTAAAAATGAGTGAGTGGTGGGTGATGAATGATGAGTGAGTGATGAGTGATAAGTAAGACATGAGTGAGTGATGAATAAGTTTGAGTGAGTAATGAGTGAGTGATAGGTGAGTGATCAGTGGCTGATGACTGAATGATAAGTGAGTAATGAGTGAGTGATTAGTGAGTAATAAGTAATAGAGTGTTGAGTGAGTGATGAGTGAGTAATGACTGATGCATGAGTAAGTAATAAGTGAGTGATTAGTGAGTGATGAGTAATGAGTGAGTAATGACTGAATGGTTAATTCAGTGAGTAATGAATGCATGATGAGTAATGAATGAATGTTGAGTGATGAGTGAGTGTGAGTGAGCAATGAGGGAATGATGAATGATGCGTGAGTAATGAGTGAATGATGAGTAATGAATGAGTGTTGAGTAATGAGTGAGTGATTAGTGAGTGATGAGTGAATGATGAATGATGAGTAATAAATGAGTAATGAGTGAGTGATGAGTGATGAATGAGTGTTGAGCGATGAGTAATGACCGAATGATTAATGATGAGTAATGAGTGAATGATGAGTAATGAATGAGTGTTGAGTAATGAGTGAGTATTGAGTGAGTGATTAGTGAGTGATAAGTGAATACTGAACGATGAGTAATACATGAATAATGAGTGAGTGATGAATGATGAATGAGTGTTGAGTGATGAGTGAGTGTTGAGTACTGAATAAGGACTGAATGATAAATGATGAGTGAGTAACAGGTGAGTAATGAGTGAGTGATGAGTGAATAATGAATGAATGATGAGTAAGTGATGAGTCAGTGATGTATTTTTAAACAACGTTTTTTGATTTTGGTCATTTCTGAAATTTATACAAAAGCATGTATCTATAACTTATTGTGTTTTACTTCTTTTGTTCACCATTGTATTGGTGAAATTCATCCATGTTATTGCATGTGTCATGTTTATTTGAGTGGAATTTGAATGTTTTGAAGGCATTAAAATTTTTGAACACATAAAATTATTCATTCTAATATAGATGGATGATTTCCACTTTTGGTTTTTATAAACAATAATTTTTTTTTTGTATCCTGGGAGTATCTCTTGTTCATAAATGTATGAGCGAGATTACTGGTCATAGGCCATGCGTATTGCCACACAAATGAGATCCCTCCAAACAGTTTTGTTTTCTTTTCCTTTTTTTTTTTTTTTTTTTTTTTATTGAGACAGAGTTTCACTCTTGTTGCCCAGGCTGAAGTGCAATGGTGCAATCATGGCTCACTGCAACCTCCGCCTCCTGGGTTCAAGTGATTCTCCAGTCTCAGCCTCCCAAAGTAGCTGGGATTACAGGCACCTGCCACCATGCCTGACCAATTTTTTATATTTTTAGTAAAGATGGGTTTCACCATCTTGGCCAGGTTGGTCTCAAACTCCAGACCCCAGGTGATCCACCCACCTCTGCCTCCCAAAGTGCTGGGATTATAAGCATGAGCCACCATGCCCAGCCCAAACAGTTTTCCAAGGTATCTACTGACTTATACCACCACAAGCACTAAATGAGAGTTTCTGTTTTTCCATATACACACAAATATTTGATTTAATGAGATTTTTTACCTTTGCCAACCCAGAAATGTTAATTTTCTCTACCTCTAAAACTGAGTTATTCTCTCCCATCCTACCCAGACATATTCTCTTCCATGCCTCAACTTCCATGCCCTCCAGGAAGCCATCTCCACCTCATCAACCAACATTAAACTCCATCGCCCTTCAAATTCTATGGAATTTATACTTTAAAGTGGTTACTTCTGCAGATATCTCAGGAATGTATGTGAGATCCCCTCAATTAATTTATAAATGATTGGAAAATAGAAGTGACATTTATATATAATTTTATTTCCTCAGAACAAGTTCTTTATGAAATATAATTTCAGATTGAAGACAGATTTAGGATTAGTGTCTAAAAAACATAACTGGTCTTGTGCCTGTGTGTCTGTGTGTACATATATATGTAATTTATAAATAGTTTTGAATCAATTATTTATAGGAGAAAGAAGAACAATAAGTGTTTAATGCAACTGAGAAGAACTGATGAATTAGAAAATGGTGTGTAAATTGGCCTTTATTTCAAAAAGCTCTTTCACTAAAATTTGTCTCAAAAGAACATGTGTTTTCTGCATATTTCCACAAACTTATTTAGAAATTTTTGGTGGTCTTTAAAAATGGAGAGGAACATTATTAAATGTGCAATATTTCATATGATGAAGGCAGTATAGACAAGTGGTTTGGGGCACGAATTCTGTAATCAAAAAGACCCTAGTTAATACTCAGACTCCATCAGTTAACACCTGTGCTTCCTTGTATATGTTACTTAGTCTTCGTGAGCTTGGTTTTCTCTTTGCAAAATGAGGATGTTAGTAAGGATACTGTGTGACATTTACAACAACTTCTTAGTCAAGTGTTATTATTATTATTATTCCATTTCATTGATGTCACAACTTAGACTTATAGAACTTAAAGGACATACCTGAGATTCAAAAGTCAGTGACATGGTCACTGTCACTGTCACAGGTCCAGCTAGAGGCAGGGCTGGACTAAGGTCCTCTGAGTCTGCATTCCAGGTCCTTGCCACTGGGTCATGGTGCTATAAATATCTATCTAAGACGTCTTAATACGTGGTTGTTTCTACTTAATGTCTCAGCCTAAGAAGCGAAAGTACACAATAATTTCCCCATTGTTCATAGCCCAGTGTGCATTGATCTCCATATGAGGAAAGTTAAGTTACATAATGATAATCATGACAATGGTGGTGATGAAGATGATGACGATGATGATGCTGGTGATGATGATGCTGGTGATAATGACAATGATGACAGTGATTATGTTGATACTAATTATGGTGATGATGATAATTGATGATGATGATGATGATTACGTTGATGATGGTGGTGATTATGATGAATATGATTAAGATGATAACAGTGATGATGATGATATGATGATAATGATGATAATGATTGATTAGTATCATCAATGTTGACACTAATGATGGTTATGATGATGACTATGATGACGATGATAGCAATGATGATCATGGTGATGATGGTGATCATGACAATGATGGTGATGGTGATGACAATGATGATGATGGTGATGGTGATGTTGATACTAATGATAATGTTGATACTAAATGATGATGAAGATGGTGAGGATGATAATGTTGGTAATAATGATGGTGATGATGACAATGACGATGGTGGTGCTGATGACAATGATGATAGTGGAGGTGATGATGTGGATACTAATGATGATGTTGATACTGATGATGGTGACTATGATGATGATCAAGTTGATGATGATGGTGCTGATGATGATGATGGTGATAATGACAATGATGATGATAGTGATGATGTTGATACTAATGGTGATGATGATGGTGAAGATTATGTTAATAATAATGATGGTGATTATGATGACTATGATGATGATGGTAATGATGACAATGATGATGGTGATGACAAAGATGATGATGATGATGACAACGATGATAATAGTGATGGTGATGATGAAGATGATGATGGCAATGATGAGACTGATACTAATGATGGTGATGATGATGACTATGATGATTACAATAGCAATGATAACCATAGCAATGATGCTGATGATCACAATGATGATGGTGATGGTGATGACAATGATGATGATGGTGGTGATAATGTTGATACTAATGAAGGTGATCATGATGATAATAATGATGGTGATGAAGATGATGGTAATGTTGATGACAATGATAATGGTGGTGATGATGATGGTGATGATACCAATGATGATGACGATAACAGTGATGATGATGGTGATGATGTTGGTAATAATGATGGTGATGATGATGACTATAGTGATGGTGATGATTATATTAATAAGTATGATGACAGTCATGTTAATAATGACGACCACGATGACTAGAAAAGTTTCTACTTTTCATCATATTCTAACTAATGGCATGGAATATTTCTAAGGCTCCTCAAAAGCTTACCCATCTTAAAGACTGAAGCCTGCTCCAAATCTTTTCTAAGACTATGTTCTGCCAAAATACAGTATTGGGCTGGAATTCTCTTCATCAACCTGGGTATAAATGCTTACACCCATTGCATAGTGGTGTTGTATTGGATTTATTTTCATTTGGCAAAATAACCTCTATGATACTTTTTATTAAATTCAGAAATTATGAGCTCTCATTTTGTCCTTAGCACAGTAGAAATTCTCTGAGGAGTTTTGTAAATAAATGTGAATGTGAACTACTTGATACACATTGTATGCACTTGATATACAACTTGAATGTTTCCTCCAGCATGAATCTTCTAACTGGTTGCTTTTTATTGGCAATTCTCTTAAAGTGTGTGCTTTAATGGAAGAAATATTCTTGCAAGGTTGGCTTTGTAGCAGACTTGAAGGAGTTCAGTTCACCAATTTCTACTAATTATGATAAAAAGCAATTTTCAAATCAGCCAAATCATGTAAACTGTGGTCTAAAAATTATTTTAACCAGAATCAAACTATTTAAAATTAGGAGATAATCCAAGACTTCCTACTAAAACATATATAAAAATTATGCCTCTGTTTTGGTTGAGAATTTAAAGTAGAAAAAAAGAGAAAACCTAGAAAAATATTTAAATCTTTTATGTTTTTAGCGAGAGCTACCTCCAGATTTTCAAAATAGGACAGACTGTAGTTTGGAGAATGGGAGATGGTTCGTCCTGAAGCTGCACTAATCCACCAGATGTACTTCTACTAGATTATACATTTGTCAAGGGAGGTTTGGAGCACATGGTAAATGTTTAGGTGGTCAAAGACCCCCACAACTCACCCCTTGGCTCTGCCTGAATTTTGGATTTAGGAATCACAGTAAACCTAATTCCATTTGTTTGTACAATTATTTAATCACTCTAAAATGACACGTTACTGTAGTTACCTGGATAGAGTAAGTTTGCCATACTTCAAAAAAAATGTAGCTAAAGGATACTCAGCAGTTGGTGTTCTGCCAAGCTGAAAATAACATTTAACAGGCTTTTAATCTATTGTGTGGGTTATTGTCCCCAAGAGTGCTGTTGTAGTCCACAGATTTGAAAAATTAGAACAAAGGGTCATTTTTGCTTAGCATTCATAGCTGGTGGTGTTATTATTATGGTTTTAGTCATCAAACAGAGGTTCACCAACAAGTACACCATTTCCATTTACCATCTATGCAAATATTTACATATTTCAAAGTAAATAAAGAACAGAAATCCAGACAGGACACTATTCAATCAAAAGTAGTTGATTGACTTCAGACCCAAAGCTGCCTCTCAGGAGACAGGGACATTGTCTATGGGCTCATTCCTTTAAGACTTTAAAGTCTATTTATAGGAGAAAAAATGGAGGAAGATACACTTAACATTTTTTCCTGCTTGCGGTTTTGCTAACTTTTCTATTGAATACCTAAATTTGGTGTCCTGAGTAAGAAACCATGGAAATGGGTCATTCTGGTCTCTTGTAAAACAGGTACTATACTTGGCATAAGAATGCCATATAATGGGCCAGGTGTGGTTGCTCACATGTAATCCCAGCACTTTGGGAGGCTGAGGGGGGGGGTGGATCACAAGGTCAGGAGTTCGAGACCAGCCTGGGCAACATGGAGAAACCCCATCTCTACTAAAAATACAAAAATTAGCTAGGCGTAGTGGCACACGCCTGCAATCCCAGCTACTCAGGAGGCTGAGGCAGGAGAATCGCTTGAACCCTGGAGGCGGAGGTTGCAGTGAGCCGAGATCATGCCATTGCACTCCAGCCTGGATGAAAGAGCAAGGCTCCATCTCAAAAAACAAAAAAAAAGAATGCTATATTATGCTGTGCCTAGAATAACAATGCTTGGATTCCATCTCTACTTTTCGGATTAAAGACAGGATCACACCAGTCTTACAGTATGGTGCTCTCAGCACTGAACAACAAACAAACACTTGGTAAATTAAGGAAAGAATGAATTAATTGAGGAAATATGTTCAGAGAGATCAGCAAGAGGACCATGAATCAAGTGTGAACTTGCACCCTCTGATTCCTTAGTTAGTTCATTCTTTGTAGCACACAAAGAAACAGACCAATTTGCCGTTATTTTATCCTCTGAATCTTTACGTATTCATTATTGTGACCTGAATCTATCATGGTCTAAAACTAAACTATGTCTACTTAATATAAAAATATACCCAAAGAAATAAACAAAAAAATGGAACAAAACTACTGACTGCAAATTAGCACTTAAAAATTAGGAATTTAAATTTTTCTGTAAACTGCACCACCTAATACTTTATAAATAGCATAAATACTTCTATTATCCAATAGCAGAAATAAAATGCTATGATACACACTATGCTGCCAAAAATTGGAATCCTGATTTGATTTCTTAGTCTGGAGCCAACGTTACTCACTTAATGGAAGTGTGCATTCGATGGTGACTGTTGTATAGTTTAAAAGTTCTGAGGAAGCATTTTTACAACTATTGAATAGCAACAGAAAATGTCATGTCGCAAACTTTAAAAATGTGCTGTGACCTGTCCCTTTTAGGGTTTTAAAGTCACAGTGCTTCTTGGGAGCATTTCACGTGGCCTTGCTTGGCAAGTGCATGGGGATTACATACTTTCATGAAGGCCTGAGCTCCGTGTCCGCAGCGACCTGTGTTTAAAGCTCTCCCAGGCCTCTCATGGTACTTGGAATGAAGTCCAAGCATATCCACTCCCCCTACAAAGCCCTGCTCTCCCTCCTGGCCTCATCTCCCACTTCCTTCCCTACCTGCTCCCGTCCAGCGGTCTTGCCCACCTTCTGATTGTGAGGCTCAGACGGCCGGAGCCCCCAGCACCCCGGACACTCCCTGACTTGCATCCCTGCCCCCCTCCTTGGTCAAGTCCCAAGTGAAATGCTGCACCTGTAGACAGGTGTTCTTGGACCACCCATTAGTCTTCTAGGGCTGCCAACACAAAGTCTAGAAAATCCGGGGGCCTTAACACAACTGAAATCCATCCTCTCATAGTTCTGGAAACCAGAAGTCCAGAATCAAGGTGTCAGCAGGGCCGCACTCCCTCTGAAGGCTCCAGCGGACGACCCTTCCTGCTCCTTCAGTCTCTGCCTTAGGGTCACGTGGTGCTCTCCCTGTGTCCCCTCATGACCCTCTTTGATAAGGACACCAACATACTGGACCATGGGCCCACCCTACCCCAGTGGGGTCTCCTCTTAAACAGCCAGGACTCAATATCCAAACACAGTCACATCCCGAGGTCCCATGGGTTAGGACACCAACATGTATTTTCTGGGTGGGACACCATCGAACCCATAACAACCCCCATCTCTGAAGCCCCTCCCCCAGCCAGTCTCATTCTCATCCCATTACTTAGTTTTCCTTCTCTGTGCGGCGCTCATTGTTCACTTATTGATGATTCACTCTGCCTTCTGCCACTAAACTGTACGCTTCCCTGTCTTGCCCGCTCCTCAGTTCCCTAAATCAAAAAGCAGAGACTCAATGAAGAGTTATAGAACAAATGAGTGGTGCTTATATCACAAAAATGATCGTATCAACAACTATTAAAGGCCAAGAGAGATACATAACAATAACTCATTTCGTAGCAATTTACAAATTAGAAGTAGCTTTCTGCTGTCTTATCTCCTTTGATTTTTACAACAATCCAGTTAGACGAGCAAGGGAAATTTATCTACTTTTTAACACGAGAAACTGCAACTCAAAGAGGCAAATCACTCAGCCATGAACAGCAGAGACAGAAAGGTCTTTGCACACTGATTTCTTTTTCTTTTTTTCTGAAATCTTGCTACAGACAAGCTCCTTGCCTTGTTGAGGGGTAGTATGTATACACAAAAAGATAAAGAAACGTAGGTTACGGCAGATTCAACGTCGAGTCTAGGGATAGGATTTTCTCCAGACTCTGGGGCTCATTAAATCTGACTTTGTTTATTCCATTTCTATTTTCCACAAAAACCGTGTGCGTTGGTTTGGGAATCCTTGTGAATCGGCCCTGCTAATTGTCAGGCAGGATGGCTGTGGAGCTGACAAAATGGTAAACCGAAGAATGGGCTTTTTTGAGTTGTTGTCAGGATTTCTTAACACTCTGTAGGCACACAAATGCTAGGTGTCAGTAAGATTGTAAACCTCTGGTTAAATAAGAGGATTCAAAATGGTTCCTAAAAAGAAATAATAGGCCAGGCACGGCGGCTCACGCCTGTAATCCCAGCACTTTGGGAGGCCAAGATGGGAGGATTACTTGAGCCCAGGAGTTCCAGACCAGCCTGGGCAACGTGGCACAATTCCGTCTCTACAAAAATAAAAACAATTAACCGGGTGTGGTGGCTTATGCCTGCAATCCCAACTACTTGGGAGGCTGAGGTGGGAGGATCACTTGAGCCTGGTGGAGGCTGCAGTGAGCTATGTTCATGCCACTGCACTTCAACCTGGGCCACAGAGCAAGAGCCTGTCTCTTTAAAAGTAATAACAATTAAATACATACATAAATAAAAAGAAATTATAAAATTATGAGGACTGCAGAAGGCAATTCCTCTGGCCAGTTACTTTTTCATTGTTGCTGACAGATAGGAAGCACCTGCCATGATGTGGACTTCAAGTTCCTGTTCCTTCAGCATGGCAAGCCTGTAGAGTTTAAACGTGGCATCCTATCTGCTGATGGATGCAGTTCATGAGACAAAAGGGGGATAGTCCTTGGAAACAGAGAACCAAGTTCAGCTCTGGATTCTTACTTTGATGTGTATATTGTCTTGAGTGAGCAATTTAACCACTTATTTAAAAAACAGTAGCAGGCTGGGTGTCTTGGCTCAGGCCTATGATTCCAGCATTTTGGGAGGCCAGAGAGGACAGATCACTTGAGGTCAGGAGTTCGAGACCAGCCTGGACAACATGGAGAAACCCCATCTCTACTAAAAATACAAAAATTAGCTGGGCGAGGTGGTGGCACATGCTTGTAATCCCAGCTACTGGGGAAGCTGAGGCAGGAGAATCATTTGAACCCAGGAGGCAGAGGTTGCAGTAAGCCGAAATTGTGCCACCGCACTACAGCCTGGGCCACAGAGCAAGACTGTGTCTCAGAAAAATAAAATTAAATTAAAATAAAAATTAAAAGCAGTAGTAAAAGAAACCTCAGAGGATTTTTTTCAGTGGTCATTTGAACTAATATATTTGAACTTACCTTGTAAACAGTTAAGTGCTTACAGATATAAGATTATCTTATCATTTAACCTACTGTTCTCAATTATTATTTCCATACAATCTATAGTACACTATTACCTGCTATTACCACCCCATTATTACCTTTCTGAGTGATGGAATCCTACTCTTCCTCCAGGACAAGTTCCCAAGGCATGTCCTGGATGAAGCCTTCCACTAAAGGGGCTGGTGTTAGGCTTGCTTCTTCTCCTAGGCCTTTGTTAGTGTTGCTTCTTCTCCTGGGCCTCCTGGTTCTTCATGCATTCTCTGATGACAGCACCTTGCACAGGTTCACTTACCTGAGAGCTAATGTGTGCTTCTGTTTATCATGGAATTGTCAGTCAGCTGCAAGGGCGAGGTCTTGGTTGTCCATGGCCCTGTAGCAGCAGCTTGCATAGACAGGCCCTCATGATATGAAAGTATGTGGTGTATAGAGACTTTTTAATTTAAATATCCCACAGCATTTTGTCCCCCTCTCATTCAGGTTCCCCAGATGTTTCACCCAAGAGAGACACCAAGAGTGTTTGATCCTAATATGCTAAACTCATCCAGTGTTTCTTGCATACAGTTGTGTTGGAGTCTCTTCTTCCTTACATATGCTTCTTCTAGGCTTCAGAAAGTGCTGGTTTGAGAAGTTTAGAGTTCATCTTACCTAAAGACCAGGCAGGTTGAAATAACTATGGTGTCTGTTGCCTAAGAATGTTACCCAAAAGCATTTGCCATCTTTATAGTTTTCCCAGTGGTTTAAAAAACTCTGAGATTGACTTTATTGTTTTTCTTCTGCTAATGCAAACAGAAAACTCGAAACTTGTGGATCCGCTACTAATGGGCAAACACATTAAGTGGTGGCTGTGAAGGTATTTGTTCCTCTGAACTCACGTGAAAATGTTAGACCAGAGGATACTGAGAAATGTGACCAGACGACTTGGGTCGATCCACTGCCCCTAAGTGCAGAAGCTCCCAGAGATGTATGGTCACACCTTGCTGAAAGGAAAGGTCTGGTGCCTCCGTGGGCCTCCACGAGCTGATCAGTGTCTTAGAGTTTAAATATCAGGGAGTAACTTTGGCCAAGAAATGAGCAAACTGAGAGACATTTGGCTGCAATACCTCACACAGCCGTGAGAAATCTGGCAGAAGCAAGCCTCGCTGATCAGAGGCGTGCAGTCGCGCTTCGCTGGCACCCGGCCAGGAGCCTGTGCCCCCTGAAGCTGCACAATCCATCTTCACCTTCGTGGAGGATGCCTTCCAATTTCTCTCAGACAGGAGGGCAAACACTGTATGATAAGGTCTCCCTGACCAGATCAGAATGTGTTCCCGTCTCATCCTGGGTTTGCTGACCAGGAAGAAACCATCTCCTTCTAAAACCTGTCAGACGGTGTCTTCAAGGAGTGCAGATACGCGAGCGTTTTCCTCCGAGGAAACACAGAGGCACTGATGCCGTTAGGGAGCACTGCTCTTCACAGACTCGCACAGGCCCAGAATTCACAGAGCAGACATGCGTGCAGGGAGATGCAGAATATTCCGGTGTGAGGAGCAGACATGCATTCACCAAAAAGAAAAGTCCTCCCTTTCACGTCTCCCCAGTGTTAGGACCTTTCATGGGGTGCAGGGCTCATTGATCATTGATAATTGATCCTGTAGCCTGGCCTATATCCAGCACAGCCCATTCTTTGGTAGGAGGGATATCCAAGTGCTCCACCGTCCCACCGGGGCCGTTTGGCCACTTGTCTATTTTCACACCAATTCCGTAATGCCCTCCCTGAAGGTCACTCTTTAGGAAAGGCCTTAATTAAGATTTCTGCCTGCAGCAAATTGTAGAAACTGTAATATATCACACCAGCAACCCAGACACAGGACATTGGCTACTCAGACCTGCTCACGTGATGTGAGCAAATATTACCATTTTCACTTTGCTGTGGATCATTTTTGAACGTGCTTTAAAAGGCAATGCCAACTGTAGGATGTTTGTACATCCTTTTTTTTTTTTTTTTTTTGCAAATCTGAGATAATGTCTTTATCTTTTTGAAGAAAATGCTTTCCTCAAAAGTCTACACTAGCTTATAAATTATGAAATAGATGCTTAAGAGACAGTTTAATATATAAAAAGTAATAGAATGGATTCTTTATATTGAATGCTTTCACAAAGCAAACCAAGAAACATATCTATGACCTTCTGTGGAAATTTCCACAATTTATGAAAAATTAGAAGCTGATATATTAATTTTTAAATTAGTACAATGGAAAGACTCCAATTCATTGTAAATTCAACTAATTCCCTTTCATCTGGTTTTTGTTTTTCTTCCTCCTCTCTGGAATCATGCCAAGCTCGCCTCATGCCCTGGGCACTTGTTTTTAACTCTCAGTAGGTGAGGAGCTACCACCACACTTTTGTTTTTCTGACCACTCTTGGTTCTTCAGAGCTGTCAATCTGTATTTAGTTCACACCAGCCTGAAAACATAAATGTAAAACAAACATTTTTTGCACATTTTGTAATACCTAAAATTTTTCCCTAAACCATGTCCATTGCCGAATGTCTATATTCTTTTCTTCCTGCTTTATTCCAACTACACCTTAGGAATAAGTCAGATGTCCCAAGTCATGCTTCATGACCTTTATTTACCTCACCTAACCCTTGGCCCAAAATGAAGTGTAAGGTTATAGTTTTGCCCACAGCCTGGGGCTGGAAGCAGGTCGGGCAGGGCATGGGTGGGCCCACAGGGTCTCCACTCAGTAGCAGGCACTTCCTCTCCTTCCCCTCCAGAGCTATAAAGAAGTCCAGCTCCCAGACCCAGCAAGGGCTTAACTTGCCAAATTGTGTTTACGAGAAGTGTGAGTGTGTGTGTGGAGAATGTTTATTTAGTCTTTTTGTTTTCACTTGTTTTAAATAACTTGCAACCGAAAAACTCAAGTAATGTAAATGTTACTGGGGTTCCCAATCCTTATGCTGCATCAGAATCACCAGATAACTTGCCAACCCTTCACCTGAGTGTCACCCAGTCATAGATGAATTTGGTTTGATTTTCCAGGTTTGCTAGCCAAGGCCTTGGCCAAGGGAGTGGGGCTGAAATCCAGCCTCCCCAGCATCTGGGTTCCCACGGCACCCACGCACACAGCTGATGAGCCTCTCTGGTGGGGCCCAGGACTCTGTGACTTCCTAGAGTTCTTGCAGATAATTCTCACACACAATGAGGGCTGAGTGCACAGAGGTCTCTGTGGGGAGGTCTAAGTGGGGAACTTAGAATGGAGATTCGTGTGTTCTCTCTTCTTTCCTCTTCCAACCTTAAACCAGTTACA
Organism: Macaca nemestrina; assembly: GCF_043159975.1. Classification (NCBI taxonomy): domain Eukaryota; kingdom Metazoa; phylum Chordata; class Mammalia; order Primates; family Cercopithecidae; genus Macaca; species Macaca nemestrina. The sequence goes on from NC_092133.1 coordinate 142,799,550, forward strand.
GGTACTTCATCTATCTCAATTCCAGCGACGTTCACTCTTTTCTTGGCATTTTAAATTTGGGAATCTCTTGCACCAGTAAATCTAGACTCCTGGCTCCTCCTGAAATATCTGGCAGTCCTGGACACCTTCCCACGTGGTAACAGTGAGCTGTGGCGTCTCTGGTCAATCCCCACCAACCTGGTCACCCTCAGTTCTGAGGCTTGCCGATGGCTGGCCGTCATTACTTTTGCACGGCTGCTTTTTCTTGAAGTCTGTCATGATGTCTATATACCCATATATCTGTCAAAAATAAGAGAATAAAACACAGTCCAAGGAATACATAGTAGAATATATTTGTATGAGAGCAGCCCGAACTGCTTAACACACAGCCAAAGCAAATCTGTTCTAAACCCAGCTTAGTTAACCCTGGCCACACACAGCCAGTTCCTGAAGACCTTGATGTTTTTAATAGCTCGACCTGAAATGTGCAGACTCTGTGTCTATATTGTTCGACTCTCCAGATGATTTACTTAATTATCCATCTAGAGTTACCTATGTAGAATATACTAATAATATGGAATTTAGAGAGAATAATGCAATAATTAAGAATTGTATTTATCATCTCCCAAACAGATAAGCCTGGAATAGATGCCATCTAGAAAGCTTCTCTGAGATGTGCTTAACAACACACACACACACACACACACACACACACAGGCGTCCACACACATACACATGCACACACAAATTTTCATTGCGTTTTTCCTCTAATGAGGTTTACAGTAGAGCTTGAGGTAATTGGCCCAACCACGAAACTCAAAGATGAATGAGTAGCCAACGTGGCACCTCTAGGAACTGTGCGTCTCCTCCCTTCAATACGGCCATACACAGGCCAGAAATACAGCACCTCAGAGCTTCCGCCAGCTGAAATAGATTTCAATTCCCTGCCAGGCCTTCACAAACATTCAATTGCTGGAATCCAATGATGCACTCAGAAGAGGGAGGGAGAGTCATATATTTTATTTCTCATTGGACGAAACTTTGAACACTCCAAGCCAAGGCCAATATTTTGTCAATTAGAATCACATTGCAAGTCTGAATTAGAATGATTTCTGGTTTCAAACATTCAAGGTGGGTGAGACAGAGGAATGAACACAGGGGATCAGTGCTGCCTCATTCTCACCCCAAACAATTCTGCAAAGCCTAAGCCTTCACCATAGACAGAGCGTTATTATTCCATCCCGAAGGGGCTGGTGTTGTGACAAGGTGACAGGACAGCAATGAACAAGTTAGTGTTTCAGCCTTGTGGATCAGACCAGGAGAGTCATCAACTATGCTGACGAGACCTGGGACACTTGGTGGACCCCTCTGCCCCACCCACTGCAAGCAGGCAGCGGCCAGAGACTGGTGGGTGAGAGTTGTTGATGCAGGCTGTGTGCAGAGCTGCATGGTGCCTACATCTCCCCCCGCATGCTGCCATAGGTACATACCTACATGTGTGCCTGCATCTGCACCTATGTCCATGCCTCCTAGGTAGCGACCTATCTATAAGTGCACTTACAAATCTACCTACACACCTATATACATACACACATGCCTATCTACGAGCGCACCTACAAATCCACCTACATACCTACATAGATACCTACGTAGGTGCCTACCTCCAAGTATACCTACAAATCCACCTACATACCTACATAGGTACCTACCTCCAAGTACACCTACAAATCCACCTACATACCTACATAGATACCTACATAGGTACCTACCTCCAAGTACACCTACAAATCCACCTACACACCTACATAGATACTTACACAGGTACCTACCTCCAAGTACACCTACAAATCCAACTACATACCTACATAGGTACCTACCTCCAAATGCACCTACAAATTCACCTACATACCTACATAGATACCTACATAGGTACCTACCTCCAAGTACACCTACAAATCCACCTACATACATACATATGTACCTATATACATACCTGAATGCCAACATAGGAACACACCTACATCATACCTGCATCTGTACCCATATCCATACCTACCTGCACAGATACCTGCATACCTACCTACAAGTGCACCTACAAATCTACCTACATACCTACATATGTACCTACACACATACCTACATAGGTGCCTACATACACACCTGCATGCCAACATAGGTGGATGTCTACATGTGTACCTGCATATGTACCTACATCCATCCGTACCTGCATACGTACCTACATGCACACCTACACACACACTTCCACACCCACAGACATACGCACTTACACATGCGCCTCCTCACCTGCATACAGGCATGCATACCCACCTATACAGAAGGCAATTACTGTAGCTGCCAGAGCATTTCCCATAGGTCCCCATCAAATGAATAGTCTGGAGAATAAACGCCATGTGGTTGCCCAAGTCTATAAGAGGAATGGCTGAGGCTTCTTCCCATTCCTTACGCTCCACTCAACGTTTTCATGGAGAAGTGACTTGGACAGAACAGACTTGGAGCTGCAGGAACGGGCAACAGCGTGGACGGGGCCCTAGCTCTGAGCTTGAGTGGTGGGCGGCAGCCTGGGGTGGCAGCAGCACAGGGACCCTCAGCTGTCCGGCGACTCCTCATTCTCAGTTTCTCACATGCAAGTGTTTAATGTGAGGGCGCATCATGAACATGTGAGCATTTAAAGAAAATTGTGTGTGCCCAAGAAATTTTAGCTCTGACTGTTTTTGCACGCCACTTTTCAAACCAGTTTTCAAGGATTTTTCTCCTTCTCATCCAAATGAGAGAAATAAAGTCTGCAGAGGAGAGATAGTATTGTCCTGGGAAATATCGAGAGGATTAATGTATCTTGACAGAAGCTAGCAGGAAATTGTGTTTCAGTTGTGCTTATGGGCTTATTGTGAAGACGTCACATCAAGAACAATTCGTTAAACAAGAAATATAGGGTGTAGAAATAGGAAGGCAAAGTAAATGGGGAGAGACAGATTCAATAGTGGCTTTGATGTGTATCTGCATTGTTAATAAATGAGACGCTGACACTTTCATTCAGGGGAAGAAAAATCCCCTGGTGCACCGCGGAATAAGAAAGGATGTTTTCATTTAAGTTACTTCCGTGTCATATTTGAAACTGGAGGGGTAATTCCAGCACTGTTGATTTGTAAATACTTTAAAAGTCGAAACGGTTACAACAAGCTCAACACTAACTTGATTAAACAACGTCGTATTACAGTCTCTCATGTAGGTGCTGTCTTTTTAAACCTGTAAATGCTAAATCTCTCAAGAGAGTCATTTGAGGGTGGCCCTGGCCCTGGGACATCAGTGACAAGAGGGGAATCAAGCCTCACCAAAAAATCAAAAATAATGCAGCTAGACTCCATCAGTTCCAGGGGGGGCTTCTGAGGCTATTTTTTGTGTTTGTTTGTTTTCATTAGGTGGCTTCGTCATTTTCAAACACTTTTGTTGGCATCACGTAACAATCAAACTGACTTTCTGGATATTATCAGGTAAAGAGCACCACTGAGAGACCAGAAAAATAATACTCTGGGATAGAAAGGACAAAGAGATTTCTGACTTTTCCACAGAGCTGTGTTTCTTCTCAAGGAAAAAATGCTCTTGAAAAGTATTCGCTGTCTAGGGAGCTAAGTATTGTTTTCCATGAACATTTGTAGAGCTAGGACGAAACGGCTGTACCATTGTCTTGGGATTACCATTGAATTGTAAAGTTGTTTAGGATTCTGTGACTTCTTACACCATTAGAACAGTGTGGTTTCAGTAACGGGGTTTCCTAGATCACAAAAGACCTTGAGCTCACAGTGTCCAGAAAAATGACTAACAAAATAACTACTTTGTTTGAAACAGAAACGTGTTGAAATATGCCGTTTTGAAATATACTGTTATTCTCAGCTTTTACCTTGAGCATCATTTGAATCTGTAATTTAAATCCTATGAGACTTTTAGAAAAAAAGGAAAACCAAGGAGAAATAATAGATTCAGAGCTCTATTAAGTTATAATAATTAGCACAACACAGTATACAAGAATACTGAATTCAGTTATTAGGATGTTTTCAGTGTAACAAAACAGGAAATGAAATACATTAAAATCATGTCCAGAAACAGGAAAAATAGAAACATAATTTCATTGGAAAGTTAGAACACATACATGGGCAATTTACAAGTTGAGCTACAAATGTAGCATGGGACTTCCTCGCAGCCCATGTATAAAGAAAATTTTGACAGCTTCAGTTTTGTGAACTTGCTATTCATAGGGAACAATGTCTGTCAATGGCCCCCGAGAAACCTAGAACACAGACAGAAGAAGGGTCCTGCACTAGTGTCCACATAAGCAGTCCTGAGAAGGGATGTCGTCCTCACTGCATTCCAATGCAGGTAACGAGAATATCGTGAGATAGCCTTGTTGGGTATGTGGGTGTTTCATCTTTTTTGTGATAAAACACACATAATACAAAATTTACCACTTTTAAGTGTACAGTTCCGTCATGTTAAACACCTTCTCACTGTTGTGCCAATACCTCACCATCCACCCACAGAACTATTTCATCTTCCAAACCGAAACTCTGTCCCCATTGAACACGAACTCCCCCTTCTCCTCCCGGTAACCTCTATTTTGCTTTTGGTCTCTATGAATTTCACAATTCTTGGTCCCTCATACGAGTGGAATCACACAGGATTTGTCCTTTGGTGGCCGGCTCATCTCACTTAGCCTAATGCCTCCGTTGTGCACAAGTCAGAATTCCAGTGCATTGTATGGATGGACCACATATTGTTTATCTGTTTGTGCACTGATGGACACTTGGGTTGTTTCTACCTTTTGGCTGTTGTGAGTAAAGCTGTTGTGTACATGGGTATTAAATATCTATTCTAGCGCCACTTCCAATTATTTGGGACATATACCCACAAGTACAAGTTATGAATCATGCGTATTTTTCCCAAGGAGCCACCATACTGTTCTCCACAGTGGCTGCACCACCTTATATTCACACTGGCAATTTACAAGTTTCAGTTTCTCCACATTCTCACCGATAATTATATTTCCTGTGGGTATTTTTTAGTAATAGCCATCCTCATGGGTGTGAAGTGGTCTCTCATGGTTTCGATTTTTATTTTTCTAATAATTTGTCATGTTGAGCATATTTTCATATGTTTAGTGGCCATTTGTACATCTTCTTTGGATAAATGTCTCTTCAAATCTTTTGCCAATTTTTAAATTGGATGGTTTAAGTGTTGTTGACGTGTATTTCTTTTCTTTTCTTTTTTTTTTTTTTTTTTTTTGAGATGGAGTCTCACCCTGTCATCCAGGCTGGAGTGCAGTGGCACAATCTCAGCTCACTGCAACCTTCACCTCCCAGATTCAAGCAATTCTCCTGCCTCAGCCTCCTAAGTAGATGGGATTACAGGCACCCACCACCACACCCAGCTACTTTTTGTATTTTTAGTAGAGATGGGGTTTCACCATATTAGCCAGGCTGGTCTCAAACCCCTGACCTCAGGTGATCCACCCACCTCAGCCTCCCAAAGTGCTGGAATTACACTTGAGCCACCATGCCCAGCCCATATTTCTTTATATATTATGGATATTAGTCCCTCATCAAATATATGATTTGCAAATATTTTCTCCCATTCTATGAGTTTCTATTTCACTCTATTGATGGTGTCTTTTGAGGAACAAAAGCTTTTAAATGTGAAGTACAATTTATCTATGTCTTCTTTCATCACCTATGCTTTTGGTGTCATTCCAAGAAATCAGTGCCAAACCCAGTGTCATGAGGCTTTTCTCTGATGAGTTTTTCTACGAGTTCTATAGTTTTAGGTCATATATTTAGGTCTTTGATTCATTTTGAGTTCGTTTTTGCAGACAATGTTACTTCACTCTTTTGCATGTGAATATTCAGTTTTCCCAGCACCACTTGTTGAAAAAACTATACTTTCTGCATTGACTGGTTGCAGCACCTTTGTTAAAATTCATTTGACTACATATGCAAAGGTTTATTTCTGAGCCCTCTGTTCTATTCCATTGGCCTGTGTGTGGTATGCTAACACCACTCTGTTTTGATTTGTAGCTTTGTAGTATGTAGTGAAGTCAGGAGTTCTCCGACTTTGTTCTCCTTTTCTTCAAGATTATTTTGACCCTTCAAAGCCCCTTGAGATTCCATGAATTTTAGGATGGGTTTTTCTATTTCTGAAAAAAAGTCATTGGGATGTTGATAGAGATTGCATTGAATCTGCAGATTGCATTGGGTAGTGTTATCCACTTAATAATATTAAGCCTTCCAGTCATAAGATGTCTTTCCGTTTATTTATGTCCTTTATTTTTTTCAACAATGTTTTGTAGTTTTCAGTATACAAGTCTTTTACCTCCTTGTATTTTACCCCTAAGTATTTTATTCTTTTAGATGAGACCATAAATAGAACTTTGTCTTTTTTTTTTTTTTTTTTTTTTTTGAGACAGAGTCTCGCTCGCTCTGTCGCCCAGGCTGGAGTGCAGTGGGGCTATCTCAGCTCACTGCAAGCTCCACCTGCCGGCTTCACGCCATTCTCCTGCCTCAGTCTCCCAAGTAGCTGGGACTACAGGTGCCCGCTGCCACGCCTGGCTAATGCTTTGTATTTTTAGTAGAGATGGGGTTTCACCGTGCTAGCCAGGATGGTCTCAGTCTCCTGACCTCATGATCCACCCGCCTCAGCCTCCCAAAGTGCTGGGATTACAGGTGTGAGCCACCACGCCCAGCCAGAACTTTTTCTTAATTTCCTTTTCAGATTGATCATTGTTTGTACACAGAAATGCAACTAATTTTAAGTGTTGATTTTATATTCTCCAACTTTGTTGAATTCATTTATTAGTTCTAACAATGCTTTTGGTTTTTCTACATATGATATCATGTCTTTTCTACATACGGTATCATGTTATATGATATGATATCATGTCACCTGCAAACGGATAATTTTAATTCTTTTTTCCAACTAGGATTCCTTTTACTTCTTTCATCTTGCCTAATTTGCTCTGGCCAAAATTTCCAATACTGTATTAAATAAAAGTGATAAAGTGAGTATCTTTCTCTTTTTCCTGTTCTGGAGGAAAAGCATTCTGTCTTTCACCATTGAGTATGATTTTCGCTATAGGTTTTTTTTTTTTTTTTTTTTGTATATGGTTTTTGTCATGTTGAGAGCATTTGTTTCTATTTCCAGTTTGTTGAGTTTTTAAAGACAGCTCCTTCCATCTCTTCTATGTGTCATTTGGGTGTATAATCCAAAATGCAATGGAGTAAAGCACGTCTATGGAGGGCCCCAAAGAACCTGGCTTAAATGTGGAGTCCTCCGATGTTTTGTCTTGATATTGAGAGAAGCTAAACCTTCTCTTGACAAATGAATGAAGTGTGTGTCCTTCAAATACACTTCCCTGTAAATCATTGTTCTCAGCTTTGATCAACATAAAGCAATAGTAAAACACATCCCTCAAGTAACTAAGTAAATTGACGTCCTGCCTGATGTTATTGGTCGAAACCAGTTACGTGTTGGAGCCACCACCTCTCCTCAGTCTCTCCCCTCCCTGTGGGGCTCTGCCCTCCATATGCCCAAAAGCCACCCATGGTATAGGAGGCAGAACCCGACTCTGGATTTCCTGCTCTCCCCAGCAGGTTGTGCTGGGTTCCCCTCAGAAACAGGTTTTCAATCAAAGGCTAGGCTGTGAGATCCCACCTACTCCACTCGTCCGAGCTGCTCTACCAAAACTCCATCTCCCAGCCTCTGCTGTCCGGGCCCTGAAGCCACGCAAACCCCCCGTGTGAGGCCAAGGGTCTGAAAGGAATCTGCTGTCCCTAACTTGTCATTCACATGTCATGGGTGATCTGCTACTGCCTGGGTCCCAGCAAACCTGTCAAACGTCAGGGCTTCTTCCCACTCCACGTGGCTGCTGCCTTGCCTGGGTTCTGGTCTGTACCCCGGTCCTCACTCCGAACAGTCCCTCTGAATGGAGTCCCAGCCTCCAGCCTAACTCCTGCCTTAAGAATTGGACACTGTACTGCAGCTACTAACTGGGATCCTGGTTGACCCAGACAGGTCGCCCTGTAGCTGAGAGGCTGAGATGCAGCCACACATATACAACCTATGCTGCCCCTGGCCAGGACAGCTGCAGCCCCCACTCTCGAAACACAACTAACCACCCCTCTTGGCTGCTGTGCCGTAGACTGCTGGCTTACCTTTCAGGGACGGTGCTATCAGCTATTGGATTCATTGGTGAAGACTCATCTGTTTGCAGGCCCCTTCTCCTCCAAGGGTCCCCGTCTTGGTGCTCTCCTGTCTGAGGGTCCCCATCTTGCCTCTCTCCCATCCGAGGGTCCGTATTTTAGTGCCCGTCTGTCCGAAGGGCCCCATATTGGTGCTCTCCCATCCAAGGGTCCTTATTTTGTCTCTCTCATGTCTGAAGGTCCTTATTTTGCTGCTGTCCCATCTGAGGGTCCTTATTTTGTCTCTCTCCTGTCTGAAGGTCCTTATTTTGGTGCTATCTCATCCAAGGGTCCTTATTTTAGCACTCTCCCGTCTGAGGGTCCTCATTTTGGTGTTCTCCTGATGGTCAGCAGCTAGTGACAGTGCTCATCACCATTCTGAGAAGCTGAAATCTTTCAAACAACGATGTCCGTGTCTAGAGTTAGGACATTTTCCCCAACAAATTTAAGAGTTGGACCCAGGGTATTAAGTTACTTAAACAGAGATACAAGGAAGTGTAGAGCAGATGCCAGAGGGATTCTTGTGACTCTCCTTACATCCAGTCATGGAAACCTCCATGCCCTGTGCCAACACCAGGGTGAGACACAGAAGAACCAGCCCCTCTGACATCCGTGATGCTGTTCCCAGGGCTTCCATCACATCTGTGCAGCTCAGAATTTTACTGAGACATGAAAGAGAACAACACTACGCCTGAATGCTATGCACTTCCTAAGACACTGCACACTGTCCCAGGGCTAGAGAGGCCCAGCAGAGCTCCCATGACTGGAGCCTCTGCCTGTTAGGGCAGCACTGGTGTCTTCTTTGGCTTTTCAGGCCCAGATCCTCACTCACAGCTCGGTAAAGACCCCGGGAGGTTTGCTGCACTCAGGTTTTTCACAGGCAGAGAACCTCAGCACAGACACACAGTGAGACAGTTTACCTGGGTATGACAGGATCCCACACAGACGTTCTAAGTCCTCCAGCAGAGGGGCTGTTCCCTGGGATGTACGTCAGGGCAGGAGGGAACCTCCCAGTGCACCTGCGAGAAGCGTTTGGGGGAGGTGCATGCCCACCACAGGATTGTCAAAGACATTTGTGGCCCACAGAAGTCCCAAGTTAGATTTAAATACAGCATGAAATAACTGTTTCGAAGGGAAATAGTCACGAAGGCATTCTCTGAAAAGTAAGCACCCCCTCTTCCTCTGGACAGAGGCGCACAGGGTGCCACTTCACGTTGGTCCCCATATTTTTATCTATGTATGGATGGCTTTTCATTGTTTCTGGCACATCCCTGTGTTGTTGTGGGTGCAATGGCCAGGGCTGGTGTCACAGGTGATAAAAGAATTTACCAAGACATTTGTGGGTAAAGAAGGCAGATTTATCAGAGAAAGTACAAAGATACGTTGCAAGAAAGCAGTGGGCAGCACAGCAGAAAAGGGGCCGCCCGCAAAGAAGCAGGGGCTGGAAGGAAGCTGTATAGGGTCATACTGGAGGGGGCCACGGGCAGATAAGGTCATGCTGCTGCGGCTACTTGTGGAGTGAGGTTTTGGGAACAGGATGTCACGCTAGCAGTTGCCTGTGATTGGCCGTCTCCCCGACCTGTAGCCCCTTCCTCAATGTTACTTACTAATCTTATCAGGACTCCACACTTGTGATCAGTGCAGTCAACCCTCCAGTAAGGAAGTGGCGTTAGCCACGGGTCAGAGGAGAAAGCCAGGGTTTGCAGGATCAGGCAACCCAAGTTTCACAGCCATGAGTGAGAGGCAGCACTGCGCAGTGGGTGGGTGCCCTTGCGAGGCTGGGAAGGTGCTCTAGGGGTTGGATCGTAGGCCAGGTGGGGATCTGGGGAGAGTCACCATGATTTGCCACAAGATCACCATCCAGAACCTGTGGGCAGTCCAGCACTTGTGTTTCTGATTAAGAAAGGAAGCTCCTGTTCTCGAGCGTCTGAACGTCATGTGGCCACCCTCACTCGTGGCACCCAGGCTGCCTGTCCCCGAGCATCTGAACGTGATGTGGCCACCCTCACTGGTGGCACCCAGGCTGGGCTCAGCAATTAGAATTCGCTCCACACCCCAGAGGGCCGTGGCACCTGCAACCTCCCAGCCCTTTCCATGCAGCCGCCCTCGGGTGACTCGGATGCACGGGGATGCCTCTGCCTGCCTGGATGCACGGCGGCGCCCGGCACTTGGCAAATCCACCGTGCAAATCAGAGTTTGTGCGGCCGATGGCCTTTCTGATCTGGTTGCCATGGGAACGGCGGTCAGATGGAAGAGGATAAGGTAGGCAAGTTATAAAAAGAAGGCTGTCTTTAAAACCTCACCTCGGCTCCCCCGTCCTGCATGCGTTTCCATGGAAGCAGAGCAATAACCACCTGGCAGATGCGTTCAGGCCTCGGCTTCTGGGCTGTCAATCAGGCAGCCCAGGCGTCTTCAGGAGCCTGGAATTCATCCCCCAAGAACTGGACTTTTACGAGCACAGTCACCATGCAGGACGCTGAAAGCAACCGCCTGAGTCCCAGGTGTGGCCTTCTCCCCACTCAGCCCAGGTCTGCCCTGCAGGACCCAGGGCTCCTCCCTGCCAAGGGCCCTTGCCAGAGACCCGCAGTCAGGCGTCCTGGGCTGGACCTCCACCTCCACACCCGCCCCCGCCCGAGGCAGGCCCACCTGGCTCTACTCCAGGCTCCTTCCTGCAGCCCGCATCTCTCCCTTTCTCTCTCTGCCTCTGTCTCCCTCCCTTTTCCTCCCCTCTCTCTTTCTGTCTCTCTCTCTCCCTTTTTTTCTCCTTCTCCTTCTCTCACCCCTTCAAAGGATGTTTTACTTCTGCAGAGCCTTCTATTTAATCACTAGGGACAATTTCCCACCTTCAAAATGCATTTCTTTTGTTAAAAATGCAAAGAGTTTTCACTGTTTTCAAAGCAGCTGAGAATTTTCTCACAGTAACACTTAACTGTCTCTAAGACAAAAGACTGCCACCTAGGCTTGGCTGAAACAAAAATGTTAGTGTTTTGTAATGAAGAAACCATCCTCTGTGGCCTAGAAAATTCCCACAATTACCTCCAGCTGTGGGGGCATTTCCCTCCTCATTGCCGGTGGTGGCCTTTGTGTCCTGACATAAGGCTCCCGGGGAAGGGTAATTGATTTCCACATTTTCTTTCCATTGGGCAGCCCTCTCTCTCCTCAAACTTCAGTTCCAAATTTATGCAAAATATCCATCAAACATCAAGCGTTCATACAATTCCCATAATGAGGTCTGGCTCAAACAGCTGAACTTTAAAAAAATATGCCAGAATATGCCAGGTGAAAAAACAAGGTGTCACATCTTTTGTTTTTCTTCTTGACGTGTGTCTCCTTCTCTTCCAATTTTCAAATCCCTTTGGGGCGATCCTGAGGGTATTTCAAGGATTTCCCTGTCTGCACAGCGCAGCTCTGGAGACTCCAGGCCCCTCCCCTGCTGTTCCCTCCGCACAGAGGAGGCCCGGGATGGGTGATGTGCTGCTCAGGGACAGAAAGCCAGAGATGAGAGTGAAGGCCCCTGCCTTCCCCTCACAGCACCTGAAACAGACTCGTGACAAAATAAACCAGGAAGTCCAAGGGGAAGAACTGCCCAGATACACTGTCAAACCCAGCCTGGGGTAACGTTTCCTTTCTCCACAGTAGTTATTCAAAACCACCGAAGCCCCTGGAGCAGCAGAAGGGGACCTGCCTCTGGCTTGCATCTGGGAGGAAGAGGCCCCTCCCGCTCCAGGGGGGTCCTACCCAGAAATAAAGTCACATATCCACAGCCAAGGGATCTTTAACAAAGTCAAATACAACATGCACGGTGGAACGCACACTCTTTTCAGTAAGTGGTACTGGGAAAATCGGGAGTGCTGGACCCTCCCCAGGGGTCCTCCCGCTGACTGAGCTTGAAGACGCCGCGTTGATTTCTCCTCAACTCTTCCTGAGCGCCTGATCTGCTGGCACCTGCTGCTCTGTAGCCTCTGTAGCAGCAGCCATGGGGGTCCTTGTGGGTGTGGCGCCGTTAGACCAGGATCCGACCCACTGTGGGACAGACTCACAGGCAGCGCTCCCTCCAGGGCGACCGACGGCCGCCTCAGTCACTGAGGCCCCAGGCTCAGTCCAGCAGGGTGGTGCGGGACCCTCCGTGACACGCATCCTGTGAGCATCCTTGCCTTTCTGAAGCCGCCTCCTCCCGGTGTCCTGCTCAGCCCTCTTACACAGGCGTTTCCATTCCGACTTTGCACAAGTAAATCTCATCTGCCCGCCCAGTCGACCCGCCCGCTGCCTGAGGCTCATCCATTCCCACACATTCTCTCCTCTGTATCCTGGGCGCAGGTGAACTGGGTCTTCCTCCTGCTGGGCAGATGATCTCACTCAGCAAGTGGAGGCTGAGAGCCTCTCCCAGGTGCTTGGGGCATGGACGTGGCCGGCATCATGTTTGCGTGTGTGGACACTGTCGCCTCGCCCGTCCGCACCAGGCCGGTGTCATGTTTGCGTGTGTGGACACAGCATCGCCTCGCCCGTCCGCACCAGGCCGGTGTCATGTTTGCGTGTGTGGACACAGCATCACCTCGCCCGTCCACTCCGGCTGTGTCACTCAGTTCGCAGTCCTGCCTGGGTGCCACCAGCCTCCTGGGATGCATCCCCCTCCTCCTGGCCCCCAGAAGAGAAGAGGCCTGTGTGTCCGTCAGTCTCTCTGAAGACCCACTGACCCCCAGTGTAGACCAGGGTGCCCCTGCTCTGAGCCCCGTGTGTCCCAGACATTTCCATCCTGGAAGCCTGTCCCCAAACTGCAGCTGTTAGCAGCTGGTGACCTCTCACCCCTCCCCAGGGCCGTCCCCTCCCAGAGGGCCGGGAACAAGTTTTACACCCTCGATTTCCCTGGAATTTACACAAGGATGCTGGGAGCTCAGGAGGAAAGAGCAGGGTGTCCGTGGAGAAGATGCCTTTTAATTTACAGGAGAGTCATGTGCTGTGAGATACACACGAAAGCCAAGCAGGGAATCAAGCCTGAGACATTCACACAAAGTGGAGAGGGCGCCAGCAACCGAAGAGCAGGTGCTCAGTGGGATGGGGCCTCAGCAAGGAAAGGCATGTCTCCTGCGCTAGAAATTACGTGGCTGCCCCGTGATCCGCCACGCTTCAGCTCTAGGGGGGAACTCGACACCTGTCCCTAACACAAAGGTTTGTTCTCTACTTACACTTTTCATCCTGGTGAACACCCCAGAGGCCACCCAAATTGCCCAATCCAAAAACCCTTCTCTTCTTATCCCAGATTTCCAGTTCCCTAGTCCGATAAATTTCCTTAATGTCTATAGACATCTATAGATGGCTGTGGCTCTGGGGACAGAGTGATTCTTTAAAATGCAGATCTGAGGCCAGGCACAGTGGCTCACGCCTGCAATCCCAACACTTTGGAAGGCCAAGGTGGGTGGATAGATTGAGCCCAGGAGTTCAAGAGCAGCCTGGGTAACATGGTGAGACCCCCGTCTCTACAAAAAATAGCAAAACAATTAGCCAGGAGTGGTGGCATGTCTGTAGTCCCAGCTTCTCAGGAGGCTGAGGCAGGAGAATTCCTTGAGCCCGGGAAGTGGAGGTTTCAGTGAGACAGATCACACCACTGCGCTCCAGCCTGAGCAACAGAGCGAGGCCCTGTCAGCAAAAAAAAAGAAAAAAAAAAAAAACAGTTCCAATTATCCCAGCAGCAAATTTGTATCGTTGGGGTCTGCAGCAACCTCAATTCTTGCCTCCTCAGAAGAAAGAATTTGCCTGAGGGGCCTAAGGCAGAAGAGACTGAGGCAAGTTTTAGAGCAGGAGTGAGAGTTCATTTAAAATCTTCAGAGCAGGAATGAAGGGAAGGAAAGTATATTTGGAAGAGGCCCAAGCAGGCCACTTGAAGGACGGGTGCGCAGTTTGACCTGTGACTTGGGGTTTTATCCATTGTCATGCTTCCAGGGCCCCACGATCCTTCCCTCATGATTCTTCGCTTGGGGTGAGCTGTCCACATGCACAGGCCTGAGCCCACCTGCCCAGTTCCTGAGATCCTATCGGGAAGCTGCTCATCACCAGTCCCAGGCATTTCTATCTATTGGGAGATGCCTTTCCTTGGTGCTGCCTGTGACCAACTACTATTGTAGAGAGACAGTGTGACAGCCGCCTGACTGCCGCCTGATGGTAGCCCGACGCTCCTGGTGTGTGTGGGAGCCCTCTCCTGCCCTGCTTGTGTCTGACCAGCCGCCCACGGCAACACAGGTTGGTGTGAGGAGCGTGGCCCTGCCCCCGCACTGCAGAGCCCCAGGCAGTGCCCTCCCATTGCTAAAATTGCTTAATCAATCACTTATCAATACTTAACACAGACAAAAAGTGACTGCACAGAGTGATTGAGAGATTGTGCCGGATCGGTTTCCTTTTCAGATGTTTCTAGATTGTGAGACCAGGAGGCTGCTGGGCCGTGCCCACCACCTTTCTCGAAGGCATGTTGTTTCCCTCCTCTAACTGGTCCTTCTCCCAGCATGCCCCAAGCCCCGGGATGGTGAGGAAGACTCTCCTGGCCCAGTGCCCACTTGTGCACACCCCCACGGTCTGCAGCTCGTCACACCTGGCTGACCCCCAGCCGCGTGGCCCTCGGTCTCTGCTTGGGCAGCCCCTCCTGTGGCTGCCCTTGCCCCTCATGCGTGGTCAGCTCCCCTGAGTCCTGGAGAAAAGGCTTCCCTGGGTGATGCCACAGCCATCGCACCTCCTCCTGAGACCTACCCACTTGGCCATTGTGCTTGCCATCAAAATGCATTTGCCGTAAAGAAGGAGCAAGACAAGCCCTTCTTGTGTGGATGCCGCGTCTCTCTCATCTCAGCCGTCTCACTGGCGCTCAGTAGAGGCTCGATGAACTCTTAGACTGTAGGGTCTCCTCTGAGGGCAAGATGGTGTAGTGTGGATTGAATTATAGCATAAATAAACTGGATGTGTAATTAGTTAAATGACCACAACCAGAAATTAAAGTACTTTTTGTTCAAATGACGGTACCCAGAGACCCCTGTTCACAGGAAGGGGGGATGTGGCGGGTGAGATACAAGGTTCTCTCCTTGGTCCTGTGTTATTCAATGTCTAACATGTGTACACGGCCATAAATTCGTGAAGGCACAGGGACCTGGGAAGCACGAGTAATGTAGCCAATATCAGAATTAGAATGCAAAATATTTCACCCAGTTACAATAATGTAAGCAACTAAGCAACATAAAATTTAACAACTAAGCAACTAAACAGCAAGAAATTATACAGACGGGGCATAGTCTCATGCCTATAATCCCAGCACTTTGGGAGGCTGAGCCAGGGAGATCACCTGAGGTCTGGAGTTCAACACCAGCCTGACCAACATGGAGAAACACTGTCTCTACTAAAAACACAAAAAAATTAGCCAGGCATGGTGGCGAATGCCTGTAATCCCTGCTACTCACGAGGCTGAGGCAGGAGAATCGCTTGAACCTGGGAGGCAGAGGTTGTGGGGAGCCGAGATCTTGCCATTGCACTCCAGCCTGGGCAACAAGAACGAAACTCCATCTAAAAAAAAAAAAAAAAAATATATATATATATATATATATATACACACACACATATACACACACACACACACACACACACAAAGTCAGCTCTTAGTTTCACCCCCGACCCCCCACCAAATAAAATTGAAGAAGAGCAATTAGTTGTCTTCCCATAGTGGACACTTGGAGATACAGTTCTACTCGCTCTGTGGAGCTTCAGAAGGAGAACGATGAGAAGGTTTTACAAGGAGAATGCTGGTACTAACAGAAGAGAACCTTTCTGGAGGGTTCTATGGAATGAAATCCTTTGTGGAATCATGAGTTTCCATTATTTTGAGGTTGAAAAAAACACTCCTTTGGAATCATTCCCCAGTAGGTTGCCAGGTTCACACTATTCTCCTGCCTCAGCCTCCCGAGTAGCTGGGATTACAGGTGCCCACCACCATGCCTGGCTAATTTTTGTATTTTTAGTGGAGACAAGGTTTCACCGTGTTCGCCAGGATGGTCTCGATCTCCTGACCTCGTGATCCGCCCACCTCGGCCTCCCAAAGTGCTGGGATTACAGGGGAGAACCACTGCGCCCGGCCGGGAGGTGTTTTAATAGGTTCTCTTTTCTCTGGTTCTTACAAGAAATTGGTGCCATAGATTTTTATCTATTTTTACATCTAATGATCATTTACACATATTACACTGCATGAGTCATAAAATTTGCTAAAAATTGGTGTTCTTGAATTAATAAAGACTGAACTTGTGCATTTACAGTAAGTCCTGGCTGTGAAAGGGCTCCTGGAATTCCTGCAGTCAGGGGAGGAGCCCTTGTTATTTTGGGTTAGTCATGGTTTTGAGTTGCCAATTTTCATTTTGCTAAGTATAAAGTTCTGTTAATTTGGCATTATCAGTGATCTCGTGGGATGCCATTGTTAGCCCCACAGGGCCTGCCGTGTGGAGCGATGCGTATTTGCATCAGCCGCATCTCAGCGAGGGGTGTGCTGTGCATGGATACAGACAGGCGTGTGTACTGCAGTTGGGCTAGGAGTAGGCGATACACATTTTGACCTCGAAGGCACTTGTATTGAAAACAGTTATTTTTAAATCTGAGTGGCTTTGCTACAGCTGAGCAGAAACCGGGTGTGTAGGTGGCTCATGGTGTCATTTGCCCAGGACCATGGCTGGGAAGGTGTGAGACGAGATGGACACAGCTGGGAGAGGGTCAGGCTGGATGACCTCGGAATGTCGCTCCAGGGCCGGGAGTCTCCAGTTCTCTGTTGTTCCCTTGACCAAGTCCAGCCTACCAGGGCTCCCAGGTACGCTGGCCTCATGCCCCCTGGAAGGACACTTTGCTTCATCCTAACTGAACTCCCATCGTTCCCTAGGAGAGCCCTGTTTATTCGTGTCTCCAAGACCTGATTGCTTTTTCCATCTGGTTGGATTCATTCTATGATTTTGAAATCCACTCCACCCATGCAATGCACCTGCCATGGACCCCGTTTACCATCTCTCTAGCAGTTGCCATCCTTTCATGGATTTTCATAGCTCTTTACAGCTTCCTCCATGTTCCCTTTTTCTAGTATCACAGCTCCAGGTGTTACCGGCGCCTCTTAGCCCACAGGTGCCTCAAGGATAAAGCACTGTTTTCTTTTTTCGTTCTCTCCTCAGAAGGCACCCGTCGTCAATTACGACAACTAACATCAAACCAACCAATTCAATAAACTGATTTCTGGATGGTTGAGACAATTATTCTCCCACCAGTCTATTCTGGAGGTTTTCATAATTTGGGATTTCTCAAGAACTTGTATAAAAGTGTAAAAGTTTGGTATTAAAAATGTGATAATTATAATCAGATAGCTCCAGTGAAATCTGGAGAATCCAGCAGTTTTCAATTTTTTTTTTCGCTTTTTCAGTACAAATTCTAAGATCAGAATAGTGAAAAAGAAATCCAAATAGGGAAGAGAATAAAGACAGTGGACTCAGAGATGTGACTCCTAAGTGTCTTCTGCCAGCTTTGCATTTGCCAGTAAAGGGAAGGCCGTGACCTCCCGGAGCCGTGCGCAGACCACGGCGCTTTGCAGGGGGCGCTGGGGAGGTGCTGCTCTGTTAGTTCTGCCGTGGAAACATCCACATTAAACCCAGTCCAACATTCCCATCTCTAATAGAAACGACTCTTTCAGTGTCTGTGATCGGCACTTGATGTAGAAAGAGAAGAAATGGATGCATCTGGGGTCTATTTCCAATTCCTGGAGGGCAATCTGAACAGACTGGGTAGCGAGAAAGCGTCGCCGTGGTGGAAAGAACATGCGATAGCAATCAGGGGACCCCATCAGCCCAGCGGGGCCACTTGGGCAAGACACGCGGACGTTCTGAGCCGCAAAACAACAAAAGTGTTGGTGTGGATCCTGCAGGTTTCTTCAAGCTTTCAAATTCAACCGTCCAAGAAAGCACAAGCTGTGTCCCACTTGGGCACGAAGGTTTACCCCTTGCCATCCCCTCCACACCTGTTCTGTGTCAGCTTTGCCATGCGCGCCCCGTCGCTTCTGCAGGTGAAAAGGAAAGGTAGCCGGGGGTCTGAGTCAGAAGAAGGAGGGCACCCCCTTGTCCTTGGGCCAGAATGGGTTGGGCAGCACTGCTGCTTGCTGGGGGAGCCCTGGCCCCGACTGCCAAAACCAGGCTTTGGCAGACCTAGAGGCTGCTCCAGCACCAGCAGCTGCCTGCCGCCTTCTCCACTGGAGAGCATTTGGAAAGCAGAGCTGGGGGATCGGATGCCAGAATAACACTGTGACCTGTGAGATATCCATGCAGCTGCAGCTGCACCCGGATTTGTGGGTGGGATGAGTTAGACAAAACCACATCTTGGGCCACACTAGGTAGCGTCTCCCCGTTGACGCCACACCACCAGGGAGCAAGAATGTTTCCCAAAGACCGAAGGCATCAGAGACCCAGACTAAGAGGCCCAGAGCGTGGAGCCTGCTTTCCCAGAGAGCCCCCTTCGTCTCAGGCAGCCAGCAACACCCCATCCTGGGCGTCCATCCCAAAGAATCCTCCTATGGCAGACCAAGAGGCAACAGGGCTGGACTGGGTTGTACATTTTCGGGTATTTTTCTTTTTCTTTTTAGTCTCACAAATATTTAAATTTTTAAGTAATAATATTATTTTAGGGGAGAAACACAGAAAATAAGGACAGGTTGATCCTGACAACCTCGTATGGATGACATATTAAAAACAGCATATTGGCTGAGAAGCCCCTATTATAAATAGCTGGCGGAGAAGCTCCACGCATTAGCTGGCTAGTCTTTTGATTCCACTGTAATTATAGGAAGAACGTTTCAATCCCTGCAGTGGGGGAGTATTTAGACTTGCAGCAGAGGCCGTAAATTATGGGTCCTCAATGTCCTCGTCAGACAGGCGGCTTTCGTTTCAGGAAGAGGGACAAGGCGCTGTGTCAGAGCCAGCCTCCCCTGGTGAGCTTAATGTGCTCGATTCAAAAGCACAGGATGGAATAAGGGAAGTGGTAGGGGATTTTACAATCCACCAGCATCAGCATTTATTTTTATTTTCCCAGAGCAGGGCATGCTGGTGCTGCCTCGGGAATGCTTACATTATTCACTTTGATTCTGCCTTCCACGCCCCTAGGAGCAAAGTCGACCAGTTAATAGTCCGTGTGTGCTGGTTTTGCTGGGCACGGTGTCAGCGGTGGCTTCAGTCCTCGCTCGACAGCAGGTGCCTTTGGATTTGTCATCTCGCCCAGACCCTGAGTCTCCATCCTGAGCCAGAGGTGGCTTCGTGCGTCAACACAGCCCAGAAATAACGCGGTAGGAGCCACTCTCGGGTTTGCTTTCCAACCTCAGCCTAATCTTGAAGAAACTGAGAAGGCAGTGGGGAGGGAGAAGGTCTCACACGAAGCTGTGCAGCGCCTTAATTAGCTCTTGAAAACCCAACTGGAATTTTTCTTGGGTTCTGCCAGAGAGACATTTGCTTTCAAGATGGGGCTTGAGGAACGGCGATGCCTTTTCTCACAAATGATCTCCCTGAATCTTGCGCATCTCTCCAATGGGTAGCGAAGAGCTAAACCGATGAGCAGTTACAGTATTAAAGACAGAAACAGAGCGACTGCCACACTCACACAGAAAGCATCGCAATGTTTAGATGGCGGCTATAAACCAAGGAGTTTCTCTCCTGCTTTACGACAATGGATCAAAGTGTGGCAGGAAAGGGGAGAGAAAGCGAGAGAGATGCTGTAAAAAGACCCGAAACCAGAATACGGAGTTCTCTGCTGAAGGCCTGTCCTTCAGAATGGCACCCTGAATCCTGTCTCCACCACTCGCCACGTTCCTTCCTCTTGGTAGAACTCTCCAACCGCCCTGCGGTCAGCACTCAGGGCCGTGCCTCAGTTTACCTTCCCTGGCCCTGTCTCCACCGCTCACCATGTTCCTTCCTCGTGGTAGAGCTCTCCAACCACCCTGCGGTCAGCACTCAGGGCCATGCCTCAGTTTACCTTCCCTGGGTTCCAGTTTACATTAAAGGAGAATCTGTCCCGAAGGCCCAGCTGCTTCTGACAAGCAATGTCACATCCAGTGTCAGGGGAACCTGCTCTGTGGGTCCAGGTGCTGGGTCTTCCATAGAGAAATGCGAACTTTATTTGGGGCTTTCCGGGATCCAACAACAGAAAAGTCTAATGAATTCCAAGGGTGGGAATTAGTCCCCACGGCAGAGCCTTTGGTGCCATCAACCCTGTCCCGGGTTCCTAAGAGTGGCCCCTCCACTCTCTTAGGGCGAGGCAGGACTGAATCCGCCCTGCGCTGTGTGTCTTAGGGCGAGGCAGGCCTGAATCCACCCTGCACTGTGTCCGCCTAGTCACTAGGTGAGGCTCCCACCCCAGGAGGACGAGAGAAAGAAACGTTTTCATTCCCCACCATGCGTGCGGCCGGCACAATGACCTCCGTGTGCTCAAAGAGCCGCTCACATCTGGAGGCACCTGGATGGGGCCCTGTGAAGATCCTCAGTGAGGCCGTCTCTCTTTGTGCTACTCAAATTTCCCTCACCTGCAAGGGACTGGCAGGGAGGAGAAAAACCGTGTTAGCCCCGTTTTTCATTCATCAGAAGCCATCAGCAGCCCGTTATCAAAAGGAGCCTGAACTTCAGCCGTGGCCAAGGTCCAGGAAACAACCGGGCCAGAGGCCGGGGAAGCCAGAAGATGTGGTGTCCGAGGCCAGCTTCATGTCACCCACGGGCTGCCTGGAGGGAGCGTTGGTGTAAGAACAAGGGGAGAGTTGTGGAATCAGCAGTGGACTACAAGTTTAACCCGATGGACGGGGGATTCTCGCCTGGGTCGTATTTAGCTGCTCCCATTGTTGATGGCGATTGAGAGTCTTCGGTTCTTGTCTTCTTAGTTTAAAAGAATTTAAAGAGACACACAGCAGTAGAAAGCAGTTTATTGCAACAGAGAAAGAACCTTCTGCAATCTAAGTGCAAAAGCAAAAGTAGACTCTGAAAGACGAGTCCGCGTGGCTGATGGAGAGTGTGTCAGCCGAGACCACCCGAGGGAGGCTCCGGCCCTGGGGGTCCCACACCACTGCTCATGCGGGGGTGGGAGAGGTGTTGCTGGTCCGCACATTCTGGGTGGCCCTCTGGGTGCACATGCAGTAGCTGTCCATGCTTGTCCGTACGTCACGTGCCTCATTGGCACCTTAAACCTCCACCCAGGCTGTTTTTCACTATTCCCATGAGCAAAGGTCAGTCTGAGGACGGGTAAATGAATCCTGAATTCTGTCTCCACTGCTCGCCACCTTCCTTCCTCTCCATAGAACTCTCCAGCCACCCTGCAGTCAGCACTCAGGGCTGTGCCTCAGTTTACCTTCCCTGGATTCCAGTTTACATTAAAGTAGAATCTGTCCCAAAGACCCAGCAGCTTCTGACAAGCAATGTCACATCCAGTGTCAGGGGAACCTGCTCTGTGGGTCCAGGTGCTGGGTCTTCCATAGAGAAATGCGAACTTTATTTGGGGCTTTCTGGGGATCCAACAACAGAAAGGTCTAATGAATTCCAAGGGTGGGAAGGCACACACTCCCTACAGAGGAATCACCCTGCCAGAGGCAGCTTTGCTTGAGGTTGCTGGTCTCCAGGGCAATTCTGGGGCTCACTGTGTCGGCAGTGCGGTCATCACAGTCCCCGGCGACACGATCACGGTCCCGAAGCACACACTCACGTCCCCGACCCGCTGGTGCCTCAGAGGGGCAGGCAGCTCCGAGCACTCCTTCCATGTGTGCCAGCTAAGAGAAGCCCTGGCTGCTCCGTTCACCTTGGCTGGAGTTTTACTGAGGTATCGTTAACACACAGGAGAATTCAGTCCTTTCGGTGCACGGCGCTGGGTTTTAAGCACACGTGGCTGAACAGCACCATCAAATGTAAAATAGCTCCACCACCCGGAACCTTCTCGCACCCTCTGTGGCCCATTCCTGCTCCCACCCCAGCCTCTACAGACCACAGCTTTGCCTCCAGGCCCTGTAACTTTGCCATTTTGAGAAGAACACACAAACGGAGCCATCCTCAGGCGCCTCCGAGCCAGTTCCTGTCACTGAACAGGACACATCTGAGTTTCGCTGTCGGCAGCTCCTTCCTGAGCGTGACTGGGTCGTGTTTCATCCTGGGGAGGAGCCGCCTTCACTCCTCCATTCTCCCTGATAGGAAAACATGTCACTGTTTCCAGTTCAGGGAGATGAGGAACCAAGCCGCTGTGAGCAGTCCCGTGTGGGTCTTGGATCGGGTGTGAGCATCCTCACCCTGCGGGAGGTGACTGAGGCGGGAGTCACCGGGGCCTCCGGGGAGAGTGTCCACCCTCCTCTCTAGTGTGCTGCCCGCTGTGACTGTCCCCAGCACACGTGTGTGTGGAGAGTGTGTCCACCCTCTTCTCCGGCGTGCTGCCTGCTGTGACTGTCCCCAGCGCACGTGTGTGTGGAGAGTGTGTCCACCCTCTTCTCCGGCGTGCTGCCTGCTGTGACTGTCCCCAGCGCACGTGTGTGTGGAGAGTGTGTCCACCCTCTTCTCCGGCGTGCTGCCCGCTGTGACTGTCCCCAGTGCATGCGTGTGACGGTCCTGGCTCTTCCGCGTCCTTGTCAGCATTCACTGCCGTCAGCCTCTCGGTGGTTGTTTTATTGCAGCCACTCTCACAGGTGTGTCAAAGCGTCTGACTGAGGTTTGCGTTTGCGCTTTCCTAATGACCAGTGGTGCTGGCTGTCCTCCGTGTTCTTGCGTCTCTCATACGTCTTCTTTGGCAAAGTGTCTGCTCAAATCCCTGTACCATTTTTTGTTGGGTTATTTATCCTCTTAATTTTGAATTTTGAGAGTAGTTTTCCATATTCTGGATGCTGGTCCAGCATTGGCTATGTGATTTGCAAATATTTTCTCCCTGTCTGTGGCTTTTCTTTTCATTCTTAGTGCATTTCAAAGAGCACAAGTTCTTAAAAAGGTCCAAACTATTTAAGTTGAATCTTAAGCTATGTTTGTGCCAGAAATCCTTTCAGTAGCACAAGTTGAGACGGAATCATGTCTGGGTCTATTATGAAAAATAAAATAGAACTTTTGTTGTACACACTAGAAAAAATGAAGGCATTTTATTTATCAGACGTAAATAGATTCTCATTCTAAGATGAATATGGGCGCTTCTTAAGCCTGGGTTAACCACTCTAGCGGAAGAGCTGATGGCATCAAACCTGCTGCCACTTCCACCCGTGTCTGCATCTGCGTCACTGACCAGGACACGCTCCTCTTCGCCAACGACACACGGAGGTTTCTGAGCAGGGACCAGGGACCCAGGAGGGCAGGAGGCAGCTTCATCAGCGAAGGCCACACGCAGGGATTCTGTGCGACAAGTGCTGGAATAACGGCCTCCTCCAAATGCCAGAGAAGAAACACTGCTGAACACGACAGTCGCCTGCACGCACACACCAGCCATGCACCATGGGCTGACTTCCTCTGCCCCCACTGTGGCCCCAATCCCACTCATCACCCTGGGCGAAGATCACTTCCTTCTCAATGGCCCACAAACCTACCGTGACCCCCGGTTACTATGCTCAGCTCACTCAGGCCACCCTAAACCGACACACATCCCACCTCCCCAACCAGCCGCGTCCCACCCCACCCAGCCCCGGAAACGTACTTTTCCTACTGTGTCCGGAGTGGAGGACGTGTTTCGAGGCTATTTCTTGTTTTAAATAACATTTCTATTTATCAGTTATTTCCTTCACAATGGTATATAAATGCATATGCCCACATTCATGCACACTACACACATGCATACATACACACATGTGCACACTCGTGTACACACATGTGCACACACATGTACATACACACATTCACACGTATGCACACTACACATATGCACACACATGTATGCTCGTACATACATGCATGCACACATACACGTGTATACACGCATGCACACATAACATACACATGTACATGCACACATGCACACATACACATGCACACATACACGCATGCACACATACACTCATGCACACACCCTAACTGGGTAACTCTCAAGCCCCCAACCTCATCCCATTCCAAAAGTCACCATCATTGCCTGGTTATCTTTGGTTAGGACACAGCCCTGGCAGCAGGTAGAGGCTTAGGTGGAGTACCTTTTGTCACAGGCTGTAATAATATGCTTTTTGCCACTATTTTGCCTGTACCCTTGAAGCTCTCTTTCACTAAAAGGCTTGCTGGGGACACTTGGCCAAGAGAACACATGCACAGCTGACATAGGGACTTCAACAGCAGAGCTGGCAGAGAGCCCTGAGCTGTGGCCGAGGCAGGCTCTGGCTGAGGGTTGCTGCTGGGTGCTCAGGGGGTCTGGAGGTGGTGGGAAGTGGGCAGGGCAGGGTAGGGAATGGTTATATCCTGCCAAGAGGGGCAGAGAAGCTGAACACACACTGTGATCACTTTGCTTGGGAAAATAGAACCTGATGACAAAGTAATAATTAAAACAATTTTTAATAATTAACAACTAAAAATTTTTTTGAGACAGAGTCTCACTCTGTCACCCAGGCTGGAGTGCAGTGCTATGATCTCAGCTCATTGCAACCTCCGCCTCCCTGGTTCAAATGATTCTCTTGCCTCAGCCTCCCCAGTAGCTGAAATTATAGGTGCATGCCACCTCACCTGGGTAATTGTTTTATATTTTTAGTAGAGAGGGGGTTTCACCATGTTGGCCAGGATGGTCTTAAACTGCTAGTCTCAGGTGATCCGCCCACCTCGGCCTCCCAAAGTGCTGGGATTTCAGGCGTGAACCACTGCACCTGACCTGAAAATAACTTTAAAATCATCTGTGATACGTCAAGAAGAAGAGGGGAAAAAAAAAAACTGATTAAGAAACTCACCTGGTAGCTTAATTGGGACAATTACCTAAGGTCTATCAGAGGCCAGGTAATGCACAAGAGATCAATATCATTAAAGAATCCCTCTGGAAAATGTGCTTTTTCTGATCAGGGCAAATTTCTTAAAAAAAAAAAAAATGCACAGGGAAAGAATTAGATAAATTGCCCTTGAAATTTCTCCATTCTCATTTGGTGAGAAATAAATCGTCCAAGTCAATGATAAAAGGATTATGAGTCGGATTCTCATTTCCTTGCCCGGGAAGAGCTATAATTACAGTAACCATATTTTCTGAACCAAACATCAGGACTGCAGGCCTGACAAGTACACATGTTCTGACGAAGACAATAGAACAAGTTATCCTAAATGGGAGATGACCTGCAAGAGCCAGAGCTATAATGAGCGACTCTGACACAGAAACAATTCGGTCTGGGGCATTTGTCATGATGACATTGATACGGCACTTCTGCAGGTTGGAAGTGTCACGTTGTTGCTGAAATGATTTCTTCTGTTGCCGTCCCTGGCATGCAGCAGGTACTGGTTTTAAGGAAGTTAATTCCGTTGACTACTTTTCTCATCTTAGTAAAGACAATCAAAAATAACAGAATATATAATGTCCAAATTAACATTTAAATTTGGACACAAAACCTGTCAGGGTATTGCACATAAAATTGGGTTTTTTTAACTTTTAAGTTCAGGGGAACATGTGCAGGTTTGTCACACAGGTAAACTCAGGTCACAGGGTTTGTTGCACAGATTATGTCAACCAGGTGTTAAGCCTCATGCCCATTCATTACTTTTCCTGATCCTCTCCCTCCTCCCACCTCTACCGTCCAACAACTCTAGTGTGTGTTGTTCCCCTCTCTGAGTCCATGTGGCCTCATCTTTTTTTTTTTGAGACAGAGGTTCAATCTTGTCTCCCAGGCTGGAGTACAATGGCCCAATCTCAGCTCACTCCACCTCCTGGGTTCAAGTGGTTCTCCTGCCTCACCCTCCCGAGTAGCTGGGATTACAGGCATGCGCCACACGCCCAGCTAATTTTGTAGTTTTAATAGAGATGGGGTTTGACCACGTTGGCCAGCCAGGCTGGTCTCAAACTCCTGACCTCAGGTGATCCACCCCCATTGGCCTCCCAAAGTGCTGAGATTACCGGTATGAGCCACCGCGCCTCACCCATGTGTCCTCATCATTTAGCTCTCAGTTGTAAGTGAGAACATGAAGTGTTTGGTTTTCTGACCCTGTGTCAATTTGCTATGGAGAACGGCTCCAGCTCCATCCATGTCCCCACAAAGGACATGATCTCATTTTTGTTTAGGGTTGCATAGTATTCCATGGTGTGAGACGGTACCTCATTATGGTTTTTATTTGCATTTCTCTAATGATCAGTGATGAGCTTTTTTTCATATGATTGTTGGCTGCATAAGTGTCTTCTTTTGAAAAGTACCTTTTTAAATATGTTTGTTCCTTTGAGTATTTGTTCTGTCACACTTGAAGCAAATCTAATGTTAGATTTAAAAATATACGCATGAAGAAGAAACTATGTTCGCTGCTGGGTGGGTCCTCATTTCGCAGAAACCTTCCCCAAGAGATTCATTTAGGTGGGAACTTCCCTCATTATTTAAGAACTAATTGATTTTTAGCTCCCAGAGTGAGGGGCAGGCAGAAAAATGTAAAAGCAAAGATGCCAGACCAGAGGGCACCGTGGAAGCCATAGCAGCGGACCTCCAAGTGCAGAAGGAAACGGGGGTCCGCAGGGCCTCCCTCCATGTAGGTGAGCCTCTCCTGGGATAGAGCTAAGAGGGGCATCGTCAGTTCTTGGGCAGAACCTTTTTTCATTGTTTTTAGTGATCAATAAAAACTTACAATATATATCAAAATGCAAAGAAGCTTAATTTCATAGAAAAGCCTTGATTGTTTCCCTCGCAGGGAAAGGGAAGCCTGCGAGACCCCAAGTTCTCATTCTCAAGTGGGAACTTTCCTTCTTCTCCTGGCAGCTCATTAGGGCCAGGAGATTGACAGCAACTGCAAGCTTCAGAAGGTCCTGCTTTGCAGATGGGAAGTACTTACAAGAAATGTGAACGTGGGTGCACGCTGTTCTTCCTGTGGAGACCTGCAGAGGTTCAGACCGATGGACACGTGCCTAGAGGGGGTTCCCCACAGTGACACCTCCACTGAGAGAGGTTTGTTTGGCCTGAGTGTCATGATGCGTCTGGGGAAAGAACCAAAAGTCACCTGAGCGTCCATGACCTGCGCCTGTTCTAAAGAGCGTTTGGGGAACTTCGATATTTAAAGGGGAGAGAGCAGGGGAGAAAGAAGGAGGGAGGGTTGGCCATGAGGCAAATGATTACGTTCTTGGAGGCTCTGATGTGAATCTACATTGTACGTGCAGAGAGAAGGAGTGAAGGAAAAGGCCTATGATGCCTTCCCCTCGGGCTGGGCAGAGGGATGATTCTGGGCAGAGGGATGATTTTTGTTCAGGTCTTTGTCCTCTACCTGTGAAGATGAGCTGGTCATTGACATCGTCAGGGTGAGATGCCACAGAACTCGGTTTTAGGGCTAGAAACAGGCAGATATCTATCCTGAAAGGCTGAGGGATTTAGGGGCCCACCAGGAATTTCCTTGCGAGCAGTTTGTGAGGGTGGCCATCAGGGAGCTATGTGGCCTTCTGTCCCTGTGGGAACCTGGCTTAGGGATGAGGCTGTGGAATTGTAGCTCCGTGTTCAGGAACGAAAGGGAAGCAGTGTCGCATGGCTCAGCTCCAAAGCGTCACTTTCTTTTTGGCAGAGTGAGTGTGGGTCCCAAGATTCCATTTTCTTTCCCGAGGCATAGCAGAGACTCCTAAGCTGCAGCAAGATGCTTTTCTGTGTGTGGGTTAATGGGTGCACCTTCCACCCACAGCTGGGAGAAGCCTGGCCCCAGGAGCATCAGAAGACAAAGACAGACCCTGACATGAGGAGCCGCCTTAAAGCCAGGATGGCTCATCCCAGCGAACTCGGAACCCTCCTGGAATCAGGGTTAGAGGTGGACACCGGCTGTGTCTCAATGGTCATGTCCAGCGCCCTGGCCAGCCCTCAGGCTCACCACTGCTCTGCAGCAAGCTGAGCCTTACGTCTAAATTTATTTCTTATTCCAGTTGCCCAGAAGATTATTCTCTGAAGATTTCCTTTGTAGTTTTGAGTGGTTTTATTTTGTTCAGGCAAAATCTGTTGTTTAGGATGAAAACTTGTCCCAGGAGATTGTGCCACGTCATCTCTTTCCAAGAAAAGAAATTGATCTTTCGGCCGGGCGCAGTGGCTCACGCCTGTAATCCCAGCACTTTGGGAGGACGAGGCGGGTGGATCACGAGGTCAGGAGTTCGAGACCATCCTGGCCAACATGGTGAAACCCCGTCTCTACTAAAAATACAAAAAATTAGCCAGGCGTGGTGGTGCTTGTCTGTAATCCCAGCTACTCGGGAAGCTGAGGCAGGAGAATCGCTTGAACCCAGGAGGTGGAGGTTGCAGTGAGCCAAGATCATGCCATTGCACTCCAGCCTGGGCAACAGTGTGAGACTCTGTCTCAAAAGAAAAAAAGAAATTGATCTTTCTCGGGCAGTCAGAAGATCCTGTTTTCTTAAAGAAGTCTCAACTCTTTATTTTACCCAAAGTAAAAGAGAAATACGTTTAAGGGGAAAGGGCAAGAAAGGGCCAGTAGTGACCCTTCTTACCACGCCCCATGCGTCTTGAGCACACCTTGATGATTAATTCCATCAACCGTCAAGTCCCCAAAATGGCCACTTGCAAGATCGTTGCTGAGGCAGAGCTGTGTTCACGAGACCCCCTGCAGTGAGGTAGGGGTTGCAGCCTGGCGGGAGCTAAAAGCAGAAAATTAGGGTGAGGTGTTTATAGGTTTGGGGCCTGGGACAGGAGGCATGAGAGTCAAGAACTGGCTTGTGTGGGGCAGAGTTAATGAGGAAACTTCAGGTTGGTAGGGAGAGCAGACGTCTCCAGGAGCCGCTGCCGTGTTGAGAAGGAAGTGACGTGGTTGGTTGGTTCCCAGGCTTAGCTCTGACGGGCAGGTATTTCCTGGAGAAATCAGGGAAGTTCCTTTTGCTGGTCCCAGGATTGTTTAACACAGGGACAAGGAATTACAGTGGTTTCCATTCTTCCTAGTAGATAACGTCTAAAAAGTTTTCTAAGCTTTTTCCCTCACCGGGTCCCTAGGTGAAACTAGATAGAGTGTAAGTTTCATTGATCTTAAATCTTTAATTATGCATGAAATGATACACTGAGTTTAGCTTAGTTAATGTGCCTGGAAAAGCATACAAATAATTACAGCCACATGATTTATTCTGAATGTGCCATTGTAAGTGATATTTTTCAACCACTCTTATGTGCATGAGTTCGCCGAGTTCTGAACTAGTGCAGTCCTTTAAGTGACATATATTAAAGAAAAAGGAATCCCTTTTGTTTAATATTATGTGTTAATTTGCTTGCATTCATGGAAGACGTATTTGTGTGGTGATTGATAGGTGAGAAATAGACAGAAGGGGGGAATAGTTTCTAGATATAAAAATCGCTTGCTTTTGGTCTGTTCTTCCCTATAAAAAATAAGTCTGCAGTTGAATGAATCAGAAATGAATCTGTATCCATGAAGAAATTTGAAAATTGAAAGTCATAAATGGCTCAATTCCCTCAAAAATAGTAGTAGTAAGAATGTTAATATTTTAAGAAGTAACAATCCCAAAAAGAGAGTTTTTCTAATACTATGAAAAAACTGGATCCAACACATTAAACCTTTTTAGAGAAAGAAACACCAATACCTCCAACTTAGCTCTGGCCAGAGCTTAACTTTCCATAAAGACACATCTAGTTGTTTTCTTCTTACTCTATGCATTATTATTCAATGTTTGCTTCTGTTTTCTCTATTTTTTTTATCTTTCTTTACTTAGATCTAGCTGCTTCATCCATGATACATAAGTAATTCAATATTATCATAGTCTGAATAACCCGGCTCCCTAACTTAGAAAGTCTATATTCCCTAATTATTTTGCTCATCATAATTGTTTTAAATTAACATTTAAATTCAGAGAGTGACTATTTTTAAAGACATCTGAAATGATTACGTTTCTTCCAGGTGGTGCTTGATTTGCACCTGGCAAAAGAACAGGGAAGCATCTGGTCGTTAACAAATCACCTCCTCTCACCTGCAATCCGTCCTCCCTAAAGCCAGCTGCTGACTACTCATATGTGTAAGCAGGACATGGCGTTGCCTGTAAATAAACTGTACCTGGGAAAATCATGTTGTTCAGTGACAAGGTATCCACTCTCTCCATTGAGGGGAAAAGGCCCTAAAAGAGTTTGATTCCAGTCTCGTGTTTTGTAAGCAAATTTCTACAACGTGACTAAACTTATTTAGAATTTCCTCTGTTGCTTGTTGGTATTAAACAGCAACCTGGCACCATCTCAATTCATGAAGAATATTTGAAGACAAGACTGAGTTGCTTGTAAAGCTCGGCAAGGGTCTTCTGTTTTCTGTTCTTTTTTAAAATTATGGTAAAATATACATAACACAAAATGTACCCTCTGATCCATTTTTTAGTATATAGGTCAGTGGCATTAAGTACATTGACACAGTTGTGCAGCAATCACCACCATCCATATCTACAGAAAGTTTCATCTTCCAGAACTGAAACTCTTAAAACACTAAGCCCATTACCATCCCCAGCCCCAGCAGCCACCCGCTACTTCCTTTCTCTGTGGGTGTGAGGACTCTAGGGACCTCATGCAGGTGGCATTGTTCATTGTTTGTCCTTTTGTGACTGGCTTAGTTTTCATTGTGGATGGTCCCTATGGTCCATCCATGTTGTAACATGTATCAGAATGTTCTTCCCTTTTAGGCTGAATAGTGGATATTCCACATTGTGTTTACACGTTTATCTGTCAATGGATAGACGCTTCCACATTTTGTCCATCATAAATTGTGCTGCCGTGGACATGGATGTATAAATTCTCTTCAAGTCCCTGCTTTCAATTCCATTGGGTCTATGATATGGTTTGGCTCTGTGTTCCCACCCAAATCTCGTCTTGAACTGTAGCTCCCACAATTCCCATGTGTCATAGGAGAGACCCAGTGGGAGGTCATTGAATCACGGGCATGGGTGTTTCCCGTGCTGTTCTCCTGATAGTGAAAAAATCTCACGAGATCTGATGGTTTAAGAAAGGGCAGTTCTCCTGCACATGCTCTCTTGCCTGCCGCCATGGAAGATGTGCCTTTGCTCCTCCTTCCCCTTCCGCTATGATTGTGAGGTCTCCCCAGCCATGTGGAACTGTGAGTTCATTAAACCTCTTTCCTTTATAAATTACCCAGTCTCAAGTATGTCTTTATTAGCAGGGTGAGAACAGACTAATACACTATATAACTAGAAGAATTGCTCGATTATGTGGCAATTTTATTTTTAATTTTCTGAAAAGAGCCATACCATTTTCTATAGCAACTGCACCATCTTACATTCCCACCATCAGTGCACAGCATTCCATTTTTTCCCTACATTCTCACTAACCCTTGCGGTAGCCATTCCAGTGGGTATGAGGTGGTATTTCGTTCTCACTAACCCTTGCAGTAGCCATTCCAGTGGGTATGAGGTGGTATCTTGCAGTTTTGGTTTGCATTTCCCTAGTGATTAGTGACGTTGAGCTTCTTTCCATGTGTGTACTGGCCGTTCGTTTACCTTCTTTGAAGAAATGTCTGTTCAAGTCCTGTGCCTATTTTTTAATTAGATTCTTTGTTTTGTGTGTGCATTCAGTAGTAGGAATTTTTAATATTGTCTAGAAACCAATTTGTATCAGATCTATGATTCATGAGTATTTTTCTCCCATTCTGTGGGTTGTCTTTTGGAAAAGGGTACTGAGACCTTTCAGTGGAGAGAAGACAGTGTTCTCAAGAAACAGTGCTGAGAACCCTGGATATTCACACCCAAAGGAACGACGCTAAAGCCTTACATTACACCGTGTACAAGAATCAATTCAACACGGATCAAAGATCTAAATGTAAGAGCTAAAACTTTCTTAGAAGAAAACACAGGGGAAGCATCATGACATTGGATTTGGCAAAAGAATTTCTCAGATGTGATACCAAAAGTTCAGGAAACAAAAGGCAGAAAGAAGTTGAACATCATCACATTAAAAATGTCTTGAGCCTCAAAGGGTACAATTGGCAAAGGGAAAAGCCGTGATTTCCTTGGTTTTTTCATGGGGAGACGGGAAAGAACTGCCTCATCTAATGTCTTGTTGATACAACTCCTTCAAGGCCATTTTTTGCAGACTTGGGGGAGGGGAGAGAGGATGTGGAATTAAATTCTAGGTAAGAACCAGAGTCCTCAAAGTGTGGCCCCGATGACAGCAGCAGTGGCACCTGGGACGTGCTGGAAATGCAGGTTGTCAGGCCCGGCCCGACCCCACTGAGGCCGGGCTCTGCACAGCCTACCAGGATGCCTTGTGACAAAGCCCGGTGACTGGCACACACTGATGTTGGAGAACCACTGCTGTCGCCTGTATTTCTTTTTTTTTTTAAATGAATTTATTAGCTGCATAAGCTAGCTAAAAATACAAAAGGGTTTTTTTCATGTCTTCTTTTTTTTTTTATTATACTTTAAGTCCTGGGGTACATGTGCAGAACGTGCAGATTTGTTACACAGGTATACACGTGCCATGGTGGTTTACTGCACCCATCAACCTGTCACCTACATTAGGCATTTCTCCTAATGCTATCCCTCCCCTAGTCCCCCATCCCCCGACAGCCCCCCCCCAGTGTGTGATGTTCCCCTCCCTGTGTCCATGTGTTCTCATTGTTCAGCTCCCACTTATGAGTGAGAACATGCAGTGTTTGGTTTTCTGTTCTTGTGTTAGTTTGCTTAGAATGATGGTTTCCAGCTTCATCCATGTCCCTACAAAGGACTGAACTCAACCTTTTTTATGGCTGCATAGTATTCCATGGCATCACCTGTATTTCTAAGAAAGTCTTTGAGCCAAGTGAAAGAACTAGAAAGTCATGGAAAGAGAGAAAACCAAGAGGTTTTTAAATTATTGCTATTATTATTATTACTATTTTTCCCACAATTATTCAAACCCAGGACACAGAGCTGATTTCTGTGGGCCGTGGACTTAGATTTACATGTGCGACAGTTGACCAGCGCTTTCACATCTGCTGTCTCCCTGCGTTTGCCGTCATCATGCCACTGAATTCCCGCAGCTGGAAAGCCGCTGTCTCAGATCAAACTACACCCGGTGGTGTGATGGTGGCAGCGGCTCTAATCCGAAGGGGGATGTGCTGGCCTCCTGGCCAGGTGTCTGCTCTGACCCGCAGGGGTGCATGGCAGCAGGCCTCCCCTCAGCTCCCACACTGCCTCCAACTCCACGTCCACAATTCCCGGATACCGTTCACAAGGCTGTCCTTTAATAAGCCACTGAGATGGCCTGTGACCTCTCTCTAAGAAAAAATGTCCATTCATTCTCTTCCCTAAGTCTATAAACAAAATGGCAAAATTTCCCATCTGTCTCACATGTGGGCGAGGAGAGAGACCAGATGTCTCTCATGATTTCATGTCCACGGGGCCCTGGCACATGGTGGGGGCTCTCTTCCTCTGCCAGTGTGTTCGGTGTACTTCCTCCTCCTATGGGTGTACTTCCTCCTCATACAGGTGTGTCCTTCCTCCTATGGGTGTACTTCCTCCTCATATGGGTGTACTTCCTCCTCATATGGGTGTACTTCCTCCTCATACGGGTGTGTCCTTCCTCTTATGGGTGTACTTCCTCCTCATATGGGTGTACTTCCTCCTCATATGGGTGTACTTCCTCCTCATACAGGTGTGTCCTTCCTCCTATGGGTGTACTTCCTCCTCATACGGGTGTACTTCCTCCTCATATGGGTGTGTCCCCTGTTATACAGGTGTGTCCCCTTCTCATACAGGTGTGTCCCCTCCTCAGGCAGATGTGTCCCCTCCTCATACTGGTGAGTCCCCTCCTCATACAGGTATGTCCCTCCTCATACATGTGTGTTCCTCCTCATACAGGTGTGTCCCCTCCTCATACAGGTGTGTCCCCTTCTCTGCAGCTGTGTTCCCTCTTCCTGCACAGGTGGCTCTTATCCTGCTGTCCACCTCGGGATCAGTCCAGGTTGCCTCAGACTCTGAGCCTCACTTGGCCCTCTGAGTCCTCAGGTGTCAGGGCAGCTCCACCAGGTGCAATGTTCGTGGCTGAGTAAGGCGCACACTCCACTGTTTGCTCCCTCTGGAGGATACACACTGCTCCTGTGTCCCTGTTTAACACTCTGCCGTCTTTCCCCATACTGGGAGGGCACTTTCACCTGTATGGCTGGTTCACCATTGTCCTAGGTGTTTCCTAGCTGTCACCTGAGGAAAAGGGTTTTATGATGAACTATTTCCCGCAAACACTTGCCACACGAAGATGGACGGGCCAGGCTTCTTCTTTGCTATAGGACTTCCCAGAGTCCCCAGGATGTGAGGACGTGGTTATTTTCCAGGTTTTATCGACACACACATCTCTCTGTGTTTCTGGCTTGCACACAGCAGACACTGTCAGCTCCCTCTGCTTTTCTCAAGGCCACTGTGCCTGCGCCCAGGAGCTCCCTGCCAGCACATCTGACTGCGTGCTGTGCCAGTCATGGCGAGGGCCAGCGGGGGACCCAGAAGTCACCACTTTCTCACCCCTCAGCAGCAGCCTTCAGCCTGTGGAGGGTCATGTGGCAGATAACACCCCAAATCTTCAGTTTTCAGACTGGAACAATGCTGAGGCATGCTCCTGCAGCCCCCAAAGCCCCAGGGGCCCCATGCAAGCAGGGACTTCTGTCTCCCCCACCTCCCTTCCTTGCCACTCACCCATGTTCCCTGCCATGACCTTCAGGATAAATCCACCTGCACTCAGATCCTCATCAAATAGCTTTAGGCAGCCTGTTTTTGTTCAGTCCCCTTTGTGATCAGTTTCCCCTGTGGAAGAACCAGACGTCCTCAACAAAAGGAGCCAGCAAAGCGTAGGTGTGAACACAATGAGTGACAGATCCAAGGGGGCGAGGGAGGCATTCGCAGGTGCAAGAGGCACTGTCTGGGTGTCCGACGTGAGAGTCCGGTGCTGAATCATCACCCAAGCCATGAGAGCGGGAGGCAGGGGCGGCTCTGGGTGCCTCCTAGAGCGACCAAAATACAGCCACAGCAGCTAAAGAAAAACACCCTGTCAGCCGCAGGAAACGAAGTGGACAGACACACCCATGACGGTTTTCCAAAGACTGTGATGTCTTTTACATAACAGACTGTAATTGCATAAAATAAGATGAGTCGTCCTTATTTTCAGAGGGCAGGAAAAGAAGCAGGCTTGTAACTGAGGACCAGAGCTATGCAGGAGGAATGCCTTCCTCTCGGTGGGAGTGTGGGCCTCCCTCCACCTGTGCTCTTGGTGTCTCTCGGGAAGCTCTTCCCAGGAGGGCAGGGTGGCCTCTTTCAAGCGTCATGTTGGCCGCAGCCTCCTTGCATCCAAGCGTCATGCTGGCCGCAGCCTCCTTGCATTCAAGCGTCATGCTGGCCGCAGCCTCCTTGCATCCAAGCGTCATGCTGGCCGCAGCCTCCTTGCATCCAAGCGTCATGCTGGCCGCAGCCTCCTTGCATCCAAGCGTCATGCTGGCCGCAGCCTCCTTGCAGGCAGCACCTCTGTCAGGGTCAGCGAGACACAATTAGCATGCACAGACGCTGTGCCGGCCTCTCCTCCACGCCCTTGGCTAATTGAACTCACCCAGATGTTTTCTTTTCTACTCAGTGAAATGATGACATTATTGGAGGTTAATAGTTAAGGGTTTATCTAAATTAGGTATCCGTAAAGTCCTTAATTTAGCCATTGAGTGCCTAATAGAGATTAAATTGGACCTGGAGATACTGCCTATATTTCAATCTGGGGGAAGCACTTTGCACAAAGCCCTGAGGATGAGCCTCACTGCGTCCCCTCTTTTAAAGGAATACCTTGAATTTCTTCCCGTGAGGTCCTGACTCTCGGGGATTTGCATGAGATTTCACGTGTGTTCTCTTTGGCTTCTCCTCTGGGAATTCTCTCCGGATGAGCATCTAATTTCTGCTCCAGGAGCCTCTGTAAAACTGTCTGATGTGCTAGTGCAGAGGGTCCTGAAAGCAATTAGGGGAGAGGAAACAGAAGTCATGGGAAACACCTAGGATAAAAGGGGAGAAAACAGACAGGACCAATGGATATGGGACTTCTTAAGAACTTTTACTGTAGGGATGCATTGCACACACTCAGCACAGTGGAGGGGGCAGCTGAATGATACAGACTGACACAGGATGGGTCCCTGGGATGTGAAGGGGCACGGGGTCCAGCTGGAAGATCTTACCAGATCCTAATAAAAAGGTAAGGGATACTGGCCAAAGGGCAGCCCTGACCGAGGCAGAGTCTTGGGCAAACCTTGGAAAATGATAGTTATTGATAACAGCGTGTGGGGCTGACTGTTCCTGGCAATAAAGAAAAGGAGTGGGGGTCACTCAGATGAGGGGGACCTGGTCTCCTCCAGACTCATGGAAAGACCAAGGATGGAACCAGGACCACCAGCGTCTACAACCATTCATTCTTGAATCCCGGTGTGCAGGACACGCTTACCCAGAGCCCTTTTCTCCTGGGAACTCGCTTCTCCGGAGTGTATGGGCAGGATCAGGCTGTACGTGTGTGTCCTGTGGTGCAGTGTGCACAGGGCGGTCATGCTTATGGGGTGAGCCAGGGACCCCTGGGATGTCAGTCATGGGATCAGCAGACTGAGGCTCTGGTTGGTGGGAAGGCGGTGGCTTCTGGGTGGGCAGGCGCTGGGGAGCTGATGGAGCCCTTCCCCACTCCCCAGAGCCTGCCTCCTGGGTTCTGGCTCCATCTTCCTCTTCGTAAAGCCCTGCAAACATTCCTTCCGCAGCCTTCCCCTGGGTCCAGGTACATGGGCAAGTTCCATGCCCTCCTGGGGTGCAATTTATTTGTAAAATACAGAAACCACTGCTTCTTCCCTGTATTTTATTATTTTTCTTCCTGTTGTTCTTCTGCTTTTTAAGTGAAGCATGGAGCTTCCTGGGAGGCCAGTCAGGGCTCCCAATGAGCCTGGTGTCACATAAACATCTACCGCCTGGAAGGGACTCGAACTAGCGAGAATGAGGAGCCCCAGCATCGTGTCCTGGGGTATCCCAGGTCATCCGACAGGTTGTTTCCATCGTCTCACTCTTAGTGCTCAGGGCTGCAAGGACAGGCCCATTGGAAAAGGAAAACTAAAACCCCTGTGAGGACTGGGTGGTGTGGCTCCTGGGTCTGCTTACTGGGCCGTCTTCCTCACTAGGAAAACCGTTTCTGTCAACACCTGGGCCTCTCTTCTGGCCGTGAGCAGATATGAGCAGATTTATTTGTGTCTCCCAAAGTCTTTAGTAGTTCACTCTGCAGGTCTCTGAATGGGGCACTGCATTGAACAGGCTCCTCTCAGCTCCATGTAACCGAAGCCCCCATTCCACGGCTGACACCCTAAGAAACTGCCTTTTGGAAATAGTCTCATGGATGGATTCCTGGGACAGCTCAGTGGTGCCAAGGATCCAGGCTGTGCTCCTCTCCCCATCCAGGTGTGGACCTGGTCCACAAGGTAGGGCTCTCCTGGTCCTAAGATGACCCCAGCAATCCTGCTGGTTGCATCCAGACATGGAAACATCTAGAAAGGCAGGGGGAACATTTTCCTATGGGCGACTGCCAAGGAGAAGACCTGACACTTCGTTAACCAAAATTAAATTGCAAAACAATCATTGGCGCTGGGATTGGGACCACCACTGTATCTTGAATGCATCATAATTAGCCCCTACCTAGAGCTAAGGCCAGGGACGGTCACCCAGGTACAGGTGGTGAGTACCTGCAGAAGGGGAGGCTATCTGACCTAGATCAGCTTCAGTGATGGGCGTTACGTGTGCAGGTTGCACAGGAAGCCATCCGCACATGCTGTCACTGGACACACGTGAGAGCAGGTGCATGCTCTTCCCACCTGAGCTTCCTGAGAGCAGGTGCATGCTCTTCCCACCTGAGCTTCCTGGGCTTTCCCGTCACAGTGTGTGCTGTGGGGACTCACAGCATCGTGGATGCTCAGGACCAGAGAGGGTGTTTGAGGGTTTCTTTTCACAACTTGACATCTGAGACTGAGATTCCTTGTCACATTACAGTGCTGCCAGGCCCCTCCTTTGGGGTAATTCATTCCCCTGAGTCAATTTGGAAGTATCTTCATTCATCAATTTCTTCTCTGTACGTACAGACTTTCTTGGATAGGTTTTTCTGAAACATTTTGCTACTTTTAATTTTAGGCCCTTATCTTACATCCTCTATTTTTTCTAATATCTGAAACTCTTTTAGTTGTTTTTTTACTGTTTTCAAAATATTTCATTTAACAAAATAACCATTTTCCACCAAACTTTTACCATAGCCAAGTTCAGTATGATGCTTATTATATAAATGGTGTGTTTTCTTCTTCATAAAATTAAAAGCCAAAACATATTCTGATACATTGTTCCATGCAGATGATATTTAGCCCTACTTTTCATCATCAAAGGAGGTCCTGGCGTTGCTGTCTGTATAAACTTTACTGGTCATTCTACAATGCTAAAGGACATTCACTTTTGTAAAAGTTCACTTTCTGCTGGTGGAAACCAGAGATAAACAGAATGAAGTGAGTTATTTGGTGTCAGATGCCACTCGAACAGCTCATCTTATTTCGAAATAACAACTAAATTTTTTTATTATTATTATACTTTAAGTTCTGGGATACATGTGCAGAACGTGCAGGTTTGTTACATAGGTATACACGTGCCATGGTGGTTTGCTGCACCCATCAACCTGTCATCTACATTAGGTATTTCTCCTAATGCTACCCCTCCCCTAGCTCCCCACCCCACAACAGGCCCCAGTGTGTGATGTTCCCCTCCCTGTGTCCATGTGTTCTCATTGTTCAACTCCCCCTTACAAGTGAGAACATGCAGTGTTTGGTTTTCTATTCCTGTGTTAGTTTGCTTAGAATGATGGTTTCCAGCTTCATCCATGTTCCTGTGAAGGACATGAACTCATCATTTTTTATGGCTGCCTAGTACTCCATGGTGTATATGTGCTACATTTTCTTTATCCAATCTATCATTGATGGGCATTTGGTTCCAAGTCTTTGCTATTGTGAACAGAACTGCAATAAACATATGTGTGCATGTGTCTTTATAGTAGAATGATTTATAATATTTTGGATATATACCCAGTAATGGGATTGCTGGGTCCACTTAAACAAATTTGCAAGAAAAAAACAAGCAGCCCCATCAAAAAGCGGGTGAAGGATATGAAGAGACACTTCTCAAAAGAAGACATTTATATGGCCAACAAACATATGAAAAAAAGTTCATCATCATTGGTCATTAGAGAAATACAAATCAAAATCACAATGAGATACCATCTCATGCCAGTTAGAATGGTAATCATTAAAAAGTCAGGAAACAACAGATGCTGGAGACGATGCAGAGAAATAGGAACACTTTTACACTGTTGGTGGGGGTGTAAATTAGTTCAACCATTGTGGAAGACAGTGTGGCGATTCCTCAATGGTCTAGGACCACAACTAAATACTTTATAATTAATTTTTTCATGTTTCTGTTCTCATTTTCTCATTCCACTTTTCATATTCTATCTTTCCACCAATACTTCATGAATATTTTCTGGACCCTCCTTCCTTCTCTCTTTCATAGTATTATTTTTCCCATTGTTTGCAATATTTACTTAGTCTAGTCCATTTTTAATTTTTTTATTGTGAAGTATAACGTGGATGCAAAAGAGTTTACTAACGTGCAGTTTTCTTTTAAAATTTACAAAGTGAATGCCTGCTGCCAGGTTAAGAAACAGAATACAACATTCTACACCTCGCATACCCTCCTGAATGTGCAACCCTCCTTCTCCCCAGATGTGAACCTGCCCTTGGAGCTCAGCTAATCATTCCATTGCTTCATTTCAAGTGTGCCTAAGCTGGTGGTTCTCAAAGCATCACCTGGTGGCTTATAAGAAATGCTCAGAAACCCTGGGGCCGGGCCCAGCAATCTGAATTTAGCAAACGTCCAGGGATTCTAGCGCAGGCCACGTGTTGAGAACCACTCTTCCAAATGGTAGCTTTTTGACCTTCCTATACGTGTGATTATTTTATACAGATGGTATAGAATACAGGATTCTGATTTGTGTGGAATCTCATTTCCCCCTTCCTTGGTGATGATATGCATGCTGTGTCCAGTTTCATGTCACCAGGAGG
This sequence comes from Macaca nemestrina, assembly GCF_043159975.1. Classification (NCBI taxonomy): domain Eukaryota; kingdom Metazoa; phylum Chordata; class Mammalia; order Primates; family Cercopithecidae; genus Macaca; species Macaca nemestrina. The sequence continues at coordinate 142,839,982 of NC_092133.1, forward strand.
AATGCTGTTCTAAGTCATCTGCTGCGGGACAGATACAGGAGTGGAGTGAGGTGCGTTAGGATGCGGACTGATGTGCTCTTCCAAAGCAGCTGTTGCAACTGACCCTCCAATCAGCACCCAAGAAGGGCTCCCAATCCCTTCATCCTTGTCAACACTTTAAATTACTTTTGCTATTTTAGTGAGTTTGATGCAACACCTCGTTGATAAAAACACATACATACATCACACACTTGCATGCATGCACACCCAACCATGTGATCAAGGCTCAATTGACCTACCTTTGGCCTATGCTGTGCACACATGAAGTCATCACCACAACCCAGAAAGCAGCCACATCCATCACCGCAGAAGCTCCCTGCTCCTGCTTGTGGTGACTCCTCCTTCACTCGGTCTGAAACACTTCCTAAGCGCCCTGCTGGCCTCCTCCCTGGTCTGTGGGGTGTTTGAAAGCACGTTACTCCATTTCCAAACATCCGGAGATTTTTCCAGAGGCCCACCTGTTATTGATTACAATTTGACTCCATTGTAGTGAGAGAATGTGGTTTGTATGATGTGAGTCTTTTTAAGTTTATTGATCCTCCTCCGGCCCAGACTCCAGCCGGTTTGGTAACTATCCCAGGTACACCAAGAAGGCATCTGCATTGTGTTGTTGTTGGGTGAAGTGTTCTAGAAATATCTCTTCAGTCAAGTGGTACTAGTTGTTCCATGAATGATTAAGAGACAGATGTTGAAATTTCAGCCATGTTTGTATATTTGTTTACTTCTCCTTGAAGCTCTGTAAGTTTGTGCATTGTGTATTTTCAAGCTATGCTAGTTGCATAAAGATTCAGAATTGCTGTGACTTCTTAATGTATTGACATTTTATCATCAGAAAATGACTCTATCCATGGCAACTTGACATCTACATCATCTGATAGTAATATAGCAATGTCAGCTTTACTTTCCTTGGTTTTATTACGGTATATCTTTTTCTATCCTTTTACTTTTAACCTAAGTGTGTCTTTATATTTGAAGTGCAGTTTTCTTACACAATATACAGTTGGGTCTTGCTTTTTTTTACCCAATCTGCCCATTTCTGCCTTTTAGTGGAGGTGTTTAGATAATTTACATTTAATATGATTGTTTACATTATTAGGAATAAACCCATCGTGTTTTTCTTTTTTCTTTTTTTTTTACATTTGCCATCTATTTGTTTTCACTATTTATGCTTTCCTGTGGATTAATTGAATACATTTATTGCCTGTATCTCCCTTGTGGGCTTATTGACTATACCTCTAGGTATTGGCTATACCTTTCTATTGTTATTTTCATTATTGCTATATGTTTCATTTATATTTTTTAATTTATCAAAATCTACCTTCAAGAGATAGTATACCTCTTCATCTTCCCTATGTTTTGATACATTTTGTTTTTACATATGTTATAATCCCCAGTCTACATTTGTTATTTGTGTTTAAGCAGTCAATATCTTTTATGAAATGTAAATATGAAGAAAAGTTATACACACACATATATATGTACACACACACACATATATATCTCCATGCAGTGACCATTTCTCGTGCTGTCCATTCCTTTTCGTGAATCAGTATTTCCATCTACTATCATTTTCCTCCCACCTAAAGAACTTTCTTTAACGTTTGTTGTACTGAGGGTTTGCTGGTAATTTTTTCAGCTTTTGTATATCTGAAAATGTCTCTATTTTGCCATTCTTGCAAGACATTTTTGCTGGGTATATAATTGCAGATTTATAGTTGTTTTCTTCCAAGACATTTTTGCTGGGTATAGAACTACAGATTTACAGTTGTTTTCTTTCAAGACATTTTTGCTGAGTATAGAATTGCAGGTTTACAGTTATTTTCTTTCAAGACATTTTTGCTGGGTATAGAACTACAGATTTACAGTTTTTTCGTTTCAAGTCCTTTCAGGCATTGTTCTATAATCTTCTCATTTGTATTTTTTCTGACAAGAAATCTGCTATTTTCCTTATGTTTATTTTTCTGTTGTTAATTCAAGAAAATAATATCTATAAATTTAGAAAGGAGAGGAGACTTTATTTCTTGTAAAGGGCTACAGCCTGCAAAGTGGCCATCTCACAGGCTGGGAAGAACAGCTTCCTGCCAAGACCAGAAATGGGCACTTCCAAGTAGGAGGAATTTGGGCAGCTGCTCTATGCTGAATCGGTTAGCTAAACATACGTATTCAACAGGCGACAGAAGGAGCTGTGGAAATTCATGAAGGGGGTCCTGACACATGCATATGAAACAAACATGCATATACATAAAACCCATGTTCACTTTGGAGTAGACACTTAACATTTAAATATATTACAATTAAGCCCTGTACATCAAAGGTTTTTTCACGACATGAAGGTGCTCAAGTGCTCAATCTCTGTCAACCAGCCAAAATCAGCCCATGGTCTGTGGTCTTATCTGGAGAAAGTTACTGAAATCAGTCTCTTGTCAAATCAAAGCCAGGGTCATGGCTGGTGGAACAGGAGGGTCAGTTAGGCGGCGCCTGTGAGCTACAAATTGTGTCACTACGTGCTTATCTCAAGGCCACTGCTAGTTTAGCTAGTAGAGAAAAAGAAAAACCTTGTGGCAGTGAAAACACAGTTGATTGCTCAAGTGTAGAGTGTGTGACTTTACCCTTGCCTGGCTTGGTCTTAGGTCCTGTTTATAATTTAGTATCTTATTGCCACAGATAATCTGTTCTGTCATTCTTATGATCTGTATTTTAACATTAATGCTGGTCAGCTGTTGTATCTAAACCATAGAAGGGAGTGGTATAATGAGGCATGGTCTGACCTCCCATTTCATTATGGCTGGGAACTCAGTTTTAGGTTTTTATAGGGTTTCCTTGGCAGGAGGATCCATTCAGTTGGTAGATTCTGTTTTTAGTTTAAATTGTACCTAATATGTCTTATTTTATGTCCGCTTTCATTATTTTTCTCTTGTTATTGATTTTGAATGTTTTTCTTATGGACAGACTTGGTATAATTTTCTTCTTTTTGATTTATTTTGTGTGTGAGGTTTATTGAGCTTCTTGAAACTGTGGGTTTATAATCTTCATCAAATAAGGAAAATATTTAGACATTATATCTTCAAATATCTCTTCTCTCCCATCCCTGCAGGAACTTCTAAAATTCTTTTTTCTCACTGTTTCATTTTTTAAAGTTCATTTTTTCAAGTTCACTAATCTTTACATCTGCAATGGCCAATCTATGGTTAATTCCATCCAGTGTATTTTTTATTTCATACATTGTAGTTTTTATCCTTAGAAAATTGATTTGGGTCTTTTTTTATATCTTCCATGTCTCTACTTAACTTTTTGAACATGTGGAATGCAATTATAAAACACAGTTAATTTTCTTGTCTGCTAATTCTAATATCTGTCTGGGTTAGTTTTGATTGATTGGTCTTCTCACTATGAGTTATATTTCTCTGTTTATTTGCAATCCTAGTAATTATTAATAATTATTAATTGGATACCAAACATTGTACATTTTACCTTGTTGTGTGCTGGATAATTTTGTCTTCCTGTAAATAGACTTGACTTCATTCCAGGATGCCTTTAAGTTACTTTGAAACAGTTTACATTATTTGGGGTCTTGAGGTTTGCCAGGTAGAACCACAGGAATGCTCTGTGTAAGGGTAATTACTTCCCAGGACTGAGACAAGACCCTTCTGTGTGTGCTGTGCAATATCTGGTGAAGCATCAGGTTTTCCAGCTGCTGGTGGAAGCAGGTGCTATTTCCAGCCCTGTGTGAAAGCTTAGCATTACTTTCCTTAGTGATTGGTGGTTCTTTCCCCAACCTGGTGTAGTTTCCTCCCACCTGTGATAAGCAGCCTGCTGGTTACTCCAGGGGACTCGCAGTGGATCTCTGGGGGTCTCTCTGTGTGCTTCTCTCTTGGGTACACTCTCCTGTAAACCCCAGCTGTCTGGGCCTCCCTGGATTTTTTAGCCTAATCTTTTCAGCTAGGGAGCTTGCTAGGTTCTGCTTCAGTTCACCTCCCTGTGTGGCCACCTAGAAACCACCTCAGGGAATTAAGCTGAGGCAATCACAGGGCTCACCTTATTTATCTACCATCTCTCAGGGACCTACTCCAACTTGGTCATCAGAAGGTTTCGTATCTCATGATATTTCATTTTGCATTTCATTGATGCCTCATGATTTTGTGAATCTTGTCATTGATTTATTTACTTTTTTATTTTTACATAAAATGCCTGTCCATGTTTTTACCCATTTTTAACTAGGTTGTTTGTTTTTTTTTTTTATTGCATATTGTGGATAGTATTTTTGTCAGTTGTGTGCATTTTAAAATACTATTTCCAGCTTGTAGCTTTATTCATATTTTCATTTATATTCTCTCTTTACATTATCATGTAGATCCTTAGTTTTGATGAGGGCAAATTTATCAAATTTTCCTTTCATCACTTTTCTTCTTTTGATTCTTTCTTAAACATTATAGACATTTTTAAGTCTCTTAAAATTTGTATTGTTTTGATTTTAAATTTAAGTATTTTGTCCTTTTGAAATTGATTTTTATATTTGGTGGGAAGTAGAAAACCAGTTTTAATTTCCCATATTGATAACAAGTTTTTTTCTAGAGCTTATTTAACAGTCAATATTTCCCCACTAATTTAGAATGCACCATCTTCCATACAAGTATGCATTTATTTCTGGGCCCTCTTTGTTGTTTCATTAGTCTATTCTTCTATGTTTATTCTTATTTTCTAATATATTCTCTATTTTAATATAGGAAGGTAAACAAGGTTCAGCAAATTACCAAGAATAATATTAAAATTATCTAGAACCTACCTAAGTTCATTGCTGTTCCAACCTGTTTTCCACACGTCAATTTCATGACTACTACAGCTATGCCATCTTAATGAGCTAAACTTTTGCTTCAACACATAAACTATAACCCCATTTCCATCTTACCCACGCTTCTCTCAGGTGTTTTCTTATGAAAGTTTTCACAGATCACTTGCATGGTGATAGGGTGCATGGAGAAGCCAACCTCACATAGCTTCTTATGTTAACATCTTTATTTCCTGCAGACTGAAACTAGAAAGACTGGTTGAGCCAGACATGTACATTTCCCTCAGTCCAGCAGCTAAGCAGGAACTCTGTGCCTTATAGGGCCTTAGAAAGAAAACCGTGCTTGGTATAAATCAACAGCTTTCCTTTGTCGACCTATCACTGCTGGACTGTAATACTAACTTGAAATCAAAGGGAGCCATACCCTGTGTCTCATTCACATTTGTTTCATGGGGGTAGAGAGAGCCTGTCAGCCCAAAACCTAATCTCCCCCTCACCTCTTCATAGACATTGTCTTACATGTTTGTTTCAAACATCTGTATTATGCAAATGAAACACCACCAAGAATATAATTATCCTTCCCCTTTGATAACTAAAGAACATCAATTTAGTCTATAGACTTGTAATACTATTTTTCTATACCATAAAGACACATGCACGCATATGTTCATTGCAGCACTATTCACAATGGCAAATACATGGAATCAACCTGAATGCCCATCAGTGGTAGACTGGATACAGAAAATGTGCTTCATATATACCATGGAATACTATGCAGCTATAAAAAAAGAACAAGATCGTGTCTTTCGCAGCAATGTGTGTGACACTGGAGGCCATGATCCTAAGCAAACTAACACAGCAACAGGAAACCAAATACCACATGTTCTCACTTATAAGCGGGAGCTAAATGATGAAAAGAGACGTGAAGAAGGAAGCAATAGACACCAGGACCTACCTGAAGATGGAGGTGAAAGGAGGCTAGAGATAAAAAAAAAAAAACCTACAGATCGGGTGCTACGCTTATTACCTGGTGCCATTACAATCTGTACAACAAACCCCTGTGACACAAGTTTACCTGTATAACAAACCTGCACATGTACCCCAGAGGCTGCAATCACATTTTAAAAAGAAACAACCACACAACACAAAACAAAAACAAAAAAATTATATATGATCTGTCTTCACTCAAAAATGCAGAAGCTCTATGGCCGGACTTCTGTACTCTCTTCCCGTTTTGTTCTGCCTGGTGGAAATACAGGGACATCCTTGAAAACCATCTCCTTTCTCCCCACACCTGAGAACCAGGTGGGTTGTTACCTGCTATGAGCCACAGGGGAAAATAACTTGATCCTTACCATACCTTTTGGAAAGAGATATAAAAATCCCATTTTCAGATGAGAAAACTGAAACCTAAAGAGGTTAAATAATTTTGCCAGGATAATCTCATATACCTGTGGAGCCAGAAGCTGTGTCCTGCTCTCCAAGCTTCTGTTATAAAGCACTTCAGGCTACACTGCTCCAAGTCATTCCACGCCTTGCTCTAGGTGGTATCCCACTGACCTATGCATCCAAAGGCTCCTAATTAAATCCTCATCCTTAAGATGCTTTGGGTAAGTACTGGCATATAAAGTTAAAATTAAATTCTCATCCACAGCTTTAATTAACTAAGAAGTTCCATTCATGTTTTACAATTAAGTGATGAAATAATCAATTTTCAAATATTTCCTAAATGAAGTCATGAGCTTCAAGAAACCAAGTGCTATAATTCAATTAAGGAGAAGAATGAAATAAATGCTTGACAAATGTATAGGTCAAAACCCTCTGAGGCCATCAACCCTCCCAGGGTCTAAGTCAGGCACTGTGGAAGGGGTATCAATAAGTGAGAAATGGTTGAATATGTTTACAAGAAAGCAAAACTTATCAAAGTCCACTGTGAACCAAGCACTATAATAGGTGAACTCGCATACATGAACGTTGTAACCGTCACGAGAACACCGTAAGAGAGATGAAAAAAAATATTCCTTTAAAAAATATGAAAACTGGCATAGATAGATGAGTGAATAGCACTTGTGTTAACCTGCAGTAGTGGTAGATTTCTACTCCACCATGCTGAATAGGGAAACATTTCTTTACCTTCCTTTTTTTTTTTTACTAATACTCTCCAGAAAAAGATAATCCACTGACTTCGAGTCTTCCTTTCATTTAGTTTTTATCATCTCTTGCAATGACTTTCTCAATATTCTTAGATAACTCTCATTTAATCAAGTTTTACTCTTGAACCTTTTATTCTCACTTAAGTCCAAGCTCTTAGGAATTAGCTGTGAAATCAGCTAAACTCATACTGATATCTGAAAAAAAGGAGGTTTCTATTAATGTCTTAATAGTCTTAAGACATTAAAATGGTGACTTGACAGGTGTTGAGTTTTTCATTGCCCTCTGGTCCCACACATAGAGGCGATTCCTTCAATAGAGAGCTGAAGAACTTGAAAACTGAAGGACATGGTTAAATACAAATACTAATTCAATTTGCAAGGGGAATCAAGTAAGTTGTTATGTATGGCAGACGAAAAACTGTATAATATTTAACAAATGGAATATATTATTTACATTAAAGAATTAATTAGCCTGCATAATAGGAAAGGAAACTGAAGACAGTTAGTTTTGAGGAAACATAAATGGCAAAGAAAGGTCTTCAGCATGAACCAGATGTGGGTTCCAGGTTTCTCACATTCTCCCACATGAAACGGGGCAAAAGCTCTCCTAAGGAAAAATGACTTCCAAGCAGAGGACAGAAAGATAAGCTTCGGATTTGGGTGTTCTTCCCCTTTGGCCTATGCCTACTTAGAGGAAAAAGTTAAATCACTTTGTACTTGGTCTCGTCCTAGAAGGTTCAGTTGTTTGTTTTTATTCATTTACTTCTCTCCAGGCCTTCCCAACCCATTATAGGTGTTATTTCAATTTTGTGCTGACGTAGTTTTCATCCCTCTTTGCTCTTCTTGTCCCATCTCATTTACTTTACTGTTTTCTATCTTAGTTTGAGTACAGTCAACTCCCTCTTCAGACTGGCTCATTGCATTTCCCCATCTTCCTTGTTTTTGCTTTTCCTCTTGTCCATTCAGCTCAGGTGGTCATACCCCTCGAGCATCTCTTGGTCTGTTTATTTTATACTACATCAGAATTCTCTGTTTCTTTCCCAAGTTTTCCAGGAAAAAAAAACCAAAACAGCAAAGTGTTAAACTGAACTTTTCTATTTTCTGTGCTTTTACCATATACAGTATAACAGGTAGCCAGGCTCCTATTGATCTTTTCATTTAATTTCGTAAGAACAGCGTCTCACTCTCAAGCGTGCGGCTGCTGGTCTCTTCATTTTATAAGAATGTTTATTGTCGGGGTAGCAACGGGGTGAGCCTGGAATAACACTGTCATTATTTGAACCGAGAGAGTAGCTATTAAGTGAAAATGTCTGGTTTTCTATTTTGTATATGTTTTTGTTTTTCAATTCAGCTTCAAGCACAGCATGGCCGTCTCTAGCAGGCCTGTGGTTTGAGCTCCACACTGAAAACATGAAACTTTAACACATACTAACACACAGAAAACTTAAAATTTAGATTAAAATGTGAAAACATGAATTCCCCAGGGTGATGCTTCGTGATGGGGGCACAGACGAGACCTAACCAGGGAGAAATTTGACAAAGACATGAGGAAACCTCACCCAGCCAGGAGGGAAATCTGAACTGTCTTCTGGTCTTCCCCGGAAGGGGTTCTTGGAAAAAGGGAAAGTATTTGTTGGGTCAGGGTAATAAGGAGATAAGCTGTTGCAGAAATTTTGAATAATCCAGATCTTATACAGTTATATTGCTTAAATTTTATTAGCCTAATATACCCCATGGGGCATTTAACTTTATAGTTACGGGCAAGTTAGAGAAAGATCCTATTTCCAGGATGTTTTAGCATTCATCGGTTAAAAACCACTTTTGTTTTGTTTTTTTCATTGTTAATTGGGACCAGGGTGTTGAATACCCACACATTTACTTGGGAATTGACTTGCAATATAAAATCAAATGAATATTTATTCCCACAGTATAAGAAGAGTATTCAGAATAACAGAATTAGCACAAGTTTCTTAATTTCTCTAGGCTCAATTCCCTCCTCTGTGTAAAATACAGAGACGAATATCTTATTATCAACGTCAATTTTGAAAATTAAAGGAGATTCTATGTATTATTAAGCACTGGAAGCATCAACATTCCAACAAATGTTAAAATTTCTTTTAATTATTACAACATTAATAGATTGTAACAGAAAAAAGATAAATATGTTATGAGAATAAATAAAAATGATTGATTTACTTCCTGTGAGATTTTGTGTAAGTGAAGAGTAATACCAACTTCATAGGAAGGATTGAATGTGAATTAATGAGATAATATGTCTAAAGGACTTGGAAAATATCTTTAACTGTTATTATTTATTATTGAGTGTCTTCCAAAAGTAAGAATCATATGTGAACAATGGGTTTTCTGCATCAAATCTTCTTCCCTCTGAGAAGTTGCCTCTTTATTCTGAGAGATTAACCACACTAACTCTTCTTTCTTTCAGATGTTAGAAAGCTTATGTTAAAAACAGTGCATCTGAAGCAAAAACAATAAAAAGGGCAGAGAGGAATATTGCTTTTCCAAAAAACAATTTTTTTAGACAAGTTGAAAGTAAAAGATTTTGCTAGAAATATTCTTTTTCTATTTTTTTCCCAAGGAATCTAGGATATTCTTCTCTAAATGCATAACGAGAGGCAATTCAGGAGGCAGATGTTATTAACTACCCAACAGCAAGTGAAACTAGTCGTCTCCTGCACAGATGCAAAAGCTGGCATCTGGTCTACTTGACAGTCCTACTTAGGGAAATGATTCAGCTGACACTACCAAGAGAGCTGAGAAACTGGTCCACCATTGAACCTATAAAGTCAAATCACAAAATATCCTGCAGTGTGCTAGCTATTCATTCCTCTAGGTCTGGCAAAGGCTGGAGTGAGGCTTGAACACATGAGTTTTTGTTGTCATGTCTGTGGCACCTTAGCTAAGGCACAAAAGTGTCTGTAAAATTCACCTGAAGTTTGTGCTCATGTTCTCCTGAGGAAATGATTTAAACTGTTTTAAATCATTTCATGATTTAAAACAGTTTCATCTCCTGGAATCTCATGCATTTCTTCTGTTGGACTTCGGAAACACATTAGGATCCACTTTATAATTAATACTTGGCTCATAGCTTACCTTGGACCAGAGTGTGGCATGATCTTAATTAATTTACATTAGAATTCAGACATTTTTCAGGAAACCAGTACAGAGCTGCCCCCAGGACAGGCAACAAATAAATTAAGTTGTGCAAAACTAAGAATTAAAATTGAAAATATTATGTGTAGCTGGTGTCATTCATTATCATGACATTGAAATTGTGTCACTATGTGGGGGTACGTTGTGGGCTCTGGCTCCAAAAAGCAATCTCTGAGCCAAGTGCTACAAGTTTTAAAGATGGTGCCAAAAAAAAAAAAAAAAAAAGGCAGTTGTAGCAAAGGTGTGGAATATTAAGGACTGGAGATATAATATTAGATTTAATATTAGACATGGTCCACACCATGAGGATCACAATGACTGTCCCACGGTCACTTAGCTCATCAGTGACCATGGTCGGTTTGGAATCCAGGCTGTCTCTGAGCCCAGGTGCTGCTCAGCTCGTCAGAGCTAACGTGCAGCGGAGACTCAGAAGCCCCATCATGAAGGGCCTGCCTCCGTCCTGGGGGAGACTCAGAAGCCCCATCATGAAGGGCCTGCCTCCGTCCTGGGGGAGACTCAGGAGCTACATGGTGAAGGACCTGCCTCCGTCCTGGGGGAGACTCAGGAGCCCCGTAGTGAAGGGCCTGCCTCCGTCCTGGGGGAGACTCAGGAGCCCCGTAGTGAAGAACCTGCTCCATCCACTGAGGAGACTTAGGAGCCCCGTAGTGAAGGACCTGCCTCCGTCCTGGGGGAGACTCAGGAGCCACATGGTGAAGGACCTGCCTCCGTCCTGGGGGAGACTCAGGAGCCACATCGTGAAGGGCCTGCCTCCGTCCTGGGGGAGACTCAGGAGCCACATGGTGAAGGACCTGCCTCCGTCCTGGGGGAGACTCAGGAGCCACATCGTGAAGGGCCTGCCTCCGTCCTGGGGGAGACTCAGGAGCCCCGTAGTGAAGGACCTGCTCCATCCACTGAGGAGACTTAGGAGCCCCGTAGTGAAGGACCTGCTCCTTACACTAAGGAGAAGGAAGGTGCGTCTCACTCCCAAGGCCAGAGCTGGTGTTCTGCAGGGCCTTCAGCTGCCCACCCTGCTTCAGTGACTCTGCCCAATGGAGAGGAGGAAGTGAGAGGTGGCAGGAAGGGAAGGGGACGAAGCAGTTCTCATGAGTAAACGGGGCCACGCCAGCTGGGATAATGTTCCTAAGAAGTGAGACCTCAGGTGGGGAGCCTCACGTTAGAGATTAAAGATAGCAGATCTGCTCAGCATAACTGGAATGACTTCTGCTCCTGTTTATTCCATTTGCCCCACGTGTCCCATCCTTGGTCCATTTTAAGTTTTACTGTTTCCTGAACATTCCACGTCACTTTTCACCTCCAAAGAAGCTTCGCTCCAGCCTGAAACGCTGGCTTCCTTCCCCACAGGGCCCGCTATCACTGACCAAACCCCACCCTGCCCAGGCCGCCCTTCCAAGGCCAGGATCCTCATCAGGGCTCAGATGCACTCGGATCCCTCCCTTCTTCCCGTATTTCTTGCCATCAGTAATTTCCCAATCAGCTCAGGTGAGTCATTCAGCTCTCTGAAGGCAAGAGATGCCTGTTAGATGAGCCCAGAGCCAGGCACGCAACTGCTGTGCAAAGAAGAGAGTAGACTCGGGCCCCTAATAACCCCGTGGCTGCACGTCTGCTGCAAGCGTCCTGGCTGGAGTCGCTTCTTAGTCTTTGTACCGTAAGTGTGTGGGTCCTGTGACGCTATGGATAGGTACTATAAGTATGTATGAATTGCAACTATACATAGACGGAAACTATATAATAAGCTGCAACTAAGTTTACATTCATCCAAATATATACATAAATACATATGGAAAGTTAGCTACATATATGTATGTGCATATGCGTGTATATATATGTGTATATATATACACCAAATTATTTTTGGAAGACAAATTCATATAAAATGTTTTTTCCCATTTACATCTTTCACAAAAATAATTTCTAAAATTTATTTTAATGAAGTTTGTACATTTTTTACTAAAGAACTGAAGAAAACCTTTGCTCTATTGAAAATGCTTTTTAAATTACTAAGAGTTCCTTAATGCAACTAACAGCATACATTAGGCTCCTTCAGACGAACAGAATGTGTTGATTCTTGCAATTTTATTTATCCAAATATGCAACTACTATACTTTTCTGTTTTTTTATCCAAAGAGCATGAATACAGATGTGGTGAGATTAATAGAAAATGCCAAACAGTAAGAAACATAAGAATTCCTGCATAATGTCTTTGAGAAGAATATTCTCCTTGAAAGAGGATATGGTCAATAACAAATCAAGATGCTTCACGGTTACAAGGAGCAGCTGAATTTTCATCACAGAAAATAAGACTTTTTTATTTAAATGAAATCACTCGTTTAAAGCAAAACTATAAAACTTGAAATGGCAGTTAAGGTAGCTTCTCCCCAAGGGAAATTTAGATGTACCTGTGTGCTACCTGTGTGTGCATTAACATCTTTTAATGTTCTCTTTCCTAAAAACTTTAAGAGGTGGGAAATTTTAGAAAACAAAAATTAAGTGTTCATAATATAAATGCCTTTTTACTATTATAAAGATGTTTACAATACTATGAAGTATCGTATGAAGAATAACCCAGTTCCAATGGAAACATTAATACTAGTATTTTGGAATATCAGAGTAGCTGCTGGATGAGAAGCCAGGCATAATTACCTTTGAAACTGCAGACGTTATCGGCTTTTGCTCACAAGAAGTAAGTGTGATCGCTAAAAATCAGTGAAGACTTTCTTTAAAACGAAAAGAGACCTGGACGAATTACAAATAGAATTTTTAAAAAGTAGCTGCTAGGATAGTATAGGTTTCCCTTGTGATGATTCCCCATATTGTAAAATTCTGGAAAATTAACAGATCAATCCAAGTAGCTTCTGAAGAGCTGCTCTATTTAAATAGAGGTGTTCATCGTACACCCACACACAAGCGTGCACACACGCACACGCACACGCCACACACACCACATACACACACAGCCTCGCAAGAGCCGCTTCCATTACAAGATGAAGTTATATTACAAAAGGTGATGATGGGGGCTCGCACCTCAAACATCCTCCCGACTTCTCTAGTTTGTACATAATTTCATTCAATTCAGCTAACATTTGTTTAGTTAATAAGACAAACATTGTCAGGAAGAGAAAGGTGGTGCTGTCACAAGCAACAGGCTCTGGCAAAGCAATTATATCATAAAGGTTACCCATCCCTTTCTATAAAATCTGTTTCCCTTTGAAACGTTTTTACACATTTTGCTGAATGTCATATTATGAGTGACGTGTGGACTAAAACCTTCCCCAAGGCCATGTCCTTCCAGCCTCACGTTGCCAGCTGGGGTGGCCAGCAGGGAGCCGGGTGGCAGCCAAGGACAGGACAGGACCCGTGCTGGACGCAGGCAGACCCGAATTTAAATTCTCCGCGCAGGCTTTGGAACGATGCTATGAACTCTGAAGTCTCGCCCAGGAAGGGGGAGGAGAAGGAGGGGCCTGGCAGGGCGGCCACAGTTTGGATGAGGAGAGGACACTGCAGGATGGGGCAGAGGGAGGCTCAGCCCGGGGCAGCCAAGGCTGGAACCATCCAGAGGGAGGTTCAGCCCCCGCAGCAGCGAAGGCTCTGCCCTCAAGCAGAAGGAACACAGGCCCCCCTGAGTTAATGGTCCTGGCTTTCACCGCAGCAGAGATTAAATCACCTTTAACAAGCTTTCTCCACCAGGAGTAACACTGAGGGGAGGAAAGCTTCAAACCCTTGCTTGAGTTCTTTTTATACAAAAGCATCGGCTTGGAAGCAGGCCTGAGCCCCGCTCTGCTCTCACCAGCACCCGTGGGAGCTCCCGCCGGTCACCTGCTCCCAGCCCCCCGCCCGGCACCAGCCACCCCACCTTCCCCCTAACCTGGGCATCCCACAGCCTGGGAACACCTCTCCTTGGAGGCACAGTGGGCCTGGGGCCAGGGTGGGTGCTGTGCCCTCCCTCGTGCTCCATGGCCTCCCAGGGGACCCATGCTGTGCTTTAATTTTTTGAGGATCTGAATCTCCCCACAAGGAAGCTGTGAGCCCGAGTCCCCTTGTTCCTGGACCGAACTGAGGGTCGGGCTGCAATTGCTCTGCCCAATAAGGAGATGCAGATGAACGGAGGAGGAAGAGAGTTTATTTCCATAACTGGTTACAGGGAGAAGGAGCGGAAAATATCGCCAGACCAACTCAAAATCACAGAGTTTTCCGGAGCTTATTTGCCTTCTAAGCTCTATGTCTGCGTGTAAGTGTGCGTTCATCTGAGGACATAAGTGATGAACTTCTCCTCATCTATAACTAGGGTCTGAGTCCTGAAGACCTTCCTCCGAGCCTCAGTAAATTTACTTAATCTAAATGGTCAAGGTTCCGGGGTGATTACCCTTATCTTGTCTCCTGCTAAATCACGAAGGTTTGGGGAGTTTCTTCAGACCCCAGTAAAACTTGTTTAATTCCGAATGGGTCCTGTTAAGAATTCCGTCATTATTCTGTCATGCTTTCAGGCCCAGGAAAGGCCTGGGCAAAACTCTTAGTGGGCTTTTGTTCCATCCCAGCGTTTGTACAAGGGCACTGGCTTTTACTATTGAACTTCAACACTCAGTCAACAGTGAGACAGTTGTTCCGGAGGCCCGTGTTCGTGAGGCCTGGCCTGCCACACCCTCACATCTGAGGCCCCAGTGGGAGCCGAAACCTGACATAAAGACAGCAGGCCTCAGAGAGCCAGGGCTAGACATATCCATCTAAAACGTGAAAAGCGGAGAGAGGCAGAACGTTTTCAAATTACAGTTAATGTGGAATCTCTCATACCGGCCTCCGTGTACATCACCTCTTTATGTCATTTTAAATCTCTCCTTATCAGCCTACTCCGAATCTAACAGCTCCACCCAAAACTCAAACCCTTTTTTTAACATATACTTGAAAATATAATTATTTTCTTTCTAATTACAAAAAAAGATCAATACCTACACATTAAAATAGACACCTTGTTCCATAGTATGTGTTCAATATGCACCAACTCATCAAATGATACCATAATTGTTCAGTCACATTTATAGTCAACAGTATAATGGTAATGTCACCAGATAGTGTCCAACCGAGATGTATCTTAGCGGAAATTGTGGTTCATTTTAGACCTGCATTTACAAAATTATTAAATTTCTGAAGGAATCATTTAAATTTTTCAGAGATTCTATGCACACAAATAGAACTTCTTGCTGCTGATCGTTTAAATTATCTCTGCGTCGTATTTCCAACTTTCTGTATTCTCCTTCTCCCCACAATTTCCTGTCAGTGGGGCAGGGCAGCAGTCCTCATCCCAACTCAGGGTTGGCAGGAGGTGGTCCTGGGAGAGACACTCAGGCTCAGGGCTGGACAAAGTGGGTTTGAAACCCTGCTCCACCCCTCAGTCATCTATGGATGTGATCTTGGCTAAACGACAACCTCGCCACCAACAACCTCACCACCCGAACGTCCACATCTGGGAAGCCGGATTCATTCCTTTTGTAAGGAGGTGCTAAGGATTACAGGAGACTTCCTTGCAGCAGCTGATCCCCATGTTTTAATCCACTTCCCTGCCTCTTCCTCTTCTTCCCTGAGATGACTTTAAAATCAGTCACACAGCAAACCATACGTCCTCCCTGTAGGCTCGTGGGGCAGTGAGAATGACATTGGCCAGTGCAGCACTTCCGTGCCTGCAAGACGTCCTGGGCTCACACAAGAGACCCCAGCCCTAATTTCACACCGGCTGCCACAATTCAGAGAATACTGTGGTCCTGGGTATCCCACCGTGTTCTTTCTCAAGCTTCACCTTTCCTTGCAGGACTCCTCTTCTTACTCTCTTAACTTCTTTTTCTCTTTGATTATGATAATTCCATTCCCAAAGCTTACCTCAGAGTTGAAATGGCTTGAATTCTTTCCAGACCAGGAAGTTTTTAGAAAATGGGCATTTTTTTGGCTTGTTAGTTTTTTCTTTTTAAGGATGTATATCAGCCAGGTTCATCTTCACCTGGGATCTCCTTTAAAACTGAGGATCCATTGAACCACTTATTCATTGTTCAGGAGATATTTAGGAAGAGGCTATGGCTGTGCGAGATTCTGGCTTCCAGCTGAACAGAACCACCCTTGCCCTTGGGGGATGCCTGGTCAGCCCCAGCTTTCCCTGCCCAAGGTGACCATCTCCCAAAGGACAATAATCAATAACAATGCAAAGCAAAAGAGAAAGTGGAGCTCTGGGGACCTTTGCATTGATTCCTTGAATAAACATATTCATATTAAGCACACTCATATAAGCATATTGAATGGCAATCTGTACCACAGCCAGACAGCAAGGTTATGCTCCCAGACAAAGGAAATAAGTCATAATTGCAACCTCCATTAAAGAGATTTGGAACTTCTCGACTTGGGACTTTTCACTTAGATGAGTGAACGTGCATCCTAGATTAAAATACCCTCATGAAAAAATACTGCTAGCAAAAGTAAAAAGGTAAAGGTCGCAGTCACTGGCTAAGACTTCAGGAAATGGAAGATAAACTCTATTGTGTAAAACTTTAGAGTATTAGGGGACTGTGCTTCCTTCATACCTCTATTTACTTTTTCCTCTAGCCAGCCAGCCCTTGACTGACCTCATGAGCTAATATTTGTCAATGATGAAGACATTGCCAACCTAAACAAATTCCATCTTGATATTCTAGGGCAATTTCTCAATATATCACAAGTTAAAGAAGACACCCTGAGAGCTATGTTTCTATCATGCAAAGGTATCATTCAGTCATTTATTCATTTAGTTACTATCTCTGCATTTTCCATGAGGTATCAGGCTTTATGCTGGAGACACATTAAAACAAGTAACATAGTCGTGGAATTTGTAGGATTCTGGGACAGGGGCTTAATAAGATAATCATATTAATATATTATTATGAACTGTGATGCGTGGTGTGAAGGAAAAGAACAGGAACTAAAGCAGAAGTGGGTGCCTGACCTAATCTGAAGTGTGATGGGGAGCTGAGCCTGAATATTTCTTTCCTGGGAGATTTTAAAGTATGAGTTCACTTAATGGTTATAAGACTATTCAGGTTAGCTATTCCATCTTGGTTGAGTTTTTGTAGTTTATGGTTTTCTACAAGCCATTTCTTCTAAGTGTAGAATTTGTGAACTTAAAATTGTTCATAGTATTCCCTTACTCTTTTAAAAAACTACACGTTCTGTAGTACTAGCCCCTATTTCATTCCCCATACCGGAGATTTCTGTTTCTCTCTTTGTGTATCTTTCTCAGTCTTGCAAGTTGTTTTTCAGTTCCATAGATTCTTTAGAACTAGTTTCGTTTCACTGATTTTCTATTTTCTTGTTTTCAATTTCATTGATTTCTTCTCTCGTCTTTATTCTTTAATTCTGCTTGCTGTGGGTTTATTTTTCTAGTTTTTTATAGTTTTATAAGATAGAAACTTGCATCATTGATTTCAGACCTTTCTTCATTTCTAGTGTAAGCATCGAGAGCAATTCTAAATATGTGTAAGTGCTAAATGTGCTATAAATTTCCCTCTCGCTACTGCTTTAGCTGCATCTTAACACTGGAGCTTTTGTATTTTCATTTTCATTTGGTTCAATGCATTTGTATTACCTCTGAGATTTTTTCTCTGGAACATGGATTATTTAGAAGTGTATTGTTTAATTTCCAAATGTTTAAATACTTTTCTGTTGTCTTTCTAGTATTGATTTCTGGTTTAATTCCATTATGGTCAAGGAACACACTATATGATTTTTATTATTTTAAATTTGTTGAGATTTGTTTAGTAGCTCAGTATATGGTATATATTGATGAGTGTTTCAGAATAAATTGAAAAATATGTGTATTCTTTGTTGCTGATGGCAATTCTGTGACATATTCTGTGACAATATTCTAAAATGTCAAGTAGATCCTGTTAGTTGATGGTGGTGTTTGAGTCTTCTACATCCTTGCTGACTTTTAGTCTAGCAGTTCTATCCATTACTGACAATACGGTGTTGACAGCCCCAAAGGTAACTATTGATTTGCCTACTTCTCACTTCAGGTTATCACTTTTTGCTTTATACATTTTGATGTTTTGTTGTTTGCAACATGCACTAAATTTAGGATAGTTATATCTTCCCAATGAATTGTTCCTTTTATCGTTATATAATTTCCCTCTTTGCCTTCAGTGATTTCCTTGGCTATGAGTCTGTTTTATATAATTTCATATAGACACTTCTGACTTTTTTTTTTTTGAGACGGAGTCTCCCTCTGTTGCCCAGGTTGGAGTGCAGTGGCATGATCTCAGTTCACTGCAACCTCTGCCTCCCAGGTTCAAGTGATTCTCCTGCCTCAGCCTCCCAAGTAGCTGGGATTACAGGTGCACACCACCATACCTGGCTACTGATTTTTTAATTACTACTTATACAGTATATATTTTCCCATCCTTTTAATTTCAATCCACATATGTCGTAATTTAAGTGAGCTTTATATAGACAGCGTATTGTTGAATCATGTTTTTGTGGGTTTAAAAAATCCACTCAGTCAATCTCTGTCTTTAATGAATGTTATAGGCCATTTACAACTAACATAATTATTGACATATCAAGGCTTAAATCTTCCATTTTATTATTTGTTTTGTTTGTTCCTCTGCCTCTCATTCTGCTTATTTCCTTTTTACATTACTGTGGCTTATTTGAACATTCTTAAGGATTCTACCTTGATTTATTCATAAATTTTTAGTATTTGCCTTTTACAGTTTTCTTATCAGTTGCTCTTTGTATCTCAGTGTGCATCTACACCACACCATGGTCTACTGACATCAGTGCCTTGCCACTTCGAGTAAAGCATAGAAAGTTTACTTTCACTTAGTTCACTTACACTCCATACTTTCTAAATACAATTGTCTTAAGTATCTTCTATATAGAGAGAGCGCCACAAGAGGAAAAGGATACTTAGCACTATTTTTACTGATTTCAATGTTGTTCTTTCCATTTCGAAGCCCCAAGCCTTCTTCTGTTATTATTTCATTTCTGTTTAGAGAAGTTACCTTAGCTGTTCTTTAAGAGTGGATTTGCTAGCAACAAGGAAAGCAGATGAGGGGAGGAGAGAGTAAGACAGGGGAGGAAAAAGGAGAGGAGAAGAGGGAAACATAAGAGGAAAAGCAAAAATAGCAGTTATAGAAAAAAAGCAGTAAGATAAGGAAGAGAAAGATTGTATCTAATCTTTAGCAGGATTCCTAAAGTCAGGTATGCAAAGTGACTGTCTTTGTAAGCATGGTGCAGACCAGCCCAGCAGGATTCATATCTAAAGCATCTTCATTTCAGCAAACATATCAGCAGAATATAGAAGCTGAATAATGCCTCTTGCAAGACCAGGAGTCCACAGAGGCTGCTTCTCATGGAAAGACAGTCTTCATGTGTGTACCAGACAGAGCAATAACCTTTGTCCTCCATTCACGTCTGTAGCATCCACATGGGTTGGGCCTGAATCTACAGACTAATATTTTACCATATTCTCTTTACAGAGTCATCTTATTG
The DNA here is from genome assembly GCF_043159975.1 of Macaca nemestrina. Lineage (NCBI taxonomy): Eukaryota > Metazoa > Chordata > Mammalia > Primates > Cercopithecidae > Macaca > Macaca nemestrina. The sequence goes on from NC_092133.1 coordinate 142,859,653, forward strand.
AGAATGAGAATTTCCGTCTGTATACTAAAGGCCCACACCCAAGGTTTCAGTTTATGTTGTTTGCAGGCTGTTGGGTACACTTTTGAGTAATGACTGTTTTGTCCTACGGAAAGCAGGTTAATGAAATTTCATCAGCTAAAACAACACCAGGAGCACCACTGCAGTTCATGATGATGATTTAAGGTTTTGATTATGAGATTTATGCAAACATAAAACCCATATAACCCTGTAGGCATTTAACAATTTTTAATTAGACTTTTAAGTTTATGGACGCACATGCCATTGTAAGAGGCATTACAGAAGTGCCCACATACCTCGTACCCAGCTTCCCTCCATGATAACAACTAGCAAAACTAGAGCACATCACCACAACCAAAATATACACATTGGTGTCCCCCACCCACCTGACTCAGACCAGAATACAGACACTGGTGCCCTCCACCCACCTTATTCAGATCAGAATATAGACCCTGGTGCCCCCCGCCCACCTGATTCAGATTTCCTGTTTCACTTGGTTCCTTGTCTGTGTGTGTGTGTATATGTGTGTGTGTATGTGTGTGTGTGTGTATGTGTGTATGTGTGTATGTGTGTGTGTATGTGTGTGTGTGTGTATGTGTGCATGTGTGTGTGTATGTGTGTATGTATGTTTGTGTGTGTGTATGTGTGTGTATGTGTGTGTATGTGTGTGTATGTGTGTGTATGTGTGTGTGTGTATGTGTGTGTGTATGTGTGTATGTGTGTGTGTATGTCTGTGTGTGTGTGTGTATGTCTGTGTGTATGTGTGTGTGTATGTGTGTATGTGTGTGTGTGTGTATGTGTGTGTGTGTATGTGTGTGTGTATGTCTGTGTGTGTGTGTGTGTGTGTGTATGTGTGTGTGTATGTGTGTGTGTATGTGTGTGTGTATGTGTGTGTGCATGCATGTGTTTAAATCTATGTAATTTTATCACAGGGTAGGCTTGTGCCTCCACCATCACTGTGAAGAACACAGAGCGTCCCGGCACCACAAGGCCCCCATGTTGTCCTTTCATAAGCACACCCACCTCCCTCCCATCCCCAGCCCCCAATCTCTAACCCGTGACAACCACTAATCTGTTCTCCATTTCTATAGTTTAGTCATTTCAAAAATGTCATATAAAAGGAATAAAAGGCCGGGTGCAGTGGCTCACGCCTGTAATCCCAGCACTTTGGGAGGCCAAGACGGGCGGATCACTAGGTCAGGAGATTGAGACCATCCTGGCTAACACGGTGAAACCCCGTCTCTACTAAAAATACAAAAAATTAGCTGGGCATGGTGGTTTATTTTTTTGTAAAAATACAAAAAATTAGCTGGGCCTGCAGTCCCAGCTACTTGGGAGGCTGAGGCAGGAGAATGGGAGAATACCGTGAACCCGGGAGGCGGAGCTTGTAGTGAGCCGAGATCATGCCACTGCACTCCAGCCTGGGTGACAGAACGAGACTCCATAAAAAAAAAAAAAAAGAAATAAAAACATTTTGGAGCCAGGAGCGATGGCTCATGCCTGTAATCTCGACACTTTGGGAGGCTGAGGTGGGCGGATCTCTTGAGATTAGGAGTTTGAGACCAGCCTGGCCAATATGGTGAAACCTCATCTCTGCTAATAAAATTAGCCGGGCGTGGTGGTGCACACCTGTAATCCTAGCTACTCTGGAGGCTGAGGCACGAGAATGGCTTGAACCTGGTGGGGGCAGAGGTTGCAGTGAGCTGAGAGCAAGATTGCACCGCTACACTCCAGCCTGGGCAACAGAGTGAGACTCTGTCTCAAAAAAAAAAAAAAAAAAAAAAAAAAAAAAATGGGACTGAGTTTTTTCATTCAGTGTGATTCCCAGGAAATTTATCTAAGTTGTTGTGTGTACAAATAGTTCATTTCCTCTTCTTGTTAAGCAGGTGTATGACCTTGGTGTGTTTAACCATTTACCACTGATGAACATCTGGTCTGGACTAATTCCAGTGTGGGGCTATTACAAATAAAGCTGCTATAAACCATGTACAGGTTTTTATGCAAACAAAAATGTCCTTTCCTCCAGGATTAATGCCCAAAAAATGTGACCTCCAGGTTATGTGGTAGTTGCATGCTTACTTTTATAAGAAACTGCCAAACTATTTTCCAGAGTGGCTGTAACATTTTACTTTCCCACTAGCAACATATGAACGATCCAGTTTCCCTGTGTCTTCACCAGCATTTGGTGTGGTCACTACTTTTCAACCAAGCCATTCTGCCAGGTATATGGTAACACCTCACTGTAGTTTTAATTTGCATCTCTTTAATGGCTAATGATGTTGAACATCTTTTCATATTCTTATTTGCCATCCACATATCCTCTTCAAAGAAATATTTTTTCTTGTCTTTTGCCCATTTCTAGGGGTATTGCCAGTTTTGTTACAAAGTTTTGAGAGTTCTTTATATGTTTTACATATTAGCCCTTTGTCAGGTATGTGGTTTGTAAATACTTTATCTTAACCTTGAGCTTGTCGTACCTTCTTAACAGAGCCTTCTGTAGCACAGAACAGTTTTTAATTCTGATGAGGTCTGATGTCTGCATTTTCTCTTTTATGAATTGTACTCGGTGTCACATCTAAGAACTCCCAAACTCCCACACCATGTTCTAAAAAGGTGACCTGTCCTCCATTCAATTCCTTTTCCACCCTTATCAGAAATCAGCTGGGACTCTATGAGTCTGCTTATGGGGGATCTAAATTTTATAACTCAATCTCAGAGAGAAGTTAGAAAATCAGGCCCCTGGAGCCCAGCGGAGTGCACATGTGCCTGCAGCAGTCTGCCCAAGCGTGAGGCCGACACATAGCTCTGTGGCTTCTTCCCGACGGGCAGGGTTTGGGGACAGGAGTCCTCCAGCTCTTTCACAGCCGCCTTAGGTTCCTGGCCCCACTGTGTTTTGTCCAACACAAAGCTGCCTTCTTAGGTGTCTGCCCCATGTCTGATGGGAGAAGCAGGGTAGAGAAGGGAAGCAGTGTTGGAGGAAGCACCATCAGGAGTCAACCAGGGGCAAAGTGTCTGCACACGGCCTTGCCGCCTCTCCTGAGCCAGTCCCTGGGCTCCATTGCCCAGCATGGCGAGCAGGTTCACTGGTTTCCCGGTCTTAGAAGCTCAGCTCCATCCATTCACGCTCCTCACTTTATCAAATGGAATAACCTCCGCCGGGCAGCAGACTCAGAGCTGGAGGCTTTTCCGTCCAAGCCTGCAACAGGGGACAGAGGCAGAATTGAGGCCTCACAGGCAGGGGGTGAGACAGGACCGTCCTTCCATCATAACTGCAGCTGAAGAATGATGCGTGTGCATATGCTGACTGTGTTAGTTCTCCAAATCGCCACGCAGAAGAGGTCTTCGGTTTTACAGCAACAATGACAAGGGAACATGACATTTAAAGAGAAAAAGAAAGGATTTAAAAAGGCCAATGCCCAGGAATAAGGCAGTTCTCTCTTTGTCCTGTTTATACACAGTGAAGACAACAGAACTGTACATGTCAGAGGATCAGGAGGGCCAACCTAACGAGGCGGGCGCTGCAGAGCTGATCTGTGTGCTGTGAGCAGCTGCGCTGCTCGGCCTCACCCCTGACCAGGGAGCCCAAAATACCTCCGTATTTTAAACCGCAGACTCTTTTACACATCAGATCTTGACTCCCCTTCTCTATATGAGTTTTGTTGTGTCATTATAGATCAAGCATAAAACATAAACACATCCTTTTGACAAATGCCACAATGCTCAGAATGACTGCCTGAGTCGAGGAAGGAAACTCTAACCTCCTGAAACAACCTGTTTCCTCATTTTTGAGTGACATCCCTCCGTGAGATTAGCCCTCACCTGCTCAGCTCCACATCAGGTCATTCATTCTCTGTCCTCCACTTTTGCTCATCCTCCTCTGACCACTGAGTTGCAGTTGGAAGGTTGTGGCTTTCGGCAGGACTCAATGCTTGCTCATCTATTCCAGCATGCGTGCTTCCTGCTCATGATGTCTTCATGGCAATTAAAATAGATCCAGCTCAGTCTCCATCTTGCAATTCAGGCTACAAACTAACCTGCTGACAAGGAAGAGAAGTCAGAGAAAGGCAGGGACTGAAGGGTCACCAAGCCAGGAGCACAGCTTTTATGGGTTGGCAACTTGAGAGGCCGTAGATGGAAGGCTCTGCTTAGATCCAACCGTCTTCTACAAGATCTAAGTGGAGTGAGTGAGTTCAGGCTCCCACACCGCAGTGCTCCGCAGAGACCTGCCCGGTGACAGAGGACCGGGAGTCTGCAAGCGAATCCCTGGAACCCTGGACAGCAACACATTCAGTATAAAAGATCAGATACTTCAGGTATTGCTTGAAGGATACAAACTTGAATTGATTCAATCAAAGTAACGTTTGTTGAGCATTAACTGTGTTCTAGGACAAAGCACAGTCTCTACGCTCCGTGAAGATTAAAATGGATTCAGGGAAACAAAAACCCAAATAAATGAGTGCCGTTCAGCGTAAAGTGTTCTGAGAAGCCGGTGGTGTGTGGAGCAGGACAGCTATGACCAGATCGCAGCATTTGATCAGGAAATCAAATGCAGTAGCACAGTGAAATCTCAATTCTTGTTCCCGAAACCCTAGTCCAATTACAGGATAATGCTTGTTACCTTTGACCAGAAAGACTTAAAATACCAGGGAGCAAAATAGAGGTCCCAGGCTCATTGAATTCTGACCACCCCCTTCTCTTGTTTTTCCAGCTGTAACAAGGCTTCGAGGCACACACCCCAGGACCTGCATCAGAAGAGACTCACTCTTCTGTTACGGTGATTAGCTTTTTTGTGTGCAGCTGCTAAATGCTTTTGGAGAACTTCAGTTGAAATTTCAGCTTTACAAAAAAAATCACAGTTGATGTTACTTAGAACAGCTGGTGGTTTCCACCGCTTACTCCCCAGTGGCCACAGTTCCAATTTGTGGCTAGCCTTGTCTTCAAACATCTCGGGGCAACCAAAATGCGACAGGATGACAGATCGTCCTCTCAATGGACACTGACAAACAAATTAGTGCAAAGATGCTTTTCCGCAGCAGAGCAGATGTGTTGAGTTCCATCACATGGAACAAGCAATGAGAAGCTGTCCATGCCCCATCTGTGCCTTTACTTTTTATTTATCTCTCTTTTTTTTTGCAATCTCCTGATACACACCATCATGACACACAAAGCACCAAGCTTCTGTGGGTACTAAATGAGCACTTTGCGGGGCTGGCCACAGTGCCCTGTCCTCAACTTTCTTAGGACATAATCCAGGAAATCAGACCACTCAGTAATAGAACCGTCCAGTGGTAAACAGAAGTCATTTGTAAATATGCACGAGAATCCGCGCTTTGCCACAAGTCAGTAAACACGAGGAAGAGGCCTCAGAGCACGCCATCTCGCGTGGCTTTTGGAGTCACGGCTCTGACATGGTTCTCACAGGGGTGTTCAGCCTTTATTCTTGCTCTCATGCAGGCCCATAGAGCGTCCATTAAGCCAAGAGGTAGTCAGGTGTGTAACCCTAAATGCTTCTTACTCCCAAAGCCACAGGAAAAACATTCATATTCTCCTATCCTTCCTTAGATCAATCAGTAAAGTCTTTGCAGACCTGCTGCATACCTAGTGGACCTACTGCATACATAGTAGACCTACTGCATATGTGTTGGACCTACTGCATACATAGTGGAACTACTGCATACATAGTGGACCTACTGCATACATAGTGGGCCTACTGCACATATAGTGGACTTACTGCATACGCGTTGAACCTACTACATACATAGTGGACCTACTACATACATGGTGGACCTACTACATACATAGTAATCTTACTGCATACATAGCAGTCCTGCTGCATACATAGTGGACCTACTGCATACATAGTGATCTTACTGCTTACAGAATGGACCTACTGCATACGTAGTGGTCTTACTGCATACATAGTGGTCCTGCTGCATACATAGTGGATTTACTGAATACATAGTGGTCTTACAGCATATAGTGGACTTACTGCATACACAGTAGTCCTACTGCATACATAGTGGACTTACTGCATACACAGTGGTCTTACTGCATACATAGCAGATCTACTGCATACATAGTGGACCTACTGTATACACAGTGGTCTTACTGCATACATAGTGGACCTACTGCATACATAGTGGACCTCTGTATACACAGTGGTCTTACTGCATACATAGTGGACCTACTGCATACATAGTGGACCTACTGTATACACAGTGGTCTTACTGCATACATAGTGGACCTACTGCATACATAGTGGACTTACTGCATACACAGTGGTCTTACTGCATACATAGTGGACCTACTGCATACACAGTGGTCTTACTGCATACATAGCAGACCTACTGCATACATAGTGGCATGGGACTCACTAGGCCCTAGGAAGGTAGCAAAGACAATTAAAGGGTAGTCCCTGCCTCCCCCAGAACCTTTGAATCCCCCTAGCACCATGAACATACAGCAGTCACGCTGCCAGGACCAAGCAGTGCTGGGCAAGGTGACTGCAGGCTCAAGGCCGGGTGCTCAGGAGCCAGGAGACTGGAGGGGTTTCTAGGAGGCCTGCAGAGTCCCTCAGGAAGGACTGAGGAGTTGAGCTGAGTTTTAAGGAGTAAACAGGACTCAGATTAGAGGGAAAAGAAGAGCAGCGATTCCAGGAAGGGAGGGGCCAAGGGTGTGAGCAATGGCGTGAAGCTGGAACAAGGGCCCCGGCTAGGACTGCAGCTTACTGAGGGCTGGGAAAGCAGTGGCAAGGGTGAGAGCTGAGCTGGAACCCAATGGCCACGGCCACCTGTGGAGACTCGGGGACTCTGAGCAGAGAGACCGCTGGCCAAGGGCCCCTTCTGCGGTGTAGGCTCCAGGAGAAATGCACAAGGCCAGTGCCTCTCTGAGTCTCCATAAAATGGGAACACAGGCTCACAGAACATCTAGCTGCAGGGCTCTCGGCCATAAGAACCAGACAGGTGGGTGCCGCTGCTCCAGGATCCAAGCCCTTGTTTCTAGGGAGACTCCGCGGGCTCCATCTGCAAAATGGAGTGGAGAGCGATGGGGTGGACCCCAGGCGGAGTTTGTGTGTGGCCACAGGAGGTGTGCCAATGCCCTTCATACCTGGGTGCCGTGGGCTGAAATCTCAGTGGGTTGCTGTGGTCTGCACGGTGTATGCAGCCTGTGCTTGGTGCCACACTGACGGATGAGTGGTCATTGTTACAACAATGTATCAGAGTTCACTGGTCAGCCTTCCCCAAAAAACTGAGGCACTGTGTCAATTTTGCACAGATGTGTAAGTATCCATGGTTTCCAGAATAGATGGCTCCCAGGTAAGGGACGTGTGACCTGCAGGCTGGGGTCACCAAGGCCATTGTGACCTGCGGGCTCCTCTCCCTGCCCCAAGACCAGCGCCGTCAGCTCAGTCACAGGACGCCACCTCTCACTGCACCTTCCCCTCTAGTGGAGTGTCCAGGTGGGTGGAGGTCCACCTGTGCCCCCACCTGCAGCCCCAGTCTCCCAAGCATGAGCCGCTGGTCTGGCCTGAAAGCATTGACGGTGCCTCCCTCTCACTCATGAGCCCTCGTTCCACAGCTGTCTCTGTAAATAAATTTAAAGAATCAGAGCACTGATAACTCCCAACCTTATATTAGGTCTTCCAGGTTTTATCAGAAAAGCATAAAGCTGTGAAATATCCTTTGTGGCCTGATGGATTCCATATATTTTGAATCTTTCCTTTGATGTAACTTGACGTCCCTGTTCTATTCCTCCTGCCAACCTTGGCTTAAAAACCGGTGGAAGTCAAGAGCCAAGTCTGTTGCCAGGGACACGTCCATGGCTTTGATGGGGGACGTTGCCCATTGTTGGGCCTTTTGAGTGGGGGTTTCCTTAACTCACAGCAGCTTTCAGATGCAGGCGCTTCAAGCCTGCCACTCTGCCACTAGGTGTCTGGGGCTGCTTCTCCTCCGTATTCTCTTCAGATAACCTGAGATGGAAATAGCACATGCAATGGGTACATATCTCAGCTCTTCCTCAGCAGACCCACCAAGGAACAAATGCAATCATCCAAAATGTGTTTCCTTCTCCCTGTTTCAGTCTAGGAGCTCTCTGAGTGTTCTAGCTGGATTGAGGTTAGACCACCTCCCTGTCAACATGTTCCCTGCCCTGGGGTTCACTGTAGGAGACAATGGGGTGAATCTTACAATGGAAAGGACAAAACAAACAGTCAACACTAACAGCGTGGGCTCTCCTGACTTCCACGCCAGCAGCCCCGTCTGAGCATCTTGAGTCTTAACTCTCAGCATGTGCATTTTATAAAGGCAGGATTTTTGTCTACTTTGTTCACTGCTATAGCCCCAGGGCCCAGGATAGTGTCTGGCCCACAGTAGGCATGAATAAATATTTATTCAATGTGAATAAGATTCTGTAACGAAAGAGAATCTAGAGAAGAATAAATTCAGGTTGCTCCCTGACCCCCAACCTCCCACTGCTTTTAGGAGTAAGCCCATTGTTACCCAGAAAGATTTAGTGGCTTCTGTGAAATCGCAAGAAGCCAGCCTGGAACCTGGACCTGAGAACTGAGACCTTTTAATCTTCTCACAGCTGAGCGTGGGTGGGGTTAGGTCCTGCAGCTCCTGACCAATGAGACCCTTTCATCTCCTCACAGCTGAGTGTGGGTGGGGTTAGGTCCTGCAGCTCCTGACCATTGAGACCCTTTCATCTCCTCACAGCTGAGCGTGGGTGGGGTTAGGTCCTGCAGCTCCTGACCACCCACGTGGCCCACAAACCAAACAGGAGACAAACATTAAGGAACTGACGGGCAAGTGCACGGGCTCTGCTTTGACTGTAACGCTCCAGTGCAGAGGCCCCTTTGGTCCGGGTTAATCCAGGCAGGTCTGAAGGAGCCCCAGCCCTCCAGCCCGTGCCCCCTACGTCCTGGGGACCTGACTCACACCAGCGCTCTGATCAGAGGTGGAGGGCGGGAGAGCTTCGAGCTCCCCCTGGAGGCGAGTGTTTCACAAACACGCTGGACGGAGAACAGGGGAGGTGTAATACCCTCCTGTGAGAGCACAGAGAGGAAGGAGAACTGAGCCCTGCAGGGCAGGCAGGAACATTTCGCTTTCATTGGAAGTGTCCGTCTTCTCTGCTTGCTGGTTTGCTCCGGGGTGTGTGCAATGCAAGCTCCTTCGGAAGCATCCCTCACAAGACATAGCACTGGCTCCTTCAGGGGCTCTAGTTTGTGGCTGGCCCTGGGCGGGCGTTCTTCAATGTGGTCCTCGAGAATTACATCATCTCCCTCTTCCGTGCCCTGGGTGCAGAGCATGTGTTCTCAGCGCCAGGCGGCGGCTCCCTCCCTGCCAGCACTGTGCTCCCTCACTCTCTGTTTCTCAGCCGAGCTATTTGCTTTCCTCTGCCTTTTTTTTTTTTTTTAAATTCCTCTTTCTGGAAGATGAGGACCTGCCATCACTCATCAAGGATTTGATTCTTCATCGTGAAAAACTGTGGTCCTGAGTCCAGCTTCTATTTGGTAGATAGAGACAGATCAGCTTCAACTCTAAATTTTATAAACCTCTTATAATAAAATCCCTCAGATGTAAATGTGCTGTCTCAATAATTAGATGAATACACCCAGCCACTGGTTACCAGCATGATGAAGGATCTGATTATATTATTTTCCATGGCTGCGCTGGCCTGACGATCCCCCACCACACAGCTGTCTGTGCTACTCTTTGTCAGCCTTACACATAGCTGTCCATGTAAAAATACTTATAAAGTAACTGCTCAAACATGAAAAGCACAAGGCAAGAGCTCATTAAACAAAGAAACTGCATGAGCTACGCTGTGTCGTAGATTAGAACTTTAAATATTTCCTGCTAGCAGGTAAGGTATGGGGCCTTTAAATATGTATTATTATTCACATTTAATCATGCACCGAATATTCCTGCCTAATTGCTAAATGTTTTCTCTTGTGCTTAAATTTCATGCCACAGATTATTAAAAATTGACTTTACAATATTTATTTTACTTATCTTCTCAAGCCAGCCTGGGCTTAGCTGATAGATTTGGTAAATTATTAATTTTTAAAGGCAATTTGTGCTACATTTTACACTCAGATGGTGTCCAGAGAGACCCTGATTTCTAGTCCAAAACTTACAGAACTGAATCACTTTGATTCATCTTTAATCGAAAGACTCTTAAACCACATATGCAGAGATGTGAGAGCTAATGAATCCCTCCGATGTGATGTGAAAAGCTAAGAAACACTTAGTTAATATTTAGATCCATGTGATGAAGGAGGAAAACTATCATTTCCAGTAGGTTATCTGAGCAATAACCTCGGACGGTGTAATTCATTCTGCTATATAACAAGAATGCTTAGAGACATGAGACTTTAATAAAGCCTACAAACATCTCTATATCAGGCTTCATTTACTGCAGCATCAACCTTCTGGGCGTCCGTCCCGCTGGGTACCGGTTCCACCCAGTGAGGCTGTGCCCTCCGTAAAGTAGCCCATGGTTTTGCTATAACTCCGTCTACACAAGGCAGCATATGCATGAGCCAAAATAAACCTCTCATGTGGATTCTGCTGGATTTTTTAAAAGTGTTTAATAGTAAGTGTCCACTGTCCATGCATTAAATTCTAAGCTAAAGCTATATATTAAATTGGGAGTAGATTCTTAGACACCAAAAAGGTAAAATGATCAATAAAATGAGGCCAGGAGTTCGAGACCAGCCTGACCAACATGGTGAAACCCCATCTCTACTTAAAAAAACACAAAAATTAGCTGGGTGTGGTGGTGGGCGCCTGTAATCCCAGCTACTTGGGAGGCCGAGGCAGGAGAATCACTTGATCACAGGAGGCAGAGGTTCCAGTGAGCCAAGATTGTGCCATTACACTCCAGCCTGGGCAACAAGAACAAAACTCCATCTCAAAAAAAAGAAAAAAAGACATGTCACTGTACCTTTTTGTGTATATTTAAGCTCCTGCTTTAGTTTCATTTTTCTGAAAACCAGTGTTGTTTAAACGTCCGTTTTCTTAGCCACACGATGCAACCAGGATCCAGGGGTCCAAGTGAACCCTTTTCTTCCCTCGGCCGTGCAGCCTACATACCAAAGGGGTGCAGGACACACTTGGCTGATTTCCAACAGCACGCATTAAACAGAAAACGGAAATTTTCCAAGACAATTGACAAAAATCAAGACATAGTTGTTTTTTTTTTTTTTTTCTCGGAGTTATCCTGCTGAAACTTTGAAAGGCTTGATATATTTGCTGAACTTTGGAATGCCCATTGAGTTTAAAACCACTATTGTATCAGTGTTGCTCAGCCTAAAACTAGCTAGGGTGCTGAGGAGGAAATAGTCTGGATGGTCACATAATAATACAGACTACTCTGGCCAATCTAGAGTCCTGCATGAAAGATAATAGCAGAAATAATTTCCTCAAGACACCAGAAGCTTCAGACAACTGCTTTTTACTGCAGGTTTTTTTTTCCCCTTGTCGATGCCATTCTAATTGTTTTGTTGGTGCCTGGAAGGAAATCTAGTTAAGTGACAGTCAAGTGTCAGAGCTTCTCCTTGGCACCTTGGGCCTCATCTGCCTCTAGCCAGAGCCCACATATAAGGAGGCTCCCCGTGGCGTCTCGGCAGGGGATCCGCCAGAGCGGCCCTGGAGGAGGGAGATGGGGCTGCCTGGGACAGAGCAAAGCCACGGGGCAGGTCCCTGCTGCATCTCAAAGCTCAAGGCCTGACCCTGAGGCCACAGTGTTTCCCTGGAGCTCCAGGGGTGCTCACAGCCGACTTGAAATTCTGAGGAGACCCTTCCCCACACCAGGACTGGGCTGCTTGGTTTCTGTGGACAGTTTAACAAAACACCATAACACGATGAAGATGATCCTAGATGGGCGACTCCCTTCGGTTTACAGAGCCATCCCTCCACAGACAGAGGAGGTGCAATTGTGAACCTCCTTGCCTGGGCCATCTGCTCCAAAGTCACGTCTCCCCAGACATCTCAACAAAGAATGTGGAATGACCTTCATTGGTTTTTAAATGTACTGCAAGTGGCTTATTTTTTAAAGCTTCTAAACATTGTGATCCGTAAACAAATACACAGATCTCTGTCCACCATTTATCCCGTGCACCCTGGTGTCTGCTCTTCCTGCCTAAACTTTGTGGTGCCCTGGGGCCCACAGCCCATGGCCTCAACACACGTGGCTGCCACTCGTCATGCAGGAGTCTATTGTGAGCCCTGGAGAGGCTAAGAAGCACACAGAGCCCAGGCCAGGCAGGACGCTGAGTCCAGAGGAGTGGGGCCCACCCCGGGAGGTGCAACGCCGGCCCATAGCACAGGAGTGAAGAGTGTGGAGGCAAAAACCACCCAGCCACCAATGCAGAACCCAGACAAAGGAGAGCACAGACTCCCGTGCTTGTGTCAGGCAAACGGTGCAAACTCCATACCTGCCCGTTTTGATGTGATTTTAGGAATACACTTACTCCACTGTGTTTGCTCATGTGTAAAATAGGAGTTACAATAAAATCCATCCTTCAACAACCCTTCATCGTTCTTATGAGTCAGTAAGATAATTAATGCAGGGCAATTAGCAGAGTGCCTTAGAAATTGCTCGTCAGATCTCTTCCTGGCCCTCTGGGCTACACTTCCTGATCATCTACCCTACACTTCCTGACCGTCTAGTCTATACTTCCTGACTGACTGTTCTATACTTTCTGATTGTCTATTCTACACTTCCTGACCATCTAGTTTACATATCCTGACCATCTGGTCTATACTTCTTGACTGTCTTGGTCTACACTTCCTCACTGTCTTGATCTATACTCCCTGCCCCTCTAGTCTACACTTCCTGGCCATCTGTTCTACACTTCCTGGCCATCTGTTCTATACTTCCTGACCATCTAGTCTACACTTCCTTGCCATCTGGTCTATATTTCCTCATCATCTGGTCTACACTTCCTGGCCATCTGGTCTGCACTTCCTGCCCATCTATTATATCCCATACTTTCTGGCCATCTGATCTATGCTTCATAACCATCTGGTCTACACTGCAGGCCCCTATCCACACAGTTTCTCAAACACTCCTGCAGTAACACCTCCTAAGCCGGGGGGTCTGATGTCTCCACATGGAATGTTTCAGGGGGACCCATGCTGCACCCGTCTCCCTTGTCAGCTGTAAATGGTCATGCCCCAGGCCAACACCTTCTCTCTCCCACAAGCTGGGTGCTGCCAACGTGAAAGGGTTGGCTCCCCTTAATAGGGCTTCACCACGTGACTTACCGGCAGGAATCTGGCTCTCATGGAGACTGAGTGAGTTCATAGGCCCCTGAGTGAGTTCATAGGCCCCATTCTCTGGAGTGGAGCACCTGGCTGACTCCCATCCTCCTAGACCCCACAACGGTGGTGATGGAGCCAGGTGCCTGGTAGACACCTGTGTGCATCAGTGCAGCCTGGGTGAGAAACTCCAGGGCCCCTGCCTGTGCAGCCTCACAAGCGCCTTTCCTAGATCCCAGTCAGTTACCTGCTCTAGGTCTCTCCCTGGCCCATCCACAGGGAGGCTGTGAATCAACAGAGGGAAAGAGACCCACAGGGGCCGGCCAATGGCCAGGTGCTCACTCCTCTGGGCCTCCTGTGCTGACTTTGGACCCCAGAGTAGGTTAGAGGAGGAATCAGCTATAATTGAAGTGCAATAGAATGATTGGCATCCCCTCAGCAAACACCCACAGGCACAGCCATCCCAGTTGGGTCTTCATTTAGTTTCATCTCTCAACTTTTGGCAGCATGAGTTACCCAATAATTCATTTATTCAATAAAGTTGTTTCATTATCTTCTATTTGCCAAATCCTGTCTTACATGCAAATATACATGTGTGTGCATATCTGTGTGTGTGAATAAGTGTTTATGAATATGAACCACATTTGTTCATGTGAGTCAGAGACCAGTCCATCTAAGAACCTGCAGGAGGGAAATAAGACAGGTGATCACAGCAAGTAATGTCTACTTGGATCTTCACGGATGGCACAGTGATGTCATGTGTACTGCTTGTTAAGTCCCATGGTGGGTCTTGAGTTTGGTCCTATTGCTATTTCCCATTTATGCAGTGGGAAACTGAGGTCTAGAGATATTCACTCAGTAGGCTGTGATCACACGGCTGGTGAGTGGTAAAACCAGCCTCATATCCAGGTTCTATAACATGACTACCCTAGGAGTTCCATCAATGCTCAGAGAAGAGAGACACTACTGATTCAGGGGCAATAAATAGGGCTGTATGGAAGAGGTGGTATTTGAGAAAGTGATAATTTTTCACATAGCATGATAATTTTGTTTTGACTCTATGATCAACAGAATCAAACAAATAACTTCTAACTTAGTTTTATCCTTAATGTAAATTAAATTATTATTTTTAATTTTAATAAATAGCTAATCTGCTATATTATGGCAGTTTTCTTATTTGCGTAGAATTGACTTGATGAAATGACTAAGAAATAGCCAATCAAATTATCATTTCATGACACATACTCAAACAAAAAAGTGATTTAAGTCTTAATTAGAGAGAGTCACCCTATTCCCAAATATTTCTTACCATGCTGAAGAGGTGTCATTTTTATCTAGTTGTCTATCATCCACCACCAAATCATGTATTGATCATCCACTCATCAACTCATCCGTCATCCATTCATCCACCATCTATTCATCCACTCATCTATCCATCTCTCCATATACCCATTCTTATATCCATCCATCTATCCATAATCTACCCATCCATCCTGCCATCTATCCATTCATCCATCCATTCACCATTTATCTGCCCACTCTATCATCATATATCCACCTATCCATCCAGCATCTGTCCACTCATGTACCTTTGTACCCCTCTGTCTGCCCATCCATCCACTCATCAACCCATCCACTCATCCATCCACCATCTGTTCACCCGCCCATCTATCCATATACCCATCCTCACATCCATCCACCATACATCCACCTGTCTACCCATCATCCCTCTGCCCATCTATTCACCATCCATCCATTCATTGGTCCACCATCCCTCCACCCACCCATGATACACCCAAACATTCCCCAATCCATCCATCCATCTATCATCCATCTATCTATCCATTCATCTACCTTCTATCTTCCTATCCATTCACCATATAGCCACCCACCCATCCACCATTCATTCGTCCATCCACCTATCTATCCATTCATTCACCATTCCTTTATCTGTCTCTCTAACCATCCATGAGCCACTCATCCAGCCCCCATCTTCCACCTACCCAGCTATCTCTTCATCCATCCTTCTGTCCATCTGTGTTGGGGTGATCAGACCCAACACCAGGTCGTGGGGGTGACAAAGTCTGGTGGAGTCAAAGGATTGAGGAAAGACAGTTTGAGAAGTAAAGGTGGGACCAGGAGGCTATCATGATCATGGAGGCTGTGAAGGCCCTGAGCTCTGGGAGCCCACGCTATTTATTGGTAATCCAACAAATAAACAGGTGGTGAGAATGTGGAGGTCGAAAGGCGTGTTGCATTAAGCACATGATTTACAGCTGTGATGGCTTAGCATTTGCTCTGCTACTTGAGATAATGGAGAGCAGATTCTTTTAACTCTAGATACAATCAATCCTGGGAGAGCAAGGAGCAAGGAGCCAGCAAGTTTAGACACATTCCATAGCCACAAGCCCTGGATTCTATCCAAGCCATGAGGGATTTTATGCCCTGGGCTTACATTATGGTGCGTCAGGGTAACCTTCCACGCTTTAGCACAGAGCTTGGTGTTCCAAAGGCCATGAGGGTTTTTAGACCCTGGACCCCAGACATGTTCTAAGATGCTTTTACATTATGTCAAACATGAAAGTCCTGCCTCAGCTTCTCCCAGCACTCAGCTTTTCCTAATAATCTGCCCATCAGCTAAGTGCTCACTGTATTCCCCCATCAAGGAAAAAAAGGTGAGTCGGGGGCAGGTTGAGCAATTCCAGGACAGTGAGGGTAGCTGGCTGGAGGCCATGGCTGTGCAGGGGCAGCCCACTGAGCCGGGCTGGGTGAGAAAAGGAGTAACAAGGAGGCTTCCAGAGAGTAGGACCTGAACAGTGTCTGAAGAATGAATAGAGCCCCTGATATGGGTCTGGCACCCAGCGAACACACTTTGTTTTTTAGGCTTCACTGAGGGGACATCACCGTGAGACCTGCAATTGCAAGATGAGGATTTCTTTACCTGCTTAACTGAACTCATCCCCAATGTTCACTGGATATTGCAAAACTTTTCTATCCATCAAGGCAGAATTGATGCATAATTTACAAATCGGTTTTTACTAAAGATTATTTGGGTTTTGACCAAAAAATTAAAAGGATGAATTTGTCATTGTGCCTGGGAGCATCATCAGTGCTCAGTCTGTAAGATTCTCAAGGCGAGGCTGAGAGGTCGCTGGCAGAGCAGGAGGCCCAGTCCCAGGGGCGGGGCCTGGATGAGAATCCTGACTTCCCCGCCCTGGTGTTCACGGCTGCGCTTCCTGTGTCCAGGTTTCTTCTCTGCAAAACGGGGCCGATAGCAGGACCCTTTCATAAGATGGTGAGACCTGAGCAGGTGCACGACACAGGCTGTATGCATTTCAGCTGTAATTTATGGTATTCCAGTTACACGAGCCATCGCTGACATGGGCTGGGTCACAGTTAGGGCCCACATGGTTTTTGTGTGAATTCAAGACCGAGAGCTTGGGCATGACAAAATAAACCTTTCCTGCTCTGGAACTCCGCCTCCATTCTGCGAGACCGGATGCCATTCCTATCCACAGAGCACCCACTTCGCCACTGCTGTGTCAGTGTTGGGATTGGGGCTGGGACATTGGCTGGGGACCCCCTTCCTGCACCATCTTCCACTCATGTTCTCACTGGGACCCCTGCTGCCCTGGCTGGGCCCCGCACCCTCACCCTACAACAACTGCTCAAGTGGTTCCTAGGCTATCGGCGACCTGGGTGGATCCTAACACCCATCTCCTGCCTGCAGACCATTCTAGACCATTCTAGAGTATGCATGGCTGGGCTCTGCCAAGTTCCTGTGGTTCCTCTGCTGAGAAGCAGCTGTGCCCAAATCACCGTGGAGCCCACAGCCAGAGGGCCCATTCACCCTCCCGCCAGACCTGAGGCCATGGGCACGACCCCTCTCCACTAGGGTGGGCTGCTGGGGACTGGCAGGGAAATGAACCGAGGAAAAGGAACCTACGTTAAAGTAACAAAAACACTGCATGTGGACTTCTTTATTTGATATTCAAGACAATTCTATGAGGTAGCTGCTATTTTTATAGTAGAGAGGAGAAAATTGAGACGTAGAGAAGCAACGTAGCTTCCCACAGGTGGTGGAGGAGGATGAGCCCCGAAAGCCGTGCCCCCACACCCACCTGCCCCGCCCAGGTCTGAGCAGGGATGCGCCCGGCAACCACAAATTGACTCATTACATGGTCCATTACCCTCGGAAGCCTTCTGCTGCTCCTGAGTTGATTACCTGAAATGCGGTCCGGCCCATCCTCTGGCAGATATGAGGATTATTTTGTGCTTTATGCGTTGGCTCAAAGGAAATATTTTCTGCTGTTTTGGACTGTTTTGAATGTATGGATATAATTGCTTTAAAATAAAATAGAGAGCAATTTTAAACGCAAAAATTAATAATAAAGTCACAACCTTACATAGCTAAAGCCCAGGTTTCATTTAAACATGGATTTATAAATTTTTTAAGTTATTTGTTCAAAAAAAAAAAGCACATCTTTTAATCAACTGTTCAGTGAAGACTTCAAGGTGATACAGTAAACAGACAAAAGAAGTCCAGTTCTTTAACAGGGTTTGCGACTTCCTTTTAAAGACTCGAGTGTTTCCTGGGAACTGAGTCGTCCTCTAACCAGCGCAAGGTCTCCGGGCTCGCAGGGTGCAGCTCGCTCTGAACCCATCCAGCACTGTCCCGAGCCTCGGCTCAGCGGAGAAAAGGACCCTTGACAAGGCACAGACATTCTCAACCGCATCCTTCCCCAACGCATGCCCTGGAGTCTGAGAATGTCTTGGGAGACAAGCACTCTCCTCAAATTCCTGGTAACTTGACTGGGGCAAGAAGGGAATGAACACGTCAGGCCTCTCTGCTCCTCTCGGCCTGATGCCTCATTTCTAAGTCCACTCAGAGTAAAAGTTGTTTTAAATAGTGGTTTTCAGGTCTTTATGTATAGAAATCTACACTGCTAGCTGAAAGCAATGGTTTTCAAATTTTGGTTGAAAATGCAGAGAAACAAAATAGCTTTTGCTGCAGAACTCTGTGCATTTAGCAAGCACTTAGGCGCACTTACTGTAGGCCAGGCACTTGCATCTAAGACCTTTGTAAATGGTGCCTCAGGAAGTACCCACAGCAGCCTTGCACGGACGATTCGATCCACTTCTTGCCGGCAGAGCTCACACCCGATGCACTGTGGGGCCTCTGTGGTGTTGCTGCAATGTGTCCACTCGGCACCATCCGCCCGTCCCCGCCACCCACTCAGGACCACATCTGGGGTGCCTGTTGCTTTGGCGAGGCCAACCTGGCTTCAAGGATGCTGTCAGAAAGTCACGGGAGGACGAAAAACCTTCAAATTCCCACTGTGGGTCCACAGAATCTTGGGTCCAGCAGTAACTTGGGTAAGAGTTAGGAGAGCACTGCTTCTGGAAGCCCTGGTTTCTCCTGAACCTCCCACTGGTGGCCTGGAGAGGATGTGGTGCTGTGGGCCGGTCCCACCCTGGGCTGGTGGGGACGGGTGGGCTAACAATGGAACCTCCGGTGAACTTGAAGGAGCAGCACTGTGTCCCCTGCAGTCAGGGTTGCCCTACAGCCTCACAGACGCACCTGTGCCTCAGCCACCATGCAGCCTGGAGCAGACAGGTGCAGAAGGCCTGAACCAGGCCCCTGAGATTCTCCAGGCCCACAGAGGCTGGGGACACATCTCACCTGCCCACCTGGCCCAGGAGAGACAAGGAAGCTAAGGCTGTGTCTGGATGACCGTGCCCTGGTCCCAAAGGCTGCAGAGAGCAGAGAGGGCTGCAGTTTCCCTGCAGGCATCATGAGGGAGGAGCGCAGACGCCGGCACAGCATGGAGCAGACCAAGGACAGGTTTCCTGCTCTGCGCTAAAGCCCAGGATCTGAGACTCAGCCCCTCGCCTCCAGAAGGACAGGGCACAGCTCAGGGAGAGGGAGAAGCTGTAACTGACTGGAACCCCCTCCATCCAGGCAGCTGAAACGGCTGCTCGCAAAGTGACCAGGCGGCGCTCACAGACGTCTCAAGGCAGAAGCTCAGTGGAAGAAGGTTCACTTGTTTACGCGGGTAAAATTGCACCGACGATTCCTGCCCGTCCCTATGGTGAATCAAAGCACAGACCGGCTGACCCTGAAAATGAAGGAGGACGGGGGGACGGGCGGCCTTCAGACAGGAAAACCACGGCAGCCACTGCAGCAGACACCGAGGAGAGGCCGTGGGAGCAGATGCTACACCATCAACAGTTATCTAGATTCCAGTGATCTCCTTAACATCGTAAGATTTCTAGAGCAGCAACCATTTTCTGAGAACAGGAGCAGGCCTTTAGATTTAATTGACGTCACTGTTGTCTGCCTGCCTGGAGAAGGGAATACGTTGCTCCTTGGTTTATTATTTTGCTCTCAGGAAATGAGATTACATTATCTCAGCCTGAGAAGACCTCCAGCCCAAACCTTTCCATGCCTGATACCGTGCTGGTGTGTGGAGGGCAGCACTGAGAAGAATCCTTCCCTATAACCACGACCAGGCCTCGGCACCACTGAGAATCCTTCCCTCTGACCACGGCCAGACCTCGGCACCATGACCACGGCCAGGCCTCGGCACCACTGAGAACCCATCGGCACAGCGATGGCCAAGCCACACGCCCCACACAGATGGTGTTCAGGTGGCCTCAGAGATGAAACATACGAAAAGAGAAAACTTTAGCTCTCTTTAGCTGCAGGTCAAGTCAAAGTTGCAGAATGCACTGACCAAGGTGATGGGGTGAGGAAGGTGGGAGCCTGCTGTCAGGCAGGGCGGGGCAAGGAAGGCAGAGATGCCTGCCCCAGGCTGGATGCAGTGGCTCCATGGGCCAAGCATGCTGTGTGTGGTGTGAACAGAGCATGTCCAAGGGTCCGGAGTAGACTGAGACATGGGCATCAGCCTGAGGAGTGAGGAGGAGCTCATCAGGCTTCCCCAGAGGGCAGCACAGCCAGCCCAGCCTCCTCTGCAATCACTGACGCCATCACCACGGAGCCAGCGGCTCCAGGGGTGGGACACAACCTGGCCAGCCCAGCTGCAGGCACAGTGGATGAAGAGCTGCGGCCACCCCTCTGAGTCTGCAGCAGGCGTTGGGTCCAAGGCAGACAGAGCAAGACCCAGGCCACTCCCCGTCTGCTCATGCAGACACAATTCCCAGCTACAAGTGTGCAGCCCACTGTCTCTCTCAGTCCACAGAGGCTCAGAGGCAAGTTAAATCGAGAGCCCAGGGAACACAGGATTCACACAGGCTCACCAAGACACACAACAGCCGAGCCTCCCTAGTTACCAACACAGACAGGTGAAAGCCAGAGGGTCACTTTCTGGTTTCCGATGGGCAACAAGGTTTTAAAATCACGCTCATGGCTGGCAAGGGTTGAGTGAGATGGGCATATTCATGTTGGACGGGTGGCCCTGGGACTAGGTGTGACTCTAAAAATAATCTGATTTTGGATATCAAGAGCCCTGACGTTCTTGACTCCCTTTCCTCAGCTGTTGCATTTCTAAGAATGTGAACTGAAAGATCATCGTAGATGTGGTGCCAGATGGTGTAAAGATGTTCAGTGCAGCATTATTAATAATACATACGTATATCACACATGAGCGCGTATCTACAAAATATCTAAAATCGCTGATGCTCCCTGTATATCCAGCAATCTGGGAATGGTCGGCCATGCCATGGGATATATTTTCATTGGAGTGTGTTATGTAGACATTTTAACTCATGTTTTAAAGAATATTTTAGATAATGAAAAATGTTCACAATGTAATATTCAATGGGAAAGGGGATTGCTAAACCATGTAAAGCATGATCTCAGCTTCATTAAGAAGGATGCATGGGTTCATATTTACAGATTAAATCCAATTTCTTTTCATCTAATATCTTGCCTCTCAAGCTAAGACAGTATAAAATATTCTGCAAAATAATTAACAGTGTGAGCTCTTGGAAGGTGGGGTGGGAGACAATACAATTTCCTTTTTAAATATTGTTGTATATTTTTATATTTTCTATAATACTGAGATAAATCATTTTAGAGTCAAAGAAAGCATTGGCTTCCAGCCTCCTCACTTCTCTCTTCTGCTGGGAGGGTTTGGGGTCTGTCTGCCCAGTTCTCCCCACCGAAGAGTCATGCAGAGAGGAAGGAGGGCCTGGGGATGGAGGCCAGGCGAGAGCAGCCCCCAGGACATGCCAGGGAGAATCTGCCATCTGGAAGGCAGGGGAGGGCACCACCTGGGGAAGCAGGTTGAGTGCTCTCAAAACACTGTCACTCATCTGATGCCAGGATCTTGAATTCTCAGAAGCCCCAGGGAGATCTTCTCTGCCAGTGCTGGGCTAGGACTATGCCCTGACGAAGGGCAGCCGGGACCCCTGTGCTGAGGCATAATCCAACAGAATGCAGGCTAAGGCCCCGGAAAACAATGACTCCCTGCCCCCTACTTTGACTTCCCCAAGCCTCCGAGTCTCTCTGAACCTGAAACTGTTTTCTAAGGGCAGCCTAGCCCTGCAGAGAAAAAAGCCAGTGGGTCACCAATGGGACCACCGCCAGGGGTTAAGCCAGAGACCCCCATCCCAGCCGCTGTGCCCTCTTCAGGAGTAGCCGTGGCTCAGAAGGACGCCAGAGATGTCGGACCCAGGACCCCTCCCAATGGCACTTGTAGAAGACAGAGGCCAGCACAGGGGCTGCAGGTGACTGCAGGTCATCATCCTGCTTCCCAGGAGTCAGTGGTGCTGCCCGGCTGTTCCTGTCATGTCCTGGGAACAGCAAATCAATGTGGGGTCTGCTCGGTCTGTGCCAGTCCTGCCACTGTGTCAGGGAACCAGGGAGCCATCAGAGGCTACTCAGTGGACTTCGTAAGCACCTGCATAAAATAACACATTTAATTTAATGCAAGGTTGTAAAAATAAGTGGCCTTTATGCAGCCACACAGTCAAAGGAGGAGACGCGTCCCCCAGGGCCCAGATCGCCAGCATCCCCCAGTCATCCCGAGGAGAGCTGCTTCTGGGGAGGGTGGGGGTGGACTGCTTATTGGGGGGGTGCATAAGCCCCTCCTCTTGTCCTGCAAGCTGTCACCACTCCCCTCATTCATCATCTGTGAAGTAGGAAAGCCGGCAATCCTTGTCCAGTCCTGGGACATGCAGGAATTGGGGCCCCAGCAATCCTTGTCCAGTCCTGGGACGTGCAGGCATTGGGGCCCCAGCAATCCTTGTCCAGTCCTGGGACGTGCAGGCATCGGGGCCCCGGCAATCCTTGTCCAGTCCTGGGACATGCAGGAATCAGGGCCCCAGCAATCCTTGTCCAGTCCTGGGATGTGCAGGCATCGGGGCCCCGGCTGCAGGGCCAGTGGGTTGATGGTAGGGGCAAAGGGTGCTGGTGCCATCGAACCTGTGGGCAGCCCCAGATCCACCCTGGCACTCACCCTCACAGCAGTCGCAAGGGGTGCCAGTGCTCCCCTGCCAAAGCTTTCTTTATTTCAGACAACCTGGGAAAAGGGAACGTTCCTAGCCAACATGACCCAAAATTAAATTGTCTGAGAGTTCCGCCAAAGTTTGAAAGACTCATCAACCCATAGGAGGAAAAGTCAAGGCCAAGTTTATTTCTAGCCACCAGCAGTCCCCAGGTAGGGAAGTCACAGAGATGAAGGAGAAGAAAGGAGACACTTTAGGAGATGATCCTCTGTGAGTTTCATTGGCCCCTCCAGCCTGCCACGAGGTCCCCCAGGCCACTCTCTCCTTCCCGGATACCAAGCCCACATGTCTTTGGAGCTGGATGGAAAGCAGGTACCAGTTGGATGGAAAGCAGGTACCATGGCAAGGTGATTCACAGAAAGCAAGTGTCCTGAGAGTGAGGTGTGTCCTTCAGCTCCCTACTTGAGCCCCTGGGGAGGGCCCACACACAGAAGGAGGCAGGCCCTCGGCCAACCAGTCCTGCAAGGAGACCAGCCGGGTGAGGTCCATGGTGACATTGCAACCCACAGATCCTTCCGCAAGCTCATCGTAGTGAAAATCCACACCTCCACCACGGTCGGAGATTTTGAAAAGAACAACACAAAGCCCAAGTCTACAGGTGAAGGGTTTAATAAACAGGTGTATCTAGGCAAACGGTTTAATAAATGGGTGTATCTTGGTGAAGGGTTTAATAAATGGGTATATCTTGGTGAAGGGTTAACAAATGGGTGTATCTTGGTGAAGTGTTAAATAAATGAGTGTTATCTAGGGGAAGGGTTTAATAAACAGGTGTATCTTGGAGAAGGGTTTAATAGTATAGTATCTAGGGGAATGGTTTAATAAACGAGTGTATCTTGGTGGAGAGTTTAATAAACAGGTGTATCTAGGAGAATGGTTTAATAAATGGGTGTGTCTTGGTGAAGGGTTTAATAAACGGGTGTACCTAGGGGAAGAGTTTAATAAACGGGTGTGTCTAGGGGAAGGGTTTAATGAACGGGTGTATTTCGGCAAAGGGTTTAATAAACAGGTGTATCTTGGTGAAGGGTTTAATAAATGGGTGTATCTTGGAGAAGGGTTTAGTAAATGGGTGTATCTAGGGGAAGGGTTTAATGAACGGTGTATCATGGCAAAGGGTTTAATAAACAGGTATATCTTGGAGAAGGATTTAATAAATGGGTGTATCTGGGGAAGGGTTTAATAAACTGGTGTATCTTGGAGAAGGATTTAATAAACGGGTGTATCATGGTGAAGGGTTTAATAAACAGGTGTATCTAGGGGGTTTAATAAATGGGTGTATCTTGATGCACAGCTTCTTAGAGGCTTCAACATACATTGTGAAGATGTGGGTGGATTCTGGTACATTTCTCAAGAAACACATTAAATCTTTTTTTTTTTTTTTTTTTTTTGAGACTGAGACTCTCTCCCAGGCTGGAGTGCAGTGGTGTAATTTCAGCTCACTGCAACCTCTGCCTCCCAGGTTCAAGTGTTTCTCCTGCCTCAGCCTCCTGAGTAGCCGGGATTACAGGCACCTACCACCACATCGGGCTAATTTTTGTATTTTTAGTAGAGACAGGGTCTCGCCACGTTGGCCAGGCTGGTCTCGAACTCCTGGCCACATTGAATCTTGAACCCTTATTTCTGGAGATCTCTCATTTTGTGGAGGTGCCAGAGTCAGGCTGAGTTTCAGCAAACTGAAGCACAAGATCAGGAGAGTAATTGCAGGCATCTCAGAAGACCCCATGAGCGGTGGTTGAGGGAACACGTCTAAATCAATGCTTCACACGTTTTTGGAACACAGTCAGGACGTGGTAAATGTGTATTCTCCTTAGCGCTGAGCCTCTTACTGCATCTGGCACAGGAGCAACATGCAGAATGGGGGCCTGGGCAGCGTCACCTCTGCCCCGTTACCTCTGTGGTTTGTCAACTGGGCCCGGCATAACTCCACAGGCTCTGGGAGCCCTCAGAGCTGGGAGCAGTTTCTGAGGACGGAACAGTCCTCCATGCAGGTGCCAGGAACTGTACGTAGGAGGCTTTGACCTGAAATTTAATTTGCACATAAAGGGACACAGGGTCCTGCTGCTTCAACAAGCTGTGTGTCCTTAAATAATCCAACGAAAAGGACCAACGTAGAAAGCCTGAACTCCCGGGGAATCACCCATGACTCCCTGGGATGGGAAAGATGGTCTTAATATATTCTGTTCCAGCTCCCTTTTGGGGATTTCCAAACAATCGCCTATCACTTTTCCTCAGGGGTCTGTCCAGGGTCCTTTGGGTCCACGGATGTCACTGCTGGCTGGTCAAGCGGAAGGAACTTGCCCCGAAGCCGGTGAGCTCACAGGTCTCCGGGCAGCTTTAAGAGACTCGCCAGGCACCGGAGAACAGGGACTTTACTGAATGTGGATTCCGCTCAGCTCAGTGCCTGGCACAAGTGGTCACTTTTCTACCTGCAGAGCCCCACATGGTTGTCATTAAGAAAATCGAGCAACACAATGACACGTTTTTTCTCAGGGCATAGGCGGGAGGAACGGAGTCCCCATCACCACGCAACGTCTCCCTGGCGTCTGCTGGATGGTAGCTGGCAAATGGGCAGCATCTCTGCAGAGTGATTTGTGCTGGGCACTGAGGGGCACCTCAGCACCTGCCGAGGGGAGAAGCTCAGCCCCATCAGGCCCCCAGGGGTGGGGCCTGCGAGACCTGTCTGGGGACCTCCCAAGGTGCCCCGTGAGCCGCTCCATGCCCTTCCCTGCGTCCTGCTCTCCTCCTGGCCAAGCATAGACAGCTCCTGGCAGCAGCTTCTCCTGCTTTTCTGAGCCAAAACGCTTGTTTTAACTGAGTAAGCAACTTGGCCTCTAGAGCTCATCTTTAGGAAAGCACCGAGGTGGCAGGAGCCCTGCACTGGGAGCTGTTTCAGCCTCTCGGCCTAGAGCTTTCCAGCTGCTGGATGCAGAAGCCCCTGCCCCACAGGGAGCCCCTGACCCTGGCTTGCTGGGAGTGGCTGGGGGGTGGCTGGTGACCCTGGGGTGCAATGTCGCTCCCCACAACTACTGGCCTGGTTGATATTCACAGGACAGCGCCCTGCAGACACACCCAGATGACACAGGTGTGCTCCGGCTGCCTCCAGTCGGGGAGGCAGGAGCAGAGGAGGTTAGGGAGCGGGACGGTAGGAGCCCTGCAATGATGAATGAAAGCAAATTTAGGGGCAATAGAAGACCGGGAGGGACATGCCTCCAACAATGCATTGCATGAGAAAGTCTGGGTTCCAGAGGAACTTGTCCTTGCTGCGGGCCAAGCGAGTCCCAGGCTGCAGCTCTGAGAATGACAGCTCGAGGGTCTGCAGATCAGCTACGCCCAGCGCCACGGTGCCCTCCCTCAGAGTGGGCAGCTGCTGGACCCCTCACATGGAGGGCAAGCTCTGAGCTTGTCAGAGTGGCTTCCCCGTCAGCTCACCCAGAGCTGCTGCCTAAGTTGGTTCATTCTGGCATGAGTAAGGCGGGAGTGAATGAGAATGGCTCTCACTGACAAACGGAGCAAAAGCCTTTAAAAAACGTATGTATAATTTCGAGGAGCACAGCCCACACCTGACCAGCGCCAGGCTTAGCCTTGCTCCTGCGTCTGGGGTGTGAGTGACGACCCAGATAGCGCCCCCGTAATGACTGAAAGAGACATCGTGATCGCCCCTTTACACGTGGGGGACTCCAAGCCCAGAGAAGACGCTTGAGGTATTCGGTCACAAGGGGTGGATGAATCAGGACCTCTTTGGCTGCGAATGTGCGAAGGCCCAACCTTGGCTCGTGGAACTGAAAAGCTGAGCAGCAGCTGGCTCAGAAAAGCTGAAAAGTTGAGCAGCGGCTGGGGTCTGGGTCCCGTGGAGGGGGCGGCCGGCCTTTCTCCAGCCCCACCCCCGGCCGCTTCCACGAGAGGCGCAGGCGGTGCCTGCAGGACCCAGCAGAGCCCAGGCGCAGGAGCGCACCTGCCCCAGCCGGAAGACTGACTTCCGCCGCCCTGAGCTGAGTCCTGTGCCCGCCACGCAACAAACACCAGGGAGGAGCGTGGCATCTGGGCGTGGGGCAGGAGCCGGCCCAGCTCCACCTGGAAGGCCCCGGCCTCAGCTTCATGCTCTGCTGGCGCCATCTTGAAATTCTTAGTGATTTTCCAACATTTCTGTTTTACACTGGACACTGCAAATTCTGGAGTCGCTTTTTGCCGGGCGAGTAGGTTTATCCTGATCAGGTTAATCAGAGCCCCCGCTGGAGCTGAGGGGTCAGCCTCATCCACTCAGGAAGCTGGGGGGCGGGAGGAGTGGCCCCGGGGAGGAGGCTTCGGCTGACCCGAAGGAGATGCCAGCTGATGGCGAGGAAGGCAGGATGAGTCTCCACTGAAGTGGGGCCGCCTCTGACTCGGTGAGCGTGTGCGCCATTGGCTGAGCCCCTCCGTCAGCCGTCTTTGATTGATTCCCATATTTGATCATTCAGAGTTTGATGTAAGTGACATGCTGCACTAGCGCGCATTTCCAGGCTTGTGTGAGCTAAGTGGCCGCGTCTATGCTAACCATGCACCAATTCCACACGGCATTTTTTCTCAGTGAAACTCCCTCTGTTCTATTCTCCCCTGACCGCACCAGGCAAAGCAGAGTGGCACGTGGCAGGCTCCCCACGTGTGTGTGCAGAACAGCTGTTGATGAGCAAATCGCTCAGAAGGAGATTTTAGAATGCGCCCTACCCCTGACCAGACCTGCGCGCGCACATGTAAACACTGACTTTGGACCAGACGCAGAATGAGACAGCCATCCTTCCCTACCCCTCATCCTGGAGCTCAGCACAGGTTAAATGAGGTCTGTCCACTGCTTAACTTACGAAATGTCTGCAGGGCAGTTCGAAAGACATTAGCCAGGCCTCGTGACACCCCAGATGTCAGCACTTCTCCAGTCTGTCTGGTGGAACAGAAGTTCCGTAAGATGCTCGTGAAAAACGAGTTCCAAGGTCATGAGAGAGGCTGTGTGCTTACTCCATTTTGGAGATTTTCAAATTGTATCAGCACAGCGCGCATTACAAGCCCCGGGAAGCCCCTCCATAAAGAAATCTGCTTAATTCTGTAGAACTCAGCCCTCCACAAGTACACGCTTGTGAGGATGCTCTGGGCGCTAGCGCCTGTTTGTGTTTGGCAGAACACACTTTGGGAACTGCTCCCCAGGCCTTGCTGCAGTTTTCTGAAGACAAGCAAGAAACCCTGCTTGCTCAGTGGCTCGTTCCTCTCTAGAGAGGGTGAGGTTCGCAGAAAAACAGGGACTCTGCAGAACAGAGCCTGGACGCCACCCCAAACCGCCATGAAGCCGCCACTCATAGGTGGAAATGGGGACACGGGATACACAGTGCATCCTCCTTGCTGGCGCCGTTTAAAATGCACCGCCGTCTTCACAGCGCGCGAGCTCCCGTTGGATCCATGGGGATCCAAGTGTCAGAGGATTCCAAGGCTGCACCTGGCCTTTGTGGGAAGGAAGCTGGAACGATCACCGGAGGCCCCGAACAGCGCTGGTACCTGCCCTCCACGGCGGGTCCTGGAACCGGGGGTGCCCATGTGCTATGAAACCCCAGAACCCAGCTGTCTTTTCTGACAGGGAGAGGACCTAGGCTTCCTGCAGCATGACTGAAAGCCAAGGTGTTGCAAAACCCTGGTCCCTGCAGAGCTCTGTGCCATCACAGCTCACGCGTCCTTCCCACGGGTCGTGCCTTGTGGGAAAGTCACAACCAGACCACACACACCGGGCCCTGTCCGCCATCCGGCTGCCTCCACGGTGGGTCTCTCGGCCGCTCTGGAGGCTTCTTCTCATCCGGGAGGTGGGAAGGGTGACCCTGGCCCTGACGGTGTCTGTGGCTGGTGGGACACACAGTGGGAGGCATGTAATCACGGGGGTGCCCACCCAGGCCGCAGCCCTGGCGAGGGGTCCTGGGACTCTCTGATACTGCGCTTGCTCTTCCCAATTTTCCAATCATGGTCAGGGGCCCAGCATGGTTAAGATTCCGGTGGAGGAAGTGATGATTCTCAGGCCTTCGTCACTCCTGCCTTGAGGTCATTCCCAGCCCTCCCTAACTCAGCCCTTGCTGAGCCCTCAGCTGCAAAACAGCTGCGTCCTAGAGCGTTCGGCTGTCCCAAGGATCCAACTCCAAAACCATAAGCCCTCCCACTCAGGCAAATTAAAAACATCCACATGCCACATCTCTTTACAAACCGTGTGGAATGCAGAAGAACAGCATGAAAAGGAGGCTCTCAGTGACGAGGTGGGGAGGGGAGCGGCGCCATCTCATCCCTGGCACCAGCCCCTCAGTGCCATGGAGCATCCTCCCCACCCAGAGGAGGAGCACGGGGCTGGCAGTAGCTCAGGGTGCTTTACCGCCCGGTGTCTTCAGGCCTGGCCTCGGGTGGGAAAACACTCCTGAAACTAAATTAACCAGTTTTAGATCTAATTTTACCAGGCTGGAGTGGGCTGCAGATTGATTTTCAGGGCATCTAATAGAGAGCACTGCAGACTGCCTTTCTCTCAGAAAATCCATCTCCATGTGCTGCCGTGACTTGCTTTGCTGGTCACTGGGAGCAGTGAGAGGCCAGCGATTCGCCGAAATGTGTCTCACTCTGTGCACTTCAGGTAGCTGTGACACGGAGTCTAGGCCCTGAGGTGTGTTTGCTAAATGGGCCTTTTATGGTAAAACTGCTGCCCGGACTCAGGTTCGGGGAGGCCCAGGGCTCAACCCTGAGGTAGAATTGGCCTGGGGGAGCCCACGCTGCTCTGCCAACCCATGCAGGAGAGACAGGTGCAGGACAGCTGCAGGTGCCTGCTCCATGAGGCAGGCAGAGCCCCGGAGCCTATCCCCTCCCTGCCCATGCTCCCGTATCCCCCACAGCGGTGCCTCCAACCCTGCACACCACACGCCCCATTCCACCTGTGGTTCATGCTTTTCCTCTGATCTGAACCAGCTAATTCTCGCTCCTCATGTTTGTCCTCATCCCTCAAATCCAACCTCCAAAACAAGAGACAGAAATGGAAAGCGCGGCTGCACTGGCACCTCCCAAGCACAGGCCAGAGGCAGGCTGTGACATCCTAGAATGCACAGCTTCCTTGGGGCAGCCTCCCACCAGGGCCTCCTGTGTGTCCCTCAGGGCACCCTCAAGGGCAGCCCCCTGCCGAGTTTTCTTCCCTTTGTTTTATTATTATTATTGTTATTATTACTCACAGTCCTAATGACAAGGCACAAATAAACTTCTCTGGTCAGTGGTTCCCTGGCACACTCAATGACAAGCTGGTGCACCCTCCAAATAACATTACAAAAACCCTGAACGTAGGAAAAACACATTTATGGATCTATCTCAGGGCGTGATCATCGCATAGCAGGATGATCCCGACAGAGCATCTGTCACTCTCCCCCTCTTGTATCTCAGCACTCATTAGCCACCTCCTGGGAAGCTGAGAGGCAGAGGGACCCCAGGCATCGGGTCGGGGACCCTGCCAGACCCTGCTGATTGACTGAACTTCAGTTGGAAAGGCGGGAAGTGCTGAGTGGTAATGAAAACCAGGAGAAAAAAAAAAGATATTATTGGCCAGATTCTTTATAAATGCCATTTGACCAGTGCCCACCTCTCCTAAAAAAGGGTCTCATCTGCAAATCTGGGGTGGTGTCATCTATCACGGGCCCAAAATGCCATCCCTCTTCATTCTTATCGTCGCAAAGATTTCTGAGAGAGGACGAGATCTCGAGAGATGGTTTCTCCTTCCTTCCCCTGAACTACAAATACCCTCCTTCAGCCTCTTAGAGAACAGCCGGTACTTGAGCACAGCGACCTGATTGCCGTTGGCCCCAGCAGGACTTTGGTGGGAAGTCAGCGTATTTCCTCCGTGTTTGGAGATGGACAGGATAACCAGTCCCTGCAGATCTTCTCAGTTCATTTTATTTCATGTTTCCTACGTTCCATGTCATTCACTTATTCATTCAGTGAACATCTGTTGTGGCCCTGCTGATACCAAAACCTGTGCCAGGCTCTGAGGAGAGATTTCCCAGGGCATGAAGTAAGTGCCCACTCTTGGAAGCTGCTGGAAGGCTCTTCGGTGGTTCTCTGGCAAACCACTCTACCCGTCAAGACCCCGAAGTTTCCCCCAACGACCTCGTGCAGGCTGCGCTGCTGCTGCGGAGGGAGGAAATCTCGTCTCCCCAGAAGTGAACCTGGCCTCTCAGTAAACTGGGGCGCACCGACCCACGCAGAGTCGAGAGTTGGGTAATCGGAGGGTCAGAGACACGAAAGTCTCTTTTCCATCTATGCCGATACCTGAAATTCCACCGTTAAAACTTTATTTATATTGATCAGTTGTTCCTTAGCCTACTACAGATTTCTCAAAGAAAGAAATGGCAAATTGACATGTTTTTCGGTTGTCTTACCTTTGCACTAGAGCTGGGTTTTGACAGTTTTAGAAAAAACAGGTTTATCTGGAACTGGGGTTGGGGCTCCTGGAGGGAGGTCCTCACTGGAGCTCTACAGGGAGAGGGCGGGGAGGGTTTTGTGTCAGAGACAAGGGGCCCTGAAAAACAGGAGCGAGTGGGATGACCAAGGAAGAAACTCGTCTCCCTCCCAGCCATGCACACGTGGAAGGCCAGATGTCCCGAGCAGCACTCATGGTCTTTCACCCGTGTCAGAGCCCCTGCCTGTGCTGGGCCACCGCCCGCGCCCTGGACACAATTGCAGGAAGCAGGCAAAGCCCTGCCC
Source organism: Macaca nemestrina (assembly GCF_043159975.1). Classification (NCBI taxonomy): domain Eukaryota; kingdom Metazoa; phylum Chordata; class Mammalia; order Primates; family Cercopithecidae; genus Macaca; species Macaca nemestrina. Next base: position 142,891,134 of record NC_092133.1, read on the forward strand.
CAGGAAGCCTGCACTCAGGAGGGGAGAGGCGGACGGGTAGTAGGCGTCACAGGGGCACTGGAGGTGGGGATGGCAGGGAGGAAATGGAGCAGGACAGGAGCTCCGGGCTGGATTCTTAGATCCTGGGACACAGCATGTGCCTGGCAAGTCTTTGTTGAACAGATGAATGATGAAAGGAATGAATGACAGGCTTTTCCAGCCTTTGTTCAAATAGCCCAAACTCACCAGAGACGGACGTGAAGGATGTGTCGGCCGAGGCGTGGGTGCCCACCCGTGCAGCTGCGATAGGCCACCGAGGGCATGGGGCCAGGGACGGGAAGTTCAGTTCGGCAGCACTCTCATGGCTGGAGAGAGTCGCACAAACAGAGGAGTTGGGAGGCTCAAAATAATAAAACCCATCCCGTGCTCCAGCCAGGAGCTCAGTGCTGAGGAAATAATTAGATTTAGACTTGCAAGCTCAGCTATTAACTCTTTGACCTGCTCTCTAAACAAATTACTTACGCGATCATTGCTCGCTTTCCAGTTAACTAGAATGTCTGATTTGTAGAAGAGGTGAGAAATGGCCCACATTTGGACCAGTGCTGAAGAAACATGGACTCAGAGCAGACAACGTGGCTCAGTCTGGTCAGCAGAGAACAGGGCGCCCTGCTAGGAGGGTTCACGATGCCACACTTCCAGTTTCAAATAAGCTCAGCAGAAAATAAAGCGAAATGCTGATTGTGACTGGCTTCAGAAGGGCAAGCGTCAGCAAGGCCTGGGGAAGCCGGGGGCGCTGAAGGCAGCCGCTATGAGACGCAGTGAGCCGGGCCTCACCATCACAGGAGGGTAGTCCCCCACCCTGCTGCACTTTCTCTCCTTGTCCTTGTCTCATTGGATCCCCGCAGCACCCCAGGACACAGATGGGGAAGGTCTGTGTTGCAGGGATGAGGTCCAGCTGTAGGGAGGTCCAGCACTTGGAAGGGTCTCACAGCCCCTGCGCTGGAACCTGGAGCCATGGAAGAGGCAGCCTGGGCCCACAAGGAGTGGACTTCTCCTGCTGGGGAGAAGAGCCTGGTGGCCCATCATGGCCCCCTGGGCTCCCAGTAACAGCAAGTGTGAGGCTGGGGTCATCAGGGCTGGAGGAGTTAGAGGAGGGCAGTAAGGACCTTGCCATTCTCTTATCAAGGAACTGCCAGTACCTTTGTGAAGCTGAGGCCTTCAACAAGCTCCTCCCAGGACCATCGGAGAGTCCCAGGTAGGAGACAGGAGGGAGGCGGCCAAGGTTCCTGGTCACCTACTCACCATGGGGCTTAAAGCCTGGCTTCTGCATTAGGCTTCGATTCAAGACGGTGTCATCAGCTGTCGGGCCGGAGCTCTGAGCAGTGAATTCAGAAAGAACATATTAGACTTGGAGAATAAAAGATCTTGGCCAGGCATGGTGGCTCACACCTGTAATCCCAACACTTTGGGAGGCCGAGGCCCCCAAAGCAATATAGCAAGCCCTCATCTCTAATGAATATAAAACAATAGCCAGTTGTGGTGGCATGCATCTGTAGTCCCAGCTACTTGGGAGGCCGAGGCAGGATCGACTGAGTCCAGGAGTTTGAGGCTACAGGGAGCTGATCGCGCCACTGCACTCCAGCCTGGGGACAGAGCAAGGCCTTGTCAAAAAAAGAGAAAGGAAGAAAGAAAGGACGAAAGAAAGGACGAAAGAGAAAGAAAGAAAGAAAGAAAGAAAAGAAAGAAAGAAAGAAAGAAAGAAAGAAAGAAAGAAAGAAAGAAAGAAAGAAAGAAAAGAAAGAAAGAAGAAAGAAAGAAAGAAGAAAGAAAGGAAGAGAAAGAAGGAAAGAGAAAGAAAGGAAGAAAGAAAGGAAGGAAGAAGGAAGGAAGGAAGGAAGGAGGAAGAAGGAAGGAAGGAAGGAAGGAAGGAAGGAAGAGGAAGGAAGGGGAAGGAAGGGGAAGGAAGGGGAAGGAAGGGGAAGGAAGGGGAAGGAAGGGGAAGGAAGGGAAGGAAGGGGAAGGAAGGGAAGGAAGGGGAAGGAAGGGGAAGGAAGGGAAGGAAGGGGAAGGAAGGGGAAGGAAGGGAAGGAAGGGGAAGGAAGGGGAAGGAAGGGGAAGGAAGGGAGGAAAAAAATAAATGACCTGTGCACAGAGAGTCCTGGCGTCTGGGGTGCCCCTCTTCCTTAGCAGGGAGAGGAAGCAGCTCCTCCCCTTAGATGCTCCTATGAGGCCTTTGCAGAATGCAAGTCTCTTCTCAGGCCCTGGCTTCAGATCTTGATGTTCCTGAGGCCCCAGGCAGGTTGTCAGTGACTTCATGCAGTGCAGGAGCCCAGTGGGGCCTGACTTACTCCTCTCTGGCTCGTGGCCCACTTTTGACACCCCCAACACTGGCCACACAAACCTACGTGAAATTCCACGAGGTCACTCCCTCTCCCCTCTTGGGCCTTTGCACAATATCCATTCAAGAAAAGTGACTTCGGCAACCAGTTAACAAATAGATTGGTGAACATGATAAATAGGAGATTATTGCAAAGCCCGGATGAGAGCCGAAGTGGTGGGAGCAGGCTGTGGAGTGGAGAAACAGCAGGAGGGACCCTCTACAGAAGCTGAGGCATTTAACAGGTGCAGTGAGGACAATGGGCAGGCAGAGGTGACCCGAGGGCCTTGAGGCTGGACCCTAGGTGGATGGCACTAAACGAATCAGAGGAACAAGGACACACTGCATCTTTACAGGACATACTTGTCCAGTTTTGAGCAGATGGACTCAGAAATCCTACAGAGCTTTCAGTAGGACGTGAGGAATTTGGCGTTGGAATCAGAAGCTGATTGGGGATTAGAGTATGGTTGCCTTCAGGCCACCCGCCTCCCAGGGGAGCTTCTTTCACAGGTGGGATGGCTCTGTGCTTTCTCTTCTAAACCTGGGACGTGCGAGTGGGAGGAAGTGCTATTAATTATTGCACCCTAAGGCAGAGTTCACTGAGGACACCATCCTGAAAGGACGAGGATGATGTCAGGCGACTTCTGGAGCCTCCACTCCCAGGTGGAGCATTCGTGTCTAGAACTTTGAAATTTGGCTGAGCCTTGGCTAATCATTTGGAAAGCTGTGAGTTTCTCCTTGTGAAGTGTGAACGCACACCTTTAGACTATTCTCCTAATTTAAATATACTTTCTTGCAAGGAGTCACCTTTTCCCATCAATCATTTGAGGGACCATCTGTATCTGTGCCCACCGCTCACATCTGGAAGGGCACACAGAACAATCTGTTGTGTGTCCATGTTGGCGTCTCAGCTTTTTCCAAGGTTAGCTGGAGTGCGGTGCATCAAGTGTGGCCTGGGTGGTCTTTGAGACTGTGCACAGCCCCACGGTTGCTGTCAAAATCCTGCCCTGTCGTGAGTCCCGGTGACGACCCAGGAATGTCCCAGTGCCCTGGCTTTGAGGAAAGCTACCTGGGGGGAGAACAAAATACCTTAGAAATTAAACCATGAGATGGGGAAGGTGACGATGGCTAATGGGTACCAAAAAAAAAGTAACTGGGAAGAATGAAGAAGACCTAGTTTTTGGTAGCACAACAGGGTGAATAGAGCCAATAATAATGTAATTGTACATTTTTAAATAACTGAGTATAATTGGATTATTTGTAACACAAAAGCTAAAGGCTTGAGGAGATGGATACCACGTTTTCCATGGTGTGACTGTCACGCATTGCAGGCCTGTATCAAAGCACCTCATGTGTTCCATAAATAGATACATCTACTATCTACCCACAAAACTCAAAATAAAAAGCTACCAGAAATATTGTAACCAACAAAGAGAAAAAGAAATTAAACCATGAAAAAAGGATGCGTTCTACCAATAGCTCAAATCTGGCCATACTACTAACTGCTAGCCCAACTTTGAGCCCTGTGAATTGGAAGTGATGTTTTTACATGCACAGCTGCTGGGAGCTCCTGTCACAGCCAGAGGCTCGCTGCCACTTGCACAGATTACTTCCTACTAATTTGGGGACTTTGAGAAGGTAATTAGGAGTTGTATGTTTGCTTTTAACACGATCACCTCTTTAAAGAAACTCTCCAAATACCGTCACGTTCTGAGGGACTGGAGGTTAGACTTCAGCAGAATTCTTGGAGGGCACCGTTCAGCCCATGACAATGAACGTGTGGCTGACACCGCGGGCCACCTCCATTTTAACTGGATGTTTTCAGGCCCAAAGCCATGAATTGTGTCCATCTCTGAAACTGCTAGAAGAGATTCACTGAAAGAATCAAACCTTCTTGTGTTTTACAAAACTCAGTGCAGACCCAGAATCTCTTTAAAAGTTGCCGGAACTCCCTGTGTTGTTCATAGGATAGGAGCTTGGAGATGGCGTTTTGAAGCCCATGTTCCTGAAAACCTGTGAGACGAACTCCTTGCATTTCCTCTGCAGTGTTACTCCTTCCTCCTGCCTACATGGAGGTTAATCATCCTCTTGCTTCCCAGGGCATCCCACCTGTCCACACTGATTTGCGTTTGTGTTTAGATAGAAGTGCATCCATTTGAAGACACACCTGTATTCTGTTCGAATATACAGCTATGGAGAAAGTGGGTCAAGCCTGAGGGAGGCCATCTGTCAGAGCGTGTTTTGGCAAAAGGAAAACATGAGAAGGAAGCTTGTAACGGAGGCCGAAGTATTGTAGCCTGAGGGCACCAAGTGAGTTCTGTGGACTCCAGCTGTCAGCCCCGATCCCAGTTATGTAACTGTTCAGGAGAGCAGAGCTTTGCGAGATGTGGAAGGGACGTGGCCCACAAAAGGGAAAGGCAGAAATGCAAACCTCACTTTCAATTTTTGAAATAAGGACAGACTCAAAGTGCTTACTTTATGATTTTTAATAGCCTCTCCTATGAAATATTTAGTACTTTTTAGGAGGCAGAGTATTAGATCAAATCCTGGCCAGGCACAGTGGCTCACACCTGTAATCCCAGCACTTCGGGAGGCTGAGGCAGGCAGATTGCTTGAGCTCAGGATTTTGAGACCAGCCTGGGCAACATGTCAAAACCCTGTCTCTACAAAAAAATATAAAACTTAACCAGGCATGGTGGTGGGCACCAGCTATTCAGGAGGTGGGAGGATCACTTGAGCCCGGGAGGTTGAGGCTGCAGTGAACCAGGATCACACCACTGCACTCTAGCCTGGGTGACAGAGTGAGACCCTGTCTCACAAAAAAAAAAAAAAAAAGAAAAAAAATATCCAATTCTTAGACATCCTGGCAATTATCACTTTTAGTATCATTTTTATTGAAATTTCCAGTCAATATGTTATTTCACATGACTTTCCAGATAACTGACATATCATCATGTACCAAAAGATTTTTAATTTTCATCATACTTGCTAAAAATTGTTTGATAAAGTATTTGTAAAATGAAACAGGGTTTCCATCCACAAGTGGCCTCCAAAAACATTGATCTTTTCACAGTCCCTCAAATCATCGTGGGTAAACTGAGGCCTCAGAGACCACCAAGGTATGTGTGGTTGGGCCTGTGAGAAACAAACTCACTCGTCCAAACCCAAAGAATGGACTCAGAGACCCGGAGAACAGCAAAAGTGGGACTTTTAATGATGGTCTTGCAAGATCGGGTGTCTGATGGGCAGGCACACCCAGCACAGCTTCAACAAGCCATTTAACCCCTCGTGCGCAGGTCCCTCCCCCGGCCCCTCAAAGGCTGAGCACTATGAGGTCACAACCTTCCCAGACGTGGCCTATTGGTTGTCGGGCACGGGCTGTAGGTGTTTTCTTTAGGGTTGTCTTGCTGCATTTTATTGCAACCCACAATGCATTGCAATCCCAGTCAGCTCAGGGTATTTGGCTTCAGGTATTTGACTTATGACCTAAGTAGCTGGGCAGGCTGACAAGAACAGACAAAACAAGCTATTTCACAGGCTCGTAAACTTTCATCTTAGACTAAACTTCTTTGGTTCGGGTGAGGGCAACTAAAGGGGCAGAGGGGTGGGCCAACAAGTAGGTGTCGGCTATCCAAGCAGGGGCCTAGTATGTCCTGTTTTTTTCTGTAGTTTGCTGACCTAAGCCGATTTAAGGCACATTGTCTTGGAAATGGACCACTGTATACATTATTTCCTTCAGGCCTGAGGCTCACAGTTCTGATCCCAGCTTGCAGCTTTCTGGAGATCTTGTTTTCCCCCTCACTGGTTACTCCCCCTTCATTTTATGTGGATGCAGATCCTCAGTGCAAATCCAAAGCTGGCTCCAAAGGACTTTGTCTTTGAGACTATAATTTTTCTTATTGCAGTGTCTAAGGCTTTTTGATATATTTGAGCTTTCATATCTATAAAATAGGGGGAATAAAAAAGAAAATAGAAATCTTAAGTCCTGATAAGCAGAAGCAGAAGCAGATACACTTTCCTAGCAGGGATCTTCATTTAATATCTACCATCCTCAATTTTCTTCTTTGTAGATTCAACAATTCTTTGAGGCTTGCTTTACATCATTTATTTTCTTGTCCAGTCATGATTTTTGTTTTTTTTTTATTTTTTTTAATAATGGGAGTATAATTTACATACAGCAAAATGTACAAACCGCACACATTACAGTCCAAGGACAAATGCATGCACATGCCCCACCTAAATACAGCATCTTTTCATTCCACCAGCAGAAGCCCACTTCCACCTGTTCCCCGCAATCCACACGCCCCCCTCAGAGACGCCCGTGCTCTGCTTTCTCCACGGAGTGCTGAAAGCCTCCTGGAACTTTATGTAAATGGAGCCACACTGCATATTGCTTTTTGTGCCCAGATTTTTTTGCTCAGCATAATGTTTTTGAAATCCATCTATATCATCATGTAAAATTGTAATAGTTCACTCATTTTGTTTTATTTTACTGAAGAGCAATTCATTGTATAAATGCACCGCAATTAGTGTATCCACTCTTCCGTTGATGGGCATTTGAGATCTCTCCTGTTTTAAGCTGTGATGAATAGTTTGGATCAATATCCCCATGTGACTCTTTTTGTGAACATATACATTTCATTTATCTTGCGTAAATATCTAGAAGTGGAGGTGGTAATTCGTAGGAAAGGTATATATTTAACAACCAAGACATTTTCCAAAATTTCTTGAAGTTATTATGCCAAGATCTGAGCTCTGATTTTCCACATGGTTACTGACATGTAGACATGTAGCACTGTCAGCCTTTTATTCTTTTTTTTTTTGAGTCAGAGTCTCACTCTGTCTGTCCTCCAGGCTGGAGTGCAATGGCACGATCTCAGCTCATTGCAACCTCTGCCTCCCTGGTTCAAGCGATTCATGAGCCTTAGCCTCCCAAGTAGCTGGGATTGTAGGCACCCACCACCACACCCACACCCAGCTAATTTTTTTGTTTTTTATAGAGATAGAGTTTCACCATGTGGCCCAGGCTGGTCTTTTGGAAGTGCTTATTGGCTATTTGTATATCTTTGTAGTGTCTTTCACAGTGAGTTTTCTGTTCAAGTATGTTGCTGACTTTTTATAAGTGGAGATTTGATATCCTTTATTATTAAGTTGCAAGAGTTTTTGTATTCTGGATACAAACAGTCACCTTGATTGTAAATATGTCATCCCAATCTATCTATTCCTTTTAGCTTAATCACCAGTGTATTTCAACAAGCTGAATTTTTCCAATTTGATGAAAACTAATTTGTCATTTTTTTCTTTTGTAGTTAGTGCTTTCTGTCTCCTAGCTAAGAAATCCTTGCCTACATGAAAATCATGAAACTAATCTCCTCAATTTTCTTCTTAAAAATTTATAGTTTTAGCTTTTTCATTTAGGTCTATGATCCATCTTGTGATCATTTTCACATAGGATGTGAGGTGGGGCTCAGAATCATTTTTTTCAATATGTTGTCTAGTTTTCTTAGTACTATTTGTTAAAAAGACTTTCTTTCCTTCATCAACTTGCTTTGGTACCTTTGTTGAAAATCAATTGATCATATAGACTTGAGACTTGATTCCATTCCTGTTTCCACTGGTACTTATCTAGCCTTATGCCATTACTACATTGTATTTGTTCTGCAGTATCAATATTGTTTAGACTATTCTGGGTCTTTTGCATTTCCATATAAACTTCAAAATTATCTTTCAATTTCAACAAGGGTACTGACTGAGATCGAATCATATCTATAGATAAATTAGGGGACCGTTGATATTGTAACAATATTGAATCTTAGATTCTGTGAAAATGGCATATATTTCTATTTATTTAGGTCTTTTTAAACTTATTTTAGCAATAGTTTGTAAATATGAGTGTAGGTTTGGCATGTCTTTTTTTTTCTTCAAATTATACCTAAGCATTTTATAACTTTTTGTCCTAAGAGTATTGTTTTTTAATTTAATTTTCTGCTGTTTAAACGGATACATAGAAGCATGCAGACTTTTATATCCGTGAATTCACTTATTAGTTCCTTTAGTTGTTTTCATCTTTCCCTGGGAATTTCTACAAATACGATCATGCCATGAGGATAAAGTCAGTTCTACTTCCTTTCCAATCTCTGTGACTTTTATTTTCTTGCCTTGTGACACTAACTAGGACCTCCCGTGCAGTGTTGAATAGAAGTGGTGAAAGCAGACATCCCTGCCTTGTTCCCAATCCCACGAGGAAATCATTCACTTTTTCATCATTAAATATAATACTAGCTATAACTTTTGTATATGTCCTGTATCAATTTAAGGAAATTTTCCTCTAGTCCTTTGTGTGTTGAGAATTTTCATGAAGAATGGGATTTTGTGTCTGTAGACAAATTAGGGGACAATTGATATTACAACAATATTGAATCTTGAATTCTGTGAAAATGGTGTATCCTTCTATTTATTTATCTTTAACTTATTTTAGCAATAGTTTGTAAATATGAGTGTGGAGGTTTGGCATGTGTTTTTCAAATGTTTTTTCTGCATCTATTGAGATGCTATGATTTTTTCCCCCTTTATTATGTAAAGGATGTGATTACATTGATTGATTTTCAAACTGTAAACCAGTCTTGCATTTCGGGATGAACCATGCTGGTTCATGAAACATTAACCTTTTTATATAGAGATGAACTTGATTTGCTAATATTTTGTTAAAAACTCATCTGCTCGTGAGGACCATGAGTCTGTAGGGTTTTTTTTTCTTATAACATCATTGCTTGGTTTTGGCTTTAGATTAACATCGGCCTCATCACATAATTTTGATAGTCACCTCCCCTTCCATTTTTCTAGAAAATTTTGCACAGACTTGGTATAATTTATTCTTTAAATACTTCTTGCAATTCACCAGAGGGAGCTGTCTGAGCCTAGTTTACATGTGAGGGGGTTTTTACTATGAATTAAATTTACTTAATATATATTGCACTCTTCTGGTTTTCTGCTTCTCCATCTGTGAACTTTGACAGTGTGTGCCTTTCAAAGAATGTTCCCATTGCAACTATGTTTTTCACTAACTAGCACACAATAGTTCACATTATTCCCATATTCTTATTTAATGACTGCAGGAACTGTAATAAGATCCCCTTATTTGTTTCTAATTAGATAACATGGAAGTTTTTTCTCCTTTTTCATGATTAATCTAACTTGAGATTTATCAAACCTATTCAAAGAGTCAATTTTTTTGTTTCATTAGAGTTTTTTCCCCTATTGTTTTCCACTTCCTATTTTGACCTCTACTATTAATTTTAGTATTTTCTTCCTCTAACAACTTTGGGTTTGATGTACTCTCTTTTTTTTTCCTTTTTAGCTTCTGACAGTAGAAGTTTAGATAATGTTGGACATTTCTTCTCTTCTAATATAAGCATAAATTTAGAGCTAAAATGTGTCTCTCAGCATTGCTTTAACTCTGTTTCACAAATTGAGGTATGTTATACTTTCATTATCACTGAGAATAAAGAGGTTTTAATTTTCCTGTGATTTCTTTTTAACACTTTGGTCACTTACAATGGTGATACTTAATTTCTGAGTATATAGAGATTTTCCATATATGTTTTTGTTATGTATATTTAACATGATTATATTGTGGCCAGAAAATGCACTTTTATGATTTCAAACCTATAAAATTTATTGAGACCTTTTTTATTTTGCAGTGTATAGTCCATCTCAACAAATACTCTATACAGTGTTCTATAAATGTAAGTTAGGTCAAGTTAGCTGTTAGCATTCTTCTAATTTTTTGTTCAATACAGCCTTTTTCTCACTACTTGTTCTATCAGTAACTAGGTGAGGAATGTTAAAATCTCAAACTATCATTATATATGTTTCTACCTTCCTTCATTTTTTTAGTTTTTTATTCATGTTGTTTAAAACTCTGTTGAGTGCATAAACACCAACGATTATTATATTATCTTGATGACTTGATCATTATGATATGTCTTTCTTAATCCCTGGCAATATTTCATATTTTGAAAACTACTGCATCTATTGTTAACATAACCATTCCATCTTTCTTAAAATAAGCATTTACATGATGTATCTCTTTCAATTATTTGACTTTTAACCTATCTACATTTTTATATTTGAAGTACATTTTTGTAGCAATCAAAAATATGTTTTGTTTTTTAAATATAATTTGAATATCTCTGCATTTTAATTGGAGTACTTAGTCCATTTACATTTAATGTAATCACTGACATATTTGGATTTAAGTGTACCATATTGCTAATTTTTTTTCAGTTTATTCCATTTATTTGTTTCTCCTTCTTTGCCTTTTTCAACGTATCGATCATTTTCAGTATTTTATTTTATCTTCTCTGTTGACTTTTTAGCTATACCTCTTTGTATTATTTTTAGTGACTGACCTAGAGATTAAAGTATGCATGTTTAACTTATCATAGCCAACTACCTCGTGATCAAAGGAAGAAACTTACAACAGAATAATTATATTTACCCCATCCCAAGGTGTGTGCTGCTCTTTTTATATATTTTCTAAATATATAATAAACATTACAGTACACTGTCATTATCTTGTATTTAAAGAGTTAATAGTCTTTTAGCAGAATTCAAATTTGTATTCTGTCATTCTTGTTGCGGTTGCTCCATATGTGAGAGGTCTCGTTTCTCTGGCTACTTTGAAAATACTTTCCCTGTCTTTCGTTTTCAGGAGTTTGGCTGTGCTGATTTGTACAGTCTTCTTCAGGTTTATTCTGTGTAAGTTTGATTGAGATACTTGGGTCTGTGATTTGATGTGTCTTAAAAAATTGAAAACTTTAAAAGTATTATTTAAAGTACATTTTCTACCTTAACAGTTTTTCCATTTTTTTCTCGAATTCCAATTATATATAAATTAGACTGCTTTATATTGTCCAACAGATCATTGAGTCTCTGTCACCTTTTTCACTGTTTCTATTTCTCCCTGTGCTTAGTTTTTATTGTTTCTACTGATCTGCCTTCAAATTTACTGATATGTTTTGTGAAATGACATATCTAATGTGAAACCCATCCAGTAAATTTTTTCATTTCAAATGTTATGTTTTTGAGCTTGAGAATTTTTATTTTATTTATACAGTTTCCATTTCTCTACCAAGATTCCCCATCTATTTACTTATTACGTCCCCTTTATTTTTAAATTCTTAAAAATATTTCTAACATCTATTTAACATCCTTATCTGCTAATTTCAGCATCATTAGATCTTTTTACTTTGACTATATTTTTTTCTGAGGATAGGTCATATTCTCCTTGCTTCTCACATCTAGCAATGTCATTACTATTACTATATCATTATTTGCTGGGCTTTGTGGATACCATGTTGTTGAGAATATGGATTTTGTGGTGTTCTTGAGTTTTCTTCTAGCAGGTAGCTTATTACTGACCAAGGGTAGTTTATTACCGACCAATTTCTAGTTGAAATGATCAACTAGATCATTTCAAAGCTTGTTTTAAGTCTTTGTTAGCACATGTTCATGGCAGTTCTTAATCTAGGACTAGAGTATTCCTAGTCCTTAAACATCACCTTTTTACCATCCCAGCTGAATCCTAGCTCTTCAGTGATCTATAATTCTGCCTGATCAGAATGCCAGACTTTCAGCATTGTGCCATCACTTGAATTTTCATTTAGCTCACAGGTCCCCAGCCACTGCTCTCAGTGAGATCTGAGTCTCCCCTTCTCATGTGGGGCTGAGTCTCAACCAAATCCAGTGGCCCCACCAGATCTCTGAAGCAGCTGCCTTCTGCCCTCAAATTCTACTTTCCTCAGCAGCACAAGCTTTGGTTTTCACCTTCTCAGCTTACAGTGATGCTTGTTCTTCTTCAAGTCCACTTTTCTACTGCTGAAAAGAGCTTCCGGGTGAGAGGCTTGTGGAGCTGTGGGGTGCACTCACATGCTTTCTTTTTCTCAGGAACAATGGTCACGACTGCCTGGCATCCAAACTCTGAAATCGGTTGTTTCATAGACTTTGTCCAGTTTTGCTGTTGTTTACAATGAGACAGCTGGTGAGCGGCAGCTCCCTCATCCTGGCCAGGCGCTTGTGCATGCATGGCCAGCGAGCCTTCCTTCCTGCTCTTTCTAGGACTGTGATGTGGGCTCAAGATCACTTCACACACTCATGTCTTCTCCAGGCTCACTTTGGAGGAGACTATAATGCATTTGCCATTTTCCTTCTTGGTTTCAATAGATCAGAAAGAATTTGGTAAGACAGAACTGAAATCTCATTGTGCCCCACTCAGCTAATGTTGTTGAGTCATGGTCCTTAGACCAGGAAAGGTAGAGAACTGGCTCTCCCGCATCATGATGAGGGAATGTTCCTCTGCACCGTCTGATCCTGGGGCTTTCAGCCAAGCCCGATAACTTGTTTATGAATACATTGTATGTGATTACTTCTGCAGAGAGGAGAGTACATTTGATTTTTCTACAAAATATTAACCAGACCCTAAATTTAAATGCTTTTCATATTTGAATTAAAAACTATTTATTGCACTATTCTTCCTTTTGTGGCCCTAGAAACAAAGATGCTATTCTGATTTTAAAGATATGACAAATGAAACATAAAAGGTTAAATAAAATTTAACAAAGGCAAGGCAAGGAAGAAAAATCCAGAAAATTCATCAGACACTACAAGGATAAACTTTACTCAGGCAGGAAAAGATAGGAAGATGAAGATCTCCTCAAGTAGCCTTTGCTCAGTGCGGAAGGCAACTGCAGCCTGGAAGCCTGGGACGTGCTGAGGACCTTATAGATAGTCCTGGGCACATCCACTAACTTCTCAATGTCTCAGATTCTTTACCTGGAATAAATACGTCAAGAAAGCTAAGACGTGTCCCAGTGATTATGCAGGGTGACTAATGACGAAGTAACCACGTATCCTCAATATGTGCAGTTATTTTGATTTTGCAAAGTACACTAACACCTAATACTTCAACCACATGTTCTTAAAACCTGATAATTCACATCAAGCATTCTGGGGAAGGCCATGAATTCAGGGGACTCGTGATATTGAATGAAAAACTGCTGGCATAGCCACAAGTGCCTTTCAGGGAAAATAAGCCATTGCTTTTCTCTATCTCACTCAAGGATAATCCTCACCCCAAGATGTTAACACGAAACAATAAGTAGACTATTAACTCAGGACATTTTATTTCTAAACAAGATGATTAGGACATCTGAAAATACCTACAAATTATTCCAGTGGGTGTCTCTTTCCCTCAGCCCTGACAGTGTCGTAGTTCTCCCAAACTGTTATGATGTGAAAAACCGGCCATAACCACAGAGCCTCAGTGCTGCAGAGGCCACAACTGCAATTCACAGCCGTACGTGGTTCCGGGCAAGGGCTTCTGTGCCCTCCAGATGCTCACCCAGATGCCCCTAAAATACATAAAACTGCTTCAAGTAAATGCTGCTTATTCCACAGTGAGTAACAAGATTTATAAAGCAAGTGTCCTGGAACTTTCAAGCCATGCATTAAAAACAGCCATCGACCTTTCCTGAAAATGACTCTTGACTCTTAGACCAGGGCTGGCCCCGGGTCACTGCATCCTCCGGGTCAGCTTCCAGCTGGTCCATATTCGATAATGGGAGCCCAAGCTCAAGAACCCAGGATGTGAGCAGCTGAGGCGTGGAGACTGCCCAGCCGACCCCTGACGTTTTTAGAGGAACAGCCAGCCAGCCCAGCCCGCTCTTCTAGGCGTTACCCAGAGGGTGGGGAGGCAGCGGCAGCATGGGGCGCCCTGCGATGCAGCTTCTCCGGCACACCCAAAAGGTCCAGAATGGAGGCACAAAAAAAAAAAAAAAAAAAAGTATGGCTTCCTTTTTTCATCAGAAGCTTGAGTAAAACCAGATTTTCAAAAGATGACAATGAAAAACATGCAAAAAATCGAATTATCTGAATATCAGAGTTCTACTCATATTGAACTAATAGAATATAGATCAGATCCCAAAGGGACAATGGGTTCGGAGGAAACCGCAAAGAGAGGCCCTGAAGCCAAAGAACTTCTGTCGTACTTTTTCTGTATTAAAAATGGAATTCTTCACGTCCTTTTCCAAGAACATTCTAAAGACGCGGTCTGCCCTTTCTTAGAAATAATCGCTTCTCTCCCAGAGCTTACGTGCCTTCACGGTGATTGCAGAGCATAGCTGGAATTTCAGGTGTACTTGTTAGCAATAGATAAGTGTTAGCAATACTGCTGGCTTTCTGTTTCCTTTGCTTTAGTTCGGTTGCTCAAGCTGTCCCATGAAATCTAAAGTCCGCTGCACTAGCGGAAAGAAAAGTTGGTTAGGCACAACTGGGAGTGTCAGAGAAAATACAGGACACCCAGTTACATTTGATTTTGTTTTGCCGTTGTTTTTTACGTGTTTATTTTAATTTTAAAATGTTTAATTGACAAATAAAAGTTGAATATATTCAAGGTGTACAATGTGATGATTTGATATATATGTTGTGTAATGATGATCACCACAAATTAATTAACACATCTGTCACCAGCCATAGTTACCATTGTGGGGGATGAGGATGCTTAAAATCTGCTCTCTTATCCCATGTCAAGTGGACAATACGTGTTATTAGCCAGAGTCCCCATGCGGTACATTAAGACTCCAAAACTCATTCATCCTAGGAAGTTTGTACCTTAGACCAACATCTCCTCACTCTCTCCCTTCTCCCCTCACCCCATGGACCCTGGCAGCCACCATGCTACTCTGCTTCTATGAATTCAACTTTTTTTAGATTCCACATATGAGAGAGATCATGCACTAGTATTTGTCTTTCTATGCCTGGCTTATTTCCCTTAGGATGAGGTCCTCCAGTTTTATGCACGCTCGTTGCAAATGGCAGGATTTCCCTTTTTTTAAGGCTGCCTAATCTTCTGTTGCTTGGCTGTACCGCATTTCACTCATCCACTCATCCACTGAGGACACTTGAGCTGCTTCCACCTCTAGGCTCTGGTGCACGATGCTGCCGTGGATATGAGGGTGCAGTTATCTCTCTGAGTTTCAATTATTTGGGCATTGACCTGCCGGTTACCCCGTTTCACATCCTCAGAGGGCTCTCATTTCTCCGTGTCCTCACCAACACATTATTTTCTGATTTTGCTTTGTTTTTCTAATAGCCATCCTAATGGGTGTGAGATGATATTTCATTGTGGTTTGGATTTGCATTTCCCTAATGATTAGTGATGTTGATTACATTTCCATGTGCTTATTGACATTAGTACATCTTCCTTGGAGAAATGTCTATTGAAGTCCTTTGCCTTCCACTGAATTTCAGATAAACCATGAATAAGGTTTTTAAGTATATATATGTGTGTGTGTGTATATACATATATATATATGTACACAGATATATATTTGTGTGTGTGTCCCACACAATATTAGAAATGCCTATATACCAAAAAATTATCTGTTTATGTAAAACTCAATTTTAACTGGATATCCTGAATTTTTATTTGATAAATCTAGCAACATCAGAAAGTAAAAACTTTGATAGATCTAAAACAATCCTTAAATATCTTACGATTTTGCTAAAGTAAAGTCTGGAATAGTTTAGTGCGCTTGTGTGAGTGTTTGGCTGGTAGCCTTACTTTATTAAAAATGTAATTTCATCTTGAGATCCTCCAGACTAAATCATTTGAGCTTCACACTCTTAGTGTAACATTATTGGACTCCCTTAATGAAATTATAACTCAAGCAAGATATTTCATTCTCTTGTAGTAAATTAGTTTGGGCTGCGAGGGTTTAGAAGAGCAAACCCTTCCCTGGTTTATTCTTGTTTGGTAGAACAAAGAAGGCACAGGCATTTTATATTTGAGTTATTTATTGTTCTCTCTGTCGCCCGTCCCTACTGGAAACAACAGCTGTTAACGGGCTCCCGAATGAATTTCAGTGTGAACTCTCCTGGCCTCTGAAAACCTTGGCTAAGGAGAAAACAGGGTCAGCTTCAAAAGAAAAAGAGCCAGTTTCAGGCTAGGTCTGGATGCCTGAAGGCCAAGGGCAGATGAAACCAGCAGCTCATGTTTTCTTGAGAAATTACACTTCAGGGAGATATACAGTGCCATGGTGGGGCACCTGTGGACAGCTGTCCTCATTACAGGGTGATGTAAACTCAGTGACCTCCTGGGAAATCCCGCCCGTGGGTGTCCACAGCTTTCGAAGGAGAGGGAAGGATCCCGCGTAGCAAAGTAGCCGATCCCACAGCCAGTGCCCTGGAACTTGGACAGCAGGGACGCTAGGACACGCTTCTGTCGTACTCTGCACCGTGTTGCATGAGCAACGCTGAGATTTCCACCTGGGGCCTCTTAATCAATGAGGTCCAGGTTCATAATGGCACATGCGAACCGTGTAGACTGGAGGACGTCTGGGAGCCAGGGGCTCCCTGTGCCGTGTCTCTGTTGGTGTCTCCTCTGCAGTGCAGTGAGTTCTACGTGTGGACCAATACTCCCCAGTGCAGTGGTTTAATTTAGGTGGTGGAAATCTCCAAAATAAGGAGCTTTTCTTTCGGATCCCTTTATTAGTCATTTTTATTTCTCTCAATCATACCTCGAACCCACCATTCCTTAATCTCGCTATTGATGAAATAAATTGCTGAGACCATGGGAGTAAAACAGCATACTTTATTGGTGAGGAGTGGCATTTCCTGGTTGGATCTGTTTCCACAATCGTGCTGCACTCTGAGTGGTGGGGACCCAGGAGGCAAGACCTGCTTGGCCTTTGCTCACCCGGCCACAGGCTTCAGGCAGAGGCAGTCCCTGGAATTCCAGCCACCGTATTGAGGACGCTTGGCCATTTCTGGGAGGACTGCGTGCTCTGCCCACACCACTAGCTCCCTCCTCCCCTCCTCTACTTCTGCCAAACGCCCGCTAAGTGACAGGTCCTTTATTTTTAATGCATGTCAAGCCCAGAAAGCAAATTCTGCACTAATAGGGAAAGATAGTCTTGGCTTTATTTGCACCATTCTCTTTTAATTGTGAGATCGTTTTACTTGTTTTAGCCCATCTCTGTGAAATGATCTCGACGGAAGGCTCTGCCCTACCCGGGATCTTGTAAACAGATGCAAGGTTGCTACCCTGGAGACAGCTGCTTAAAGTTTTAAGGGACTTGGGCAAGGTGAAGGGAGATGCCAAAATAAGAGAAGGAGAAAGACGGAAATCGTAGAATTTTAAATTGAGTGGAGAAAGGAATTTGATAAAATGCTGTCAGATATTCTATAAAAGACTGAACCAGAATGAAATGGCTGAAACCAAAGTGACCTTTCCACGTCCCTTGTCCAACCTTCAGTAATAAGAACTTCTAAAAGCATTGCGTTTTTCTGAAACTCCATGTCAAAAGTGCATTTCCTGTTCTTTTCTTTCCAGATAAAGTAAGCATATTGTCAACCTTCCTCGCTCCCTTCAAGCACCTGAGTCCTGGCACCACAAACACAGAGGATGAAGACACGCTAAGTAAGCAGCTTCCTTTCCCCAAAGTGCACAAAGGCCCCTGTATTCTGTGTGCAGGGGTCCCCCGCTGTCCCCAAACCCTGAGATCCCTGGAGTCATCTGGGAGGGTCTGTTTGTCTTACCTGGAGAGACAGTGTCTGCTCTCAGTCCCCTACAGAATCCCCATCTTCCCTGCAGTCCCACCTGCATCTGCAATCCTGTCCTCACTTGGAATCCTTTTCATTTGAAGGTCTCACCCGAATCCTATCTCCACCTACAATCCTGTCTTCATCTGAGGTCCTATCCTTACCTGGAGTCCTACTGTAATCTGCAGTCCCACCCTCACCTGTAGTCTCATCTTCACCTGCAGTCCCACCCTCACCTGGAATCTTACCCACACCTGTAGTCCCATCCTCACCTGTGATCCCATCCTCACTTTCAGTGTCATCCTCACCTGGAATCCTATCCTCACCTGCAGTCCCACCCTCACCTGCAGTCTGATCTTCACCTGTGGCCCCATCCTCACTTTCAGCGTCATCCTCACCTGGAATCCTATCCTCACCTGCAGTCTCACCCTCACCTGGAATCTTACCCACACCTGCAGTCCCACCCTCACCTGTAGTCTCATCTTCACCTGCAGTCCCACCCTCACCTGGAATCTTACCCACACCTGTAGTCCCATCCTCACCTGTGATCCCATCCTCACTTTCAGTGTCATCCTCACCTGGAATCCTATCCTCACCTGCAGTCCCACCCTCACCTGGAATCTTACCCGCACCTGCAGTCCCACCCTCACCTGCAGTCCCACCCTCACCTGCAGTCCCATCTTCACCTGTGACCCCATCCGCACTTTCAGTGTCATCCTCACCTGAAATCCTATCCTATCCTCACCTGTGCTCCCACCCTCATCTGGAAACTTAGTCTCAGCGGCAGTCCCATCCTCACCTGCAGTCTCATCCTCACCTGTGGCATTTCCTGGTTGGATCTGTTTCCAACCTGGTTGGTCCCATTCTCATCTTCAGTTCCATCCTTAATTGGAATCTTAGTCTTCCCTGGAGTCTCATCCTCACCAGGAATCCCTTCCTTACCAAAAGGGCAGGAAAGTGTCAGTAATGTCTGTGGGACTGAGAACCCTAGGGATTCCAAGAAATTAACCAGTTTTCTTGGACTATTCTCTCCTCTCCTTCCTTTGTTTTTTCATCAAACCAGAAAGAGCAATGGTCATGGTGTCTTAGAGCATTGTTTGTACAAGTATTTAATAAGGAAAGGGCTGGATAGGAGCCCCTCCTGTGCAAACATTTCTGGCACATGAAATTGGAAAGGGGCCAAGGAGACTCCTCAGGATGGCACCAGGCTGGTTTAGGAAAGGGATCTGAGCAGCGTCTCGGGAGCTGACTGTGGGGGTGAGGATCCGGGAGTGTGTGGCTGCAGGAGCTGGCCTCTATGTTCACAGCAAATTGTCAGGCATTTAACAAAGAGGACAAGACATTCCACACCATGTGAACAGCTCCTCAAATTTTAACACCACCTGGCAGATGGCTCCTTTTTCAACCAGGAAGAGGTCAGCACACTCCTGTTGTCATGGGATGGGGAGGAGGTGAGGTGACCCTGGGATTGCTAGTCAGACCAACAAGAGGCAGTGGGAAGGGTCTGCAAGGGACTCCGTGCACTTTGCCATCAGCCTGGGAAACACAGCCCTTCCCAGACAGCATGATAATTAACCGCACTGGAAATGGAGGTTTTTCAGCAAAAGCAGCATCACAGTCTTTTGGTGTCAGGACCAGAGTGAAGGTCAATGCCCCCTCTTGGACCCCTTCTCTTCTAGATGTGGAAGGAGCATGTTAGGAGGAGGGTGTGCTGGCACTAGGGAGGGCTCGGCCCAGACTCCGTGCTCCCTCCCCAGCACAGCTTGAGACTCAAGCCAAGCTTTGACACAGGTCGCTTCTGTTCTCTGGTGACCCAAACTGGAAAATTTCCAGATGAGTCCATTTATTGATCACTACTTCTGAAATCTGGGATAGAGAAAGTAAAAAGCACACACCAGGCATGTGCATGTGTGCATACACACACCCCCCAGGGGTGCACACAAACACACACACTCCAAGAGCACACGAGCACACAGCCCCCAGGAGCACACACCCCCCACCCAAGCTGAGCGTGACATGTGGACCTGGAAACACCTGGGAAGGGGAAGTTCACTGTTTCCTCCTCCTCCACACCTGGAGCTGCTGGGATCCTGGCTGGAGCTGGCCTCCCTCAAGAGAAAAAGAAATGAAGCTTCAGCAAGGGCCAGAGGACATCTGCGGTGCGGAGCGAATGGTTTCTACCTTACAGAGGTGCAGCAACCACCTTTCTGTAGCAACCAGAGGCCCAGACCTGGAGAAATAAACCGCCTGGCCGCTGGGAAAATTATTGCTCTGCCCCTGAGATTCCTGAGAGAGGGACGTCCCCACCCCACGTAGGAGCTTCTCCTTCCCCCTGCCCCCCGTAAGAACCCCCACAGCAGGCAATGAGAAGAGGAGACGGCCTGACGAGGCCAAGACTTTCTGGACTTTCCGGAAGCCTTTCATGCTCTGTCCTGGCAGCCAAGCTGCCTTGGGCTATAAACATTACCTCTCAGAGCCTCCACGCTAATGGGTAGAAACTTAGAGGTAACAATAACTTTAAATTATTTATGGTAGTTAAAATGCTCTTGAAATGCTTGAGAAGTCTCATTTTCAATCAATCAACTAGTTGCTCCCCTTTGTGTAGATGCTGTTTATTTACTTTCTTTTCATAGATTGTTCAAAGACAAACCTGCAAATGAATCAGCCCTCCCTTCATAGCTCCCTGCGGCACCGCCAGCTCGGCCTTTGCTCGGCCTTATCCATTTGTAATCCAGATACACGGGAAGGTAGAAAAAGATGTGTGTGTGTGTGTGTGTGTGTGTGTGTGTGTTGTGATGTGTGTTCATGCATGTGGCATGTGTGGTGTGTGGGGAAGTGCACATGTGTGTGGGGTGAGTTCACGTGCATATGTGTCATGTGTGTATGTGTGCATGTGTGTGCACAGGTGTGTGTGTACGCATGTGTGTGGTGTGTGTCTGTGCACGTGTGTGCATGTGTGTTGTGTGTGTGCATGTGGCATGTGTGCCGAGTGTCGTATGTGCACATGTGTGATGTGAGTCTGTGCATGTGTGTGGTGTGTGCACATGTGTATGCATGTGTGTGGTGTGTGAGTCTGTGCACATGTGTGCGTGTGTGTGGTGTGTGTACGTGTGTGTGCATGTGTGTGGCATGTGAGTCTTGCAGTGTGTACATGTGTGTGGCATGTGAGTCTGTGCAGTGTGTGCATGTGTGTGGTGTGTGAGTCTGTGTACGTGTGTGCATGTGTGTGGTGTGTGCACGTGTGTGTGCATGTGTGTGGCATGTGTGTGCATGTGTGTGGTGTGTGTACGTGTGTGGCATGTGTGTGCATGTGTGTGGTGTGTGTACGTGTGTGCATGTGTGTGGTGTGTGTCTGTGCATGTGTGCATGTGTGTTGTGTGTGCATGCATGTGGCATGTGTGCAGTGTGGTATGTGCACATGTGTGTGATGTGTGAGTCTGTGCATGTGTGTGCATGTGTGTGGTGTGTGAGTCTGTGCACGTGTGTGCATGTGTGTGGTGTGTATACGTGTGTGTGCAAGTGTGTGGCATGTGAGTCTGTGCAGGTGTGTGCATGTGTGTGGTGTGTGTGTGCACGTGTGTGCATGTGTGTGATGTGTGAGTCTGTGCAGGTGTGTGCATGTGTGTGCTGTGTGCATGCATGTGGCATGTGTGCCGAGTGTGGTATGTGCGTATGTGTGTGGCATGTGAGTATGTGCATGTGTGTGGTGTGTGTACGTGTGTGTGCATGTGTGTGGCATGTGAGTATGTGCATGTGTGTGGTGTGTGTACGTGTGTGTGCATGTGTGTGGTGTGACTCTGTGCACGTGTGTGCATGTGTGTGGTGTGTGCATGCATGTGGCATGTGTGCCGAGTGTGCTATGTGCACATGTGTGTGGTGTGTGAGTCTCTGCACGTGTGTGCATATGTGTGATGTGTGTCTGTGCACATGTGTGCATGTGTGTAGTGTGTGAGTCTGTGCACATGTGCACAGGTGTGTGGTGTGTGTCTGTGCACGTCAGTGCACGCACATATGTCAGGAGCGAGGGTGGGTGGTAGGAGCACACATGACCTTGCCCTGCCTCCTCCCGTCTCCCGTGTTTCACGCCCTGTGAGTCTATGTGTCTGTGGGCTCCGACACGAGGACCGCTCCCATCCCACCTGGCGTGTGTTCCACCTTTGGGGAATCCCATGTGCTTCCCTGTGGATGCTGGGTGCCCACAACCTCACAGGATCATGGCTTTTGTCTGGGGCCGAGCGCCCCTCATCTAAGGGTGCGGAGCGGGGGACAGGCTCGCAGGGCACACACCACGCCCTGTACCTGCGGGAAGTGGGCCTGGGAGCCGCACCTGGAAGCCCATCACCCATAGGCTGGTCTTGGCTGAGTGGACTGAACAACTCCACGTTTGTAAGGCGTGTCTGCCTGGGGCGGTTAACTCTGAGGAGCTTTCTCTTCCAACGCTGAGCAGTCATGAGTTCCTGCCATCTGGTCACTGTCAACTCTCTGCTGACCACTGCGCAGAGGGTGGGATCCAACCCAGTTCTGACCAGGTGAGCCCAAGGCTGCCCGGCACAAAGACGGCCCTGGGCCCTGGAGCTGTGCCGGAAAGAGGTCTCCCGACAGCCGCACCTGCTCCTTCCTGAGTCCCACACACCACAGGTCCAGCCCCGTGGGGTCCTGCGTGATGAGTCTTTGAAGGAGGCCCTTCTGCAGCTGCCCAGCCTGCCAGTGTCCACTCCGCAAATGCCAGGAGCCACTGCCTCCCACCCCCGGCCCCAGCCTGCCTCCTGCCGCTTACAGAACCTCTGCTGTGCCCTGGAGAACCCAGGCACCTGCCTTCCCGTCCCTCAGCGGGGATTCATGGAGGGAAAAGAGCTGCTCGGCCGCAGAATAACCTTCACCAGGAACAACATTATCTCTTCCAATGTAGCGTGGCGCGCCGCCTGGCTGGCTCCCAGGAGCCCGTCTGACCCGCAGACACGCAGCGTCATTATTAGTGATGCGGGCGGTCCCAATGACGCCGCACAGGGGAAGCTGGGCGTGCAAACGGCCCAGCAGAGGACCGACAGCGGGAGCCAGAGGAGAGGACGCCTGAGCTCTGGAGCAAGCGCAGCCCTGCACTCCGCGGACGGGGGGTGGACGGAGGGCGGACAGGGGGCGGACGGGGGGCGGACGGGGGGCGGATGGAGGGCCAGCAGACCCACCAGGCCCGGCCCCACCCGCACCTGCTCTCCGCCTATGAAGAGCAGCAGCCTAGGCCATCCGGCTTTGCACGGCCAGAACAGCTTTCACTTGGAAAGCAAAAGTTTCACCACAGTCATGACAATATAAAACGTTGGGCTTTCTCCACCAAATGCTGTCCTTTAACGCATGAAAACTTTAAACTTAGCACATTTCCGGACACTGTATCAAACAAGGTCATTCGCGTTTGAGGCTCAGGAGAACGCCCGTGAGAGAAGTGGATGGAAATCATTTCATTTTGCATTTTCCCATGCAGATGCCTCCCTGAGTTTTCAAATTGCTCATCATCATCCTATTACTGTGGTTTGTGGTATTTATCTAATAGTTCCAATTATTTGCCTGCTTTTATCTAATTTCTACAGTGGAAGGATATGTGCAGCTCTCTGAAAACCTGGTGCCTCACAAAGACCTCAGAGAAGCCACAGTTCACAGATGCCTCATTCTAGGAGGTCTCCAGAATGAGGTTCTTGGCTGGGGTGCAGAGGCAGCAGGACATACCAGGGTGTGGGCGGCCGGGATGCCACCCACGGAGTCTCACTGGGAGTGGGTTTCATTAGGAAAGGTGCGTGGAGTCCACATCAGGAATTTTCCAGGGAGAAGAAGTGTGGTGTGAGCCCCATTGGGGGCAAGAGGGCAGGGGAGCTGCGCTGTCCCCCCAGGGCCACCATGCCATCCTGCTTTCTGCCTAGCTCACTGCCATTTCCCACCGGACTGATGTAGGTGTGCACACAAATGCACACACACACATGCACACAAAGTATACATAATGCACACACACATGCATACACACAGTCACACTTACATGCACACATGCACAATTACATATACACTCACAGGCACATGCTCAGGCACACACTCATACACGCACTAGTTACATTACACACTCAGGCACTGTTTACCAGCTGGAGCCCTCCAGGGGTTGATAAGAATCTGTTTCCAGTCTGAGTGAGTGACTCTGAGGAGCCTTAACAAACGAGGGGTGTGTGTGTGTGTGCGTGTGTGTGTGTGTGTGTCAGAGATAGAGACAGACACAGCGAGACAAAGACAGGGAGAGACACGGAGACAAACAGAGTGATATTCTTCTCTTCTGTTCTTCTCAGAATGCTTTGGCTAGTTGGGATCTGTTTTGATTCCATGTGAACTTTAGGATTGCTTTTTCTAATTCTGTGAAAAATAACTTTGGCCATTTGACAGGGGGATGGCGTTGAGTCTACTAGTGTTTGGGGCAATATGGACATTTTAGCAATATTGATTCTTCCAATCCATGAGCATGGGATGGTTTTCCATTTGTTTGTGTCTACTATTTCTTTTATCAGTGTTTTGTAGCTCTCCTTGTAGATATCTTTCATCTCCTTGGTTACATGCTAAACCTTTCTAAGAATCCTGATGTGCAACTGACATAGCAAGTGGTTCCCCGTCTGCCCTGGTGTAACCACATGAGTTTCTTGCAGACCTACTCCCAGCTCTAATATACTATGAGTATGTGTTCTGAGGGCCTGCAACATTTGGTAGGTCATGCCAAAACTTTTTTAAAATTTAATTTCATTTTATTTTAGGCTTAGGGATACCTGTGCATGGGTATACTGTCCCATGGGTATACCGTCCCATGGGTATACCGTCCCATGCGTATACCATCCCGCGGGTATACCGCACCCTGGTGGGGACTGGGCTGCTAGTGTACCCATTACCCAAATAGTGAACCTTGTACTGATAGCTTATTTTTCAAACCTTACCCATCTCCTACTCTCCCCCCTTCTCAAGTCCTCAGTGTCTGTTGTTACCATCTTTATGTCCATGTGTACCCATGGTTTAGTTCCCACTCATAAGTGAGAACATGCAGTATTTGCTTTTCTGTTTCTGAGTTAGTTCATTTAGGATAATGGCCTCCAGCTCCATTCACATTGCCGCAAAGGACATCATTTTACTCTTTTTTATGGATACATAGTATTCCATGGTGTATATGTACTACATTTTCTTTATCCATCCACTGTTGATGGACATTTAGGTTGGTTCCATGTCTTTGCTATTGTCAATAGTGCTGAGGTGAACATACACACACAGGTGTCTTTTTTAGGTAACGATTTTCTTTTCCTTTGGGTAGATGCCCAGCAGAACAATTGCTGGGTCAAATGGTGGTTCTATTCTTAGTTCCTTGAGAAATCGCTATACTGTTTTCCATAGAAGTTGAATTAGTTTACATTTCCACCAACAATGCACAAGCAATCCCTTTTCTCTGCATCCACACAAACATGTTGGATTTTTTTTTTTTTTTTACTTTTTAATAATAGCCATTCTGACTGGGGTATGATGATATCTCAGTGTGATTTTAATTTGCATTTCCCCTATGATGTTGAGCATTTTATCATATGTTTGTTAGTTGCTTATATTTTTTCTTTTGAGAAATGGTCTCTTCATGCCCTTTGCCCAATTTTTCGTGGAGTTGTTTGGTTTTTTCTCACTAAGTTATTTGAATTCCATCTAGATTCTGGATATTAGTACTTTGTCAGAGGCATAATTTGCAAATATTTTATCCCATTTTGTAGGTTGTCTGTTTCCTTTTTTTTTTTTTCTTTTGTTTTGTTTTGCTGTGCAGAAGCTTGTTAGTTTAATTAAGTCCACTTTGTCTATTTCTTGGTTTGTGCATTTCCTTTTGGGGCCTTCATCATAAATCTTTTGCCAGGTCAATGTCCAGAAGTTTGTAGTTTCAGGTCCTATGTTTAAGTCTTTAAACCATCCTTGAATTAATTTTTGTGTATGGTGAGAGATAGGGGTCCAGTTTCATTCTTCTGCATATGGATAGCCAATTTCCCAGCACCATTTATTGATTAGGATGTCCTTTCCCCATTGTTTATTTTTGTAAGCTCTGTTGAGGATCAGATGGCTGGAGATGAGCCACTTTATTTCCAGGTTCTCTACTCTGTTCCATGGGTCTATGTGTCTATCTTTGTACCAATACCCTACCATCCTGTTGTTACTATAGACTTGTAGTATAATTCAAAGTCTGGCAATGTGATGCATCTGGATTGGTTCTTTTCCTTGGGACTGCTTTAGCTATTCAGGGTCTGTTTTGGTTTTATATGAACTTTAGGATTGTTTTTTCTAATTCTGTGAAAAATAATGTTGGAATTTGATAGAGACTGCATTGAATCTGCCTATTGCTTTGGGTAATATGGACATTTTATCAATATTAATTCTTCCAATCCATGAGCATAGGATGGTTTTCCATTTTTTCATGTCTTTTACAATTTCTTTCATCAGTATTTTGTAGCTGTCTTCCACCTCCTTGGTTAAATTTATTCCTAGGTATTTTATTGTGTGTGTGTGACTATTGTAAATGGTATTGAGTTCTTGATTTGGTTCTCAGCTTAAACATTATTGATGTATAGAAATGCTACTAATTTTTGTACATTGATTTTGTATCCTGAAACTTTACTGAAGTCATTTATCAAATCGAGGAGTCTTTTAGAGGAATCTTTAGGGTTTTCCAGGTATACATAACATACATGTATGTCATCAGGGAACAGAGATAGCTTCACTTCCTGTTTTCCATTTGGATGTCTTTTATTTCTTTCTCTTTTTTTTTTTTTTTTTTTTTTTGAGACGGAGTCTCGCTCTGTCGCCCAGGCTGGAGTGCAGTGGCCGGATCTCAGCTCACTACAAGCTCCGCCTCCCGGGTTTACGCCATTCTCCTGCCTCAGCCTCCCGAGTAGCTGGGACTACAGGCGCCGGCCACCTCGCCCGGCTGGTTTTTTGTACTTTTTAGTAGAGACGGGGTTTCACCGGGTTAGCCAGGATGGTCTCGACCTCCTGACCTCGTGATCCGCCCGTCTCGGCCGCCCAAAGTGCTGGGATTACAGGCTTGAGCCACCGCGCCCGGCCTATTTCTTTCTCTTGCCCGATTGCTCTGGTTATGACTTCTAGTACTATTTTAAGTAGAAGTGGTGAGAGTGGACATCATCTTGTTCCAGTCCTTAGGGAAATGCTTTCAACTTTTCCCCATTAAGTGTGACATTGGCTGTGGGTTTGTCATAGATGGCTCTTATTATTTTGAGGTATGTGTCTACAATGCCTAGTTTGTTGACAGTTTTTATCATAAAGGGATGTTGGATTTTATCGAATGCCTTTTATAGATCTATTGAGATGACCATATGGTTTTTGTTTTTAGTTCCATTTGTGTGGTAAATCACATTTATGGATTTGTTGTAGAGGTGGATTCATCCTTGCATTTCTGGAATAAGACCCACTTGCTCATGATGAATCATCTTTTTGATGTGTTGCTGAAATCACGCATTCGGAGTGTCTGCAACATTTGACAGATCATGCTAAAACTGTTACACGCACCATCTCCATTGATCTAACAAGGCCCGTGTAGTAGGTTCCATTTGTGAACTGTGTGATGGGTCAGGTCACACTGCCAGCACCCAGCCTCTGGAATCCACCTCTGTGCCCCAGAGACAAGTCCATTCACCAATCTGTGCACCGAGCTTTGGAGACAGCTTCCCTAGAGAAGACAGGGACAAAATGCAAAAAGTGGGAGCCAGGGAAAAGCTCAGTGTGCCTGCTCTGAGGATCAGAGACAGAGGGGATGACTCAGGAGGGGCGTGGCCATGCCTAGCCTCTCGGAGCAAGGGCAGAGCTGCCCATCGGTGGGCTAATCAGGCTTCATGAACCTAAGTCAGGCTGACTTTTTTAAATATATTTTATTGTGGGTTTTATTGTGTATATTTCAGGTGTACATCATGATGTTTTGTTACACTTACACTTGGTGAAGTAGTTACCACAGTCAAGTAAATGAACACTGGCACCTTCCACTGCCTTTTGTGTGGGTAACAGCCGCTATCATCTTCCCTGCTGGCCTTTGGGAACACCCAGACTCGGGGCGCACAGACAAAGAGTGAGGGGTTTGGGACACAACCCAGGGGGTAATTTCCACAAGCAGCATGAAGAGGGGAGGAAGACAGTCCCCCAGCTCCCCTCACCCCCAGGGTGTAGCCTGTTAAGTAGAGACCCTGGTGAGTGCAGGAATTGGACTCTGAGACCCACCAAGCAGGTGCATCAACAATAGCTTTCCATCAATAGCTTTCTACTTAGAGCCTGGTGTTTTCCTGGTCTCCTGATGTTTTATCTCTAGGTTTTTATATATGACGACTGAGTGTGAGAAACCTGTTGATTATATGGAGGAAAAAAATGAGAATAATTTCCTGGGTCAGGCAGGAAAGTGTAACACATTTAATACCAACGTTAATTTGTAAAGTCAGCGTTAAAGCCGCGAGTGGTTCACACGAAGTCGCTACAGCAAGAGGCCAGCAGGGCAGCACCTGGGCCTGAGCTCCTCCATCCGCCGACAGCCTCAGAGCCCAGAGCGCCACTCCCCAAGGGTCAGCTCCCACCCTCACCGAGCCCGGCCCCACGACTGCCACAGGACCACAGGGTGAGCTCCGCTCCCACCCTCACCCAGCCCAGCCCCACGACTGTCGCAGGACCACAGGGTGAGCTCCGCTCCCTCCCTCACCGAGCCCGGCCCCACGACTGCCACAGGACCACAGGGTGAGCTCCGCTCCCACCCTCACCCAGCCCAGCCCCACGACTGTCGCAGGACCACAGGGTGAGCTCCGCTCCCTCCCTCACCGAGCCCGGCCCCACGACTGCCACAGGACCACAGGGTGAGCTCCGCTCCCACCCTCACCCAGCCCAGCCCCACGACTGTCGCAGGACCACAGGGTGAGCTCCGCTCCCTCCCTCACCGAGCCCGGCCCCACGACTGCCGCAGGACCACAGGGTGAGCTCCGCTCCCACCCTCACCCAGCCCAGCCCCACGACTGCCGCAGGACCACAGGGTGAGCTCCGCTCCCACCCTCACCCAGCCCAGCCCCACGACTGCCGCAGGACCACAGGGTGAGCTCCGCTCCCACCCTCACCCAGCCCAGCCCCACGACTGCCGCAGGACCACAGGGTGAGCTCCGCTCCCACCCTCACCCAGCCCGGCCCCACGACTGCCGCAGGACCACAGGGTGAGCTCCGCTCCCACCCTCACCCAGCCCGGCCCCACGACTGCCGCAGGACCACAGGGTGAGCTCCGCTCCCACCCTCACCCAGCCCAGCCCCACGACTGTCACAGGGTCACAGTGTCAGGCTCGTCCCACTTGGGCCCAAGGAACAAAAAGGCAAAGCCTGTTTTCCCCTTCGTATGCCTCAGGCACCTGCACTGTTACCTGACCCAGTAGGTTCTGGAAGGTTTTGTGAGAACGAACTCTTGCCTTGCCAACCAGGGACAGAGGGGAGGCTTTGTTGTGTGTGGAAAAGCTCATGCTGCTCTCGGCCCTTCTGAGGGAGCAAAACTCCCTCAAAAACTCTCAAGGCGGGAGATGCGACCCTCGCCACAGCTCACGACTCGCAGACGTGAGGCCCCGGAAACCCTTTTTCCAGGTGCCCTGGAATTCCTGTAAAGTGCACGGAGAAGCTCAGGGAAAAAGATGAGCAGAGAGAGAACCGGGACCGGAGAGAGAGAAGCAAGGTGGGCGAGATGCGGTGAGAGGAGGGTGAGAAGTGTCTGCCCCGCCATTTCCCTGCTGTGTTTTCAAAATGCATCCAATGTTCCCCCACGGCTGACTCTCGCTCAGCCCATTAGATGTGCTGCCTCCGTTCATCCCTGTAAGAACCTTATAAGGCAAATATTTTTTAAATTTTCATTTTCTGTCTTAAAAAATCAGTTGGCCAGACTGAGTGACTTGTCCAGGGTCACACAGCCGTAAACAATGGAGCAGAGTCCAGAGCGGCACCCGCTGCACCCCCATTCCCCACAGCTCCATGCAGAGGCCACCACTGGACTGTTGCCTCTGTGCTAGGCCCCCACATCAGGGAAATGGGAATCGGGGCCTGTGCAGAGGAGTCCGAACCCTAATCGGGTGATATCACCCCCAGAGGGCCCAGCTGGTGTGTCCAGGACAGGCCCCTGAAGTATGCTGTTATTATTAATTATTGATTATCATGAAAGAGGCCCTCATACCATAATCTGACATTCATGGTTTATGCCATGGAAAACTTTAATTCTGAGAGTCATGGGACATTGAATCAGAAAGAGGCGTTCAGTGCAGCTAGAGGCAAAGCGTTGCTCCGTGAGTTCCAATCCAAGATCCAGCAAAGGTCATACTGTAATCACACTGGCCGTCTCGTCCATCTCCACCTTGCGAGAAATCAATAAGAAATTACAGAGTACCAAGCAAATTTATATGCAGTCTGGTATGGGGTTGGGGAGTTGACCGTGTTGGGTTTTTTGCTCCATCTTTAAGTTCAATTTGGAAAATCACATGGTTAATCTCATCTGCTAACCCTTGGCCTGAAACACACTAAACAGTAGAGTTCAGTGCTATATGTATACCCAAAGTGCATAATGACTAGCAAAAGCATTTGCACTCAGCACTTTCTCCTCAGAAGGTAACTGTTTCTACTGCCATCAACTGTAAATGAACATTGTGCACCTATACTGATCAAGCTCTCAGATCCACGTTTTGAACAAAATTACCTCCCCAAACCTAATACTTTTTAGACACAATTGCCAGAGAAAACAACAGAGCCACCTCACAATTCGGAAAATTCAAATGAGAAATAGAGATTTTAGCAAACAGAGAGCACTTTTAAAGCAGAGCCAAGAGCCTTCTGCAGGAGCACCCAGATGGTAATGATAGTTGAGGCCAAGAGACGGATGGTTCCACCCCGAGCTGAATGGGCAGGCAGCGTGCAACCTGAAAAGAACATTCTCCAGTGTCAGGATACCTCGCAAAGCTGCCCGATTTTCAAAGGCATCTTTTGTGCTTGCGAAATGTATGTTTTTATTATTCTCCAACAATGATGTCATAAGCTGAGGGGCAGGGAACGTGGGGCTGGGCCAGCTAGGTCTCATTCCTGCTTGGCTTTCGGGCCACATGGCCAGCAAGTCCACGTGTCAACATCCAGCCACACTCAACCTCTATTTCTAAGCTGTGGGTTAGCTGTGAAAATTGCCTCAAGTTTCCACTTGCTTAATGGAAAAAACTCATCCACACCCAGCAGAAGAGCCTCTCTCCACGGACGAAGCTGGTGAGTGAGGGGAAGCCTGTGTGTTCTTGCCTGGGACAGCTCACCATCCGGTCACACGTGGGGCAGCCTGTGGGTTCAGCTTCCTCTTCCTCTTCCGGAGAGCCCAGAAAAGGGTTTTACTGTACAGAGGCCAAGACAATGATGGAAGTAATCAGTTTCCATAAAATCACCTTTATAGCAACAACACAGATGAGAGTGATCCGATGCCTGGGACTGAACTGCACCTCGACCAGCTAACAAACTCTGCAACCTCAGTAAAGGAACTTCCTCACTGAGAAAATCGGACATTAATACATTCCCCAGGGATGACGGGGGCAATGAGAAACAACAAAGTCTGGTTCTGCAGGAGTCAGGCCTCAGGGAGGGGCAATGGCGCAGCTCACTACCGTAATTTTGTATTTTGTGGTAAACCTGCATGGAGCCTTCCAGAAGCACATTCACCAGTGAGGGCAGTATGGACCCAGCAGGTTGTGGGGTCATCCATGGCTGAGATTCCCTAATGGAACAGCTTTGCCAGAAAACAGTGGTCCAGGATGGTCAGTCCGGAAAAATGAAATCATCATCAGATGCATCCATCACCCTGGCTGGCAAATGATGATTTTGCTAAATTGACTTCAGAACATTTTCTGCAAAAGAAATAAAGCACCGCAGTCACACGTGAAGTCACCCCCAGCCCCTCATTGCACTGCCCTCCTGCACTCCCCAGGGGAGACCGGACTGGATCTTTATTACCCACACATCAGCAGTTTTGTCACAGATGGATGACTGCATGAAGAATATAGAACGTTGGTGTTCTTATAATAGTAATATCCTACCCTATGGGCTATTTTGCAAGTCAATTTTACTATCTGGCATCCTATTTCTTGAGATTCATCTACGTGGAAGCATACAGACGTAGTCCATTAGACGCAACTGCTATACAGTATTCTATATATTCTGTAGTGTGATTATATCACTGATTACTCATCATTCCTCTAACCATAGAAACTTGGGCATTTTCAAAGTTTTCAGTTTTGTGAAACCATGCTGCAGTGCACACCTTTGTTCAGCTCTGCCTCTGTGTGTGAAGGTTTCTGTAGGACGCATCTCCAGCGGCAGAATTGCTGAGCAAGGCGTGTGTTTCTTTATTCTTGCCCAACGCTCCCAAAATGCATTCCAAAGGAGCTGTGCTTGTGCTCCTGACCACCGACCCCTGGTACCTACCCTGAAAACACTGGGACATTACAGGTCTTTTTAAAGTGCTTGCCTGTCTCATGAAGGTGGTAAGACTCCCAGGGGCAGAAACCAAGCGAGTGGCCTGGGTTCCTGCCAGGGGCCAGCTTTTGACCCATCTTGGCTATCGTCATGCCTCCCTCCCTACCTTTGATTTAAAGTGAGAGAGGACTGACTCTTCCTTTCACTAAACAGTAAGGGGTCACTGCATGGTTATTAAGTGGCCTAATTTCAATATTGGGGCTTCTCAGGGAGGCCCAAGCAGAGGGAGAGATGAGGGAAGAGCCAGCTGGTGGAGCGGTCGGAAAACACACAACACTTACTAAGTTTACCATCTTAAATGGGTGTGGTTCATGACACCCCAGGACAACCACCATAGTAACATCAAAGATCACACAGCAGAGGGCACCATAACAGATACAATAACGGGAAACTTTGAAATATTTTGAGAATTACCGAAATGTGGCCAGGTGCGGTGACTCTCATCCATAATCTCAGCAGTTTGGGAGATGGAGGCCGGCGGATCACCTGAGGTTGGGAGTTCGAGACCAGCCTAGCTAACATGGTGAAATCCATCTCTACAAAAATACAAAAATTAGCCAGACGTGGTGGTGCATGCCTGTAATCCCAGCTACTCAGGAGGCTGAGGCAGAAGAACCGCTTGAATCTGGGAGGCAGAGGTTGCAGTGGGCAGAGATCGTGCCACTGCACTCCAACCTGGGCAACAGAGTGAGATTCCATCTCAAAAAAAAAAAAAAAATCACCCAAATGTGACACAGAGGCATAAAGTGAGCGCATGGCAAGGGATAATGTTGCTGACAGAGTTGCTCAACTCAGGGTTGCCACAAACCTCAGATTCGTGAATAACACGATACCTGGGAAGCCAAACAAGGAGGTATGCCTGTACTTTAAATCATCTCTGGATGTTGCATACTGCCTAATACAATGTAAATGCTATGCAAATCGTTGTTATACTGTATTGTTTAGAGAATGATAACAAGAAAAAAGTCTGTACACGTTCCATAGTGATTCATCCATTTTCTCCCGAATACTTTCTCTCCACAGTTAGTTGAATCCATAGATGGGGAACTCAGGAATACAGAGGACTGACCGTAGTTTCGGAATAGGTGTGCCCCTCCTCCGTGGAGAAAGACCGGGACTCACCCCAAGGCCGCAGTGCCTCACCTGGGCGGGCTCCTATCCTTCCCTCCGGGGAGGTCTCAGGAGACGCCACCTGTCTCACCTCTGGCTGTGAATGAGGAAGTAGAGTTTGGGGGCTGGACCCCCTTCCCCTCAGTTTTGGGGGGGCACTGGTCACCGGGCCTGGAGTTCCCTGTAGCAGGTGGGAAGGGGGACACTAGGCCACACCACCCCAGGAAAGGCGTCTCTGACCTTTGACATTGCTCAAAACTTGTCCAAAGTCAGGGGCGCTTGTCTGTTTGGGGTACACAGCCGCACTTAGAGCAGGAGCCAGCTCGGAGGAGGACAGCTCCCAGCCACAGGCCCTCAGCAAGGGACCAGGGACGCTGCTTCCCCGCATGGGCCATAGGCCCCCCAGGGGCTCCCTCCCTCCAGTGGCCACAGTCATTTCTCAGGCCTGGCCTGGGGGCAAGGGACTCGGACCCTAGGGGACTGCCTGCTGTTCCCATCGACCTGCCGGCGCTCGCCCAGGGTCCTGACTGGTCTGTTCTCCCCTCCAGGTACCAGCAGCGCGGAGGTGAAGGAGAACCGCAATGTGGGCAACCTGGCCGCGCGGCCACCGCCCCTGGGGGACCGGGCCCGGGGCGGTGCCCCCGGTGCGAAGAGGAAGCGGCCGCTGGAGGAGGGGAATGGAGGACACTTGTGCAAACTGCAGCTGGTCTGGAAGAAGCTGTCGTGGTCCATGGCGCCCAAGAACGCGCTGGTGCAGCTGCACGAGCTGAGGCCGGGCCTGCAGTACCGGACAGTGTCGCAGACGGGCCCGGTGCACGCCCCGGTCTTCGCGGTAGCGGTGGAGGTGAACGGGCTCACGTTCGAGGGCACGGGCCCCACCAAGAAGAAGGCCAAAATGCGCGCGGCCGAGCTGGCGCTCAGGTCCTTCGTGCAGTTCCCCAACGCCTGCCAGGCGCATCTGGCCATGGGTGGCGGCCCGGGCCCTGGCACGGACTTCACCTCTGACCAGGCGGATTTCCCCGACACGCTCTTCCAGGAGTTCGAGCCCCCGGCGCCACGCCCCGGTCTCTCGGGAGGCCGCCCCGGGGACGCAGCGCTTCTGTCCGCGGCCTACGGGCGACGGCGGCTGCTGTGCCGCGCGCTGGACCTGGTGGGCCCGACCCCCGCGACCCCCGCGGCCCCTGGTGAGCGCAATCCCGTGGTGCTGCTGAACCGCCTGCGCGCTGGGCTGCGCTACGTGTGTCTGGCGGAACCGGCTGAGCGGCGGGCGCGGAGCTTCGTGATGGCCGTGAGCGTGGATGGCAGGACGTTCGAGGGCTCCGGGCGCAGCAAGAAGCTGGCCCGGGGTCAGGCCGCGCAGGCCGCGCTGCAGGCGCTTTTCGACATCCAGATGCCCGGCCACGCACCCGGCAGGGCCAGGAGGACGCCAATGCCGCAGGTGAGGGGCGCGGGGGGCGCGGGAGGACCCCGACATTTCCCTGTGGGGATTGGCGTCCGGGCTTCTCGGGGAAGGAGCGGCCGCGTGGAGCGGGAGGGGAAAGAATGTTCCCCCGGGCTGGCGAGGTGACCGGAGAGCAGGTGCTGCCGGCGGTTTTGAGGGTGACGATGCGGCTGCCCGGGAGGAGACGGCAAGGCCGGGTAGGGAGCTGCCAGGGTGCCTCTGTCTGCAGGGGGAGGGCCGGTTCCCCCGTGACAGGCCTTGTGGGTGGCTGGGTCTCCACGCGTGGGGTCGGATGGTCGTGCCGGGTACAATTGGGGTCAAGTTTCCACCAGGGAGGCGCCCTGTGCCTGGGTGCAGCCGGGGAGGCCGCCCAGTCCCGCAGGATCCAGACGGGGTCCCTTGTCCAAGAGAGAACCGCGTTGGGAGACTGAAGAGGCCGGAGCGAGAGTAGGGATCTGGGCCTCACTCTGCCCGGCAGGACCCCTCTGGTTCCTTCCTGCGCGGCTGTGAGTCCGCCTTCTAACCTGTGTTTACCTTCACTCACATGTTCTCAGCTCTGTCTGGGTGTTACCGGTTGAAGGTGTCCAGGTTCTTGGCGCCTTGAACAAAGAATTGAACAAAACCCACAGAGCAAGGAAAGAAAGAAGCACCAAAAGCAGAGATTTATGGAAAAAGAAAGCACACTCCAGGGTGGGAGCACCTGCGCACAGGGGCCCCAGAGCGCCTTACAGAAGTTTCTGGGGTTTAAATACCCTCTAGAGGTTTCCATTGGTTATTCAGCCTAGGCCTTGTGTAAATGGAGAGGACATTTCCTGTCATCGCTGAAGTATTTCCATTTGATTCAGCTCTAGGAAGTCAGTGTCAACCGGCCTTATGTTCCGGCCTCCAGACCCTATTCTCCTGCCTCATATCTGTCAGAAACTATTCTGATACCATTTTAAAACAATCTTATCCTGCCAAGTCTTGCAATGGCTGATTTATGCAAATTATCTTTTCTCTTATCATGTTCAGAATTATTTGTGGGCATCACTAATGTAGCAGATATAGAAAATTATCTTTATTCATTTTGGCATCAATCAAGGAAAGAAACATTTCACATAGTTAAAAAGCACTTAGCCCAGTGCAGGACTCGTCCTAAGTATGCAGTAATTGTAAGTTATGGCCGTGATCGCTACTATCGTTCCATCCCAACACCTAGGACAGAATCTGTTCTTTTGCCTGGGGAGATCATAAATCTCTTCATGAACACAGGTCCCACTCGAACCCCAGACGCCGCTCAGGGAGACTGCAGGGTGACACAGACCACGTGCGTCGTGACAGAGCCCTCATCTTGAATTGTGACTGGGTTTGAGTGCTCACTATTCACTTGTCAACCAATGCTCGTTGAACTCTTGGCCGGCATGGGGTAGGGCACACCCCGGCCATCTGCCCTCAGGAAGCCATTCATTCATTTTCAAGTACTTGTGGAATATCCGGTGGTCATTTTAAGGAGTGGGTTAGAGGGATTTAAATCACAATCTCTGTCAGTCTTGCTGTCCAAACTCATCCTCAAATAAAAACACAATGTAAGTAAAAACAAGGTGGTGGACAGCAAGAACGGCTTCCACATAAGTCCCTGGGCACTTCCTCACAAGGGTGCTGGGGCCTGGCTTGGTCTTTTCTTATGCCTCCTTCTTATTTACTCCCCTCTCTCTTCCTTTTTCACCCTGTTTCTGCACTGTCTGTAGCTTAAACTTGCCAACCAGTGACCGTCGGGAAGCCACTTCACCCCTGCAGCCTGGGGGAGGGGGGAAGGGCGGAGGGGGCTGGGGGGCACTGGGAGAGAGCCTTCCTAACGCTGCTCACGACCTTGGGTGCAACCTTGGCAGGCTCAGGTCTCCTGCCACCTTCTCTGAGAAGCCCCAGCACCCACGGTCTGGGGCGTTTCCCCCGTTGCTGGGATACTTTGCTCACCCAGCTGGGCCTGCCACTCTTCTGTTGAATCTGTTAAGCAGGAAACAGTCCTCCACGCCTGCCCAGTCCCTCTCCTGCGTCCCACTCATGTAAAATGTGAAGGATGTCAGTGAATTCTGGCTGCAATGCCTTTTGCTTTCATGTTGTCAGCCCTTAGCTCTTACGATGGAGAAACCAGGCAGTGCTACTACTTTGTAATAGTCATTTGACCCCAGAATGCAGCACATCGGTTAGAGCCGTGGCCGCTAAATTATTTTTCTCTGACAGTCCCTAACCACCCGGACTGGGTGATGAAGGGCGCAGAGCAGCGCGAGGGTTTCGGGCCTTTCATCACCGCTCTGCACGCAGCGTTCCAGGGGCCCATTACCCTCCCTTGTACCGCTCCCCACGCGCACCCACAACTGGGCGGGGCTGGGAGGACACTGGGACTCAGGGCCAGGAACCTTCAGCAGTTTATTAAATTCAAATCATATTATGGATGTGATTCGGGGAGAAAAATGAAAAGATTTCAGAAATTGCTGTAAATGTGGCTTTTCCTCCTTGCTCTGCCCCAACCTTCCCGCAAAATCCTGCCTCTACTTCACGGACCCCCGTCTACACAGCTTGCTTCTGTTCAGGCAGACCCCTGGTCCCACCGCATGGGGGCTCTGGAGCTGAAGTTCCTAAAGGCCTCAGTCCCCAGCCCTTGTCTGACGGCCCTGTTAGCACCCGTGTCTGGAGGGCAAGCCGTGCGTTTTCCCGGGCTGGGTCCCACCTCCGGGGGATGGAGCGGGGAAGGCCGCCCTGCCGGAGTCCGTCCAGGGAGCCTGGAAGCAGCGCCTCCTGCTGGAACGATGCAGTTTCTGCACCTGGGTTCTCTGCCCACAGTCCCAGGCTCACCCCATGCAGGGCCGGCTTCCACGTGCAGAACCACAAACCCACAAACCCACGTCTGGATCCACATGGTGTTTCGGTAGAAGCCAGCAAAGATGCTGCACGTCTGCTCGGTGCTCTCCACCAAAGGCTTGCTCTTACGAATGAAGCTTCAGAACCATCCTGGAGGGAAGTCTCCTCATTAAGTAACAGTCAATGAAAACAAGTTTCCAATGTGATGGTGCATACGAATCATTTGAGTGGTGTGCTTAGACACCGCTGAGGAGCCTCCTGCAGGAACCCAGTGGGTTCTCGAGGGAAGTCAGCGGTCTGCACTTCCAGCTTGTGGAGTGGTCAGAGACCCACGCTGTTGAGAGACAGTGCGGCCAGAGCCTGTCATGGTGCTGCTCACAGCCTCAGCCTGGAATGGCAGGGCTGTGGCGGGAAGAGTCTCTCTGTCCTGCCAGGACAGCTCGCAGGAAGCAGGGCCACCCAAAGGCCCTCGCAGACCTGAGTAGTGTCTGTAAGGGTGATCGTTGTGGTGGTGCTTGGGATTCAGAATCTCAGCTTCCTTATAAACACCTGAAGTCACTCTCCAGTGGTAAAGATGTACGATAGACTTGTGTGTCATCTGGATTTTGAAAGAGGAAGTTCAGAAGCATGAATTCTCATAAAGATTAAAATCACAGGTGTGGCTTCTCCGCATCTGATTTTCACTATTTCCTGCACCTGAGGGTGTTTCTCAGGATTGGACTCATCTAACCCTTCAGCTTCATGGGATCTGAGTCAGCCAGAGTGTCAAAAGCAGGCATTAATCAGATTCCTTAGAACTCACACCAGACCTAAACAGGTAGGGTTTACAGTGCTGGCAGAGGGTTTGCAGGCCAGTCACCATGAGTATCAGCTGATAGGGGCAGTGCCTGCTCAGGTGCACCTGCCTGGCCCATTGCAAATCTCTCATGCTTTCCTCATCTGCAGTGCACTCAGGACTCCTCTAGGTTAACTGGGTACTCAGAAGTAAGAACAAGACGGTGTCAGGATATAAATATGTGCTAGCTGGAGGCATCATCATAAAAAACGGTAAAATCACAAAACCTACATCTCTTTTCAGTTTGCTCCCCACCCCAGCATGAAAAGAAATCCTAAGCAAAAATGCAACCATAAAGGAATGCTCTTCAGCATTTTCTTTCCATGAAAACTATTTAGAAAGGAGAATAAAGTACACTATAATGCCAGTAAAAATAAATCAATCAGTAAAAGTCACCTGTGTGCTCAGTAACTTTGAAAAGGAAGTTTATTGACTTGTTTGTGAGTTTACCTTTCATCCTCAAGTACCCCCTTTATTTCTTTGTTTTTTAAATTTTCATGTCAGGCACAGACACCCTGTTGTCCACACACCCTCACCCCGCACTCTCCCACACTCAGTCCATACTCCAAACTAGTGCCTTCAGAAAGACAAACAGTTCCTTGAATGACTTTCTAAAATTTTAAAAGAATCTTCGTTTTGCTGAAAAAAAAAAAACTTTCCACTGCCACCCAGCCTTGTGAGAATTACTCACTGCCAACGAGAAGTTCTTTATATTTGCATAAAGACTCAGAGAGACTGGGAACCTAGAGAGGGAGGGGTGGCACCTCGGGCATCCCCAGGCAGTGGAAAAGGCACTAGAACAAGGTGTTTGAACTGGAAACTGTGGGTTTGGCTCTGGGAATGCAGGTGTTAAAGACATAAAAAGTGTCTGTGAAGTCCCTGGGAGAAGAAGCCTAGAGTTGGGCCTTCACCTCCTGGATGGACCTGGCTCCACATTCTCACCAAGCAATCCTCAAGGGCTGAGGGAACCGTAGGTTTCTCTCCTATCTGACATCATAGTGGCTTTGCATCCCCAACTGTTCCCACCAGAGACACCGTAATGAGAGGAAAGCCCAAGGGGTTCATCCTCTGTCCCCACACCAAGAAATATGCAGCTGAATCCTTGCAGAAAAATCATGACCAGTTCTTGGGAATGGCTTCAATCAGTTGAGGCAGCCAGTCGAGATGAAGCCATTTCTTTGATGTGCAGAGCTAAGTCCAGGGCAATTTCTTTCTCCCTCTCTGTCTGTCTGTCTCTCTCTCTGTCTCTTTCTCTCTCTCTGTTTCTTCCTCTCTCTCACACACTATTGTGCAGGATGCACACACACATATATGTGTATATAGATCTATACTAGAGAGAAAGACTTACAGTCACCAGATCTTTGTGCAGAGGTAGGAAAAACCTGCTTGTCCTGTGTGAGCATTTCAGAGACCTACCAAAAGATCTTTAATTCAGCAAGCTGCTAACGAGTCTGTGGCTTGTTTTCTCCTCTGCACAGAGTTGTTCTGAGGCTTGTGTGTCTACAACAATACAGTAAGCGCTCCTCGCTTGTTGGCTGTTATTAGCATCATTGTTTTTATGATGCAATTACGGGTTCAATTCCTTGAGATACTTATTCCCACACCAAAGTATATTAAAAGCAAACAAAAAGCCTGATGGCTCATGTCGCTCCCATCCTGGGTGAAGGTGCTTTCTAGATTAAGAGGAGACATTTGCTTGGGGTCTGCAGGCTCCTTGCAAGGGGTTGCCAGATAAAATACAGTGACAAGCTTACATTTAAAAGTTATTATTGTTTATCTGAAATTCAAATTTAACCAGATGTCTTATATTTTATTTGCCAAAAAACCATGCATCCCTCCTTGCAACTGAAGAGTGAGAAAGGGAGTAAGAGTGTGGTGCCAGGAAGAGGAGGGTCCCGTGGGAAGAGGGAGACTCCAGCAGCCACCTGTCTGCCGCTGTGCCCACCAACGTCCCTCATTTTTTCTCAGAGCACTCAGAGAGGTCACGGATATGCCAGGGTCCTGAGGGGGGACACTAATGATTTTCAGGTCTTTTCCTGTCTCCCTCACTCAAATATTACAGTCCACTCTGGCTAGAAACTGGCCATTCAGTCTCACTCACTTTGTGAATAAATCGAGTGGAGGACGGATAATCACAAGCCGGTCAGGAGCCAAGCGTCTTTGCAGTGTGCTGAGTTTGGTTTCGCGCCTCTGCCCTTTTTCTGGCAGGAACTCTTTTTGTCCCCCCGTGTGGACAGTCACTCTTGATTTCACTTATGTGTAAAATTACAAAGGGCTTGCTGTGAGTGGGGGCCCTAGAAGAACCCCCCCGATCACAAAGCCCAGGAATCCACTATTAAAACGAACGTCATTTCTATCGTGGCAAAGGTCTCAGTGTGTAACTCAGGGAGAGAGGACTGAAGACAGACCAGTTAGGTAGGAATCAGCCCTTCTTACCTAACGGCTTTCAATAATTCCATAACTTACTTACAGAGAAAAATCGGAATTTCACAATTGGCTTGTTTGAAGTTAGTTCTCGTGTCTTAGAAGTGGTGATGGGTGTGTTGTTCCTGCTTTACTTGAGAAGGGTGGAAGGAGGTGAGACTGAAGAGCAGCGTGTGCCATTTTTCATCATGATGGCTTCCAAAGAATGGGCTTTAAGATGGTGTCACTCCCACACACAGCTTTTCCTCCAGACTTGGGCCAGCCTTAAGGCTTCCCTGGAAGACCAGCATGAAAACCCTAACTCCCCTCCATCATCCCCCGGTCAGCCAAGTGCCCTGGGAGGCTTCAGTCACTGGGGACAAGCTAAGCCTCGTTGAAGCTAAGGTTCCGGGTCCTCGCTGAAGTTCTGTTGTTTTCCACCAGCTCTCCCCAGGCGGTTCCGTTCTCTGTGAAGCCCTCCAGGGGGTGGGTCCCCAGGACGCCCTTCCACTCCAGCTGGCTGCCTGTGTCTCTGGACCATTCTTCCCACACGCCGGTGGCCACGTCACCTGCTTTGAAGCAGGAATGATCCCAGCAGCTTGCTTTCTTTCAGCACCTCACCTTCTGGGTTTTGTGGCCACACACACCATCCTGTGGTCCACGCAGGAAGGCAAGGTGTTCTTTCAGGGAAGGAAAAACAGTCCTGCAGATCCAGCCCTCCCCAAACCTTCTGGCTTTCTTCGTGTCCTGGGTCTGTGATGGCCAGAACGAAAGTGAGAGGTCGCTCACTGTCGTTACACATGGAAAAAACCCTTTCAGAAAATCCCTCCTTAATGAGGCACTAGAGGCTTCGTAGATGCTTAACAATACATTTATGCATTTATACAATGTAAATACAATGTATGATATACACTTATACACTATACCTGTGTACAATGTATATATAATGTATGCTATATATTTCTATAACGTGTATACAATGCATATACAATTGTGATATATGTTCACACAATGTATACACAATGTACAGCATATGTTATGCAATGTGCATGCAATCACAATATATGTTTATACAATGTATGCAGCGTACAATATACATTTATATAATAGCTTCTGCCTCCCTACTTTCTACTAAAACATGTTAAGTGAAATTGTAATATGTCACTGGTGTGTATTTAAGCCTATAGATTCCCAATGCCATGTTCAGAATTTTCAAATATGGTTAATATGACTGTTCATTAGTTAAGCAGGGCCTGTGAGCCAAGCTTCACCACTTCCCTCTATTTCATAGCCATGATTACTGATGATGACAATAGTGCCATTAGCAGCTAATATTTCCCAGGCACTTAATCTGGGTCACACATTTTTCTAAGTACTTTACATGCACAGTAACCCTCATTTAAAATTTTTGAGGTCTGTTTTACAGAGGAGGATATTGAGTTTCCGGAGACCTGAGTCCCATGCCCAAAGTCTAATCACTGAGGGGTGGAGCAAGGAGGACAGTTACAGACAGCAGAGCTCAGCTTCTGTGGGGCTGGGGCTCATCCTCAGGACTCCAGCCTGCTCCATCCTCCCAGCCCCCAAGGGCTTTAGGCTGATGGAGGACACAGAACACTGTTAATCAAAATAGAGGTCTGTGATTTAGCACAGCAAGAGTGACACAAAAAGTGTTTGTTATTAGTTCCAAACAGGGAGAAACCACGGTGGGCTGACTGGCAGGGAAGAGTTGATTGAAGGACTCCAGAGCCCGACTGTGTGGGGGGAGGTAGGCAGCCAGGAGAGGGACACACACCTGGGCATCACGTCCTGGTGGTCGGAGACCCCTGAGTGCATGGGAGCCTCGTGGGAGCCCTCAGGGAGGTGAAAGCTGGAGCGGATCGGGTCACCTGCCTGCAGGGGCTCCACCGCCCTCCTGGCTAGCGCTGCGTTGGGTACCTCCATGGAGCTCGGAGGCTAGAGGGGCTCGCTCCCTGTGGGAAGGTGGCTCTGTAAGCAGGGAACCCACAGCCTCCCTGGGGTAGACAACGGCTCCGTTAGGATGGCCGAGCTCCCTTCCTTTGGGACTCATCGTTACACCAAAAAGGACAGGGACAGCTAAAGGAGATGGCAGCTGGGAAAAGCCAACGTTTAAATGAGCAGAGAAAGGAAAAAGGTGCATCTGAGAGAGGAGAGGGGACCTGGGAGAGCACATGAGGTACCACCTTCCCCACCCCAAGGATGTCCGGGAGGGCCCTTCTTCCCTGAGCCCTCTCTCCTTCGCCCATTGTCACATCCCCTGAGCCCTCTCCCCTGAGCCCCCTCCCCTGAGTCCTCTCTCGTTCCCCCATTGTCACATCCCCTGAGCCCTCACCCCTGAGCCCTCTCCCCTTCACCCATTGTCACATCCCCTGAGCCCTCTCCCCTGAGCCCTCTCCCCTGAGCCCCCTCCCCTGAGTCCTCTCTCGTTCCCCCATTGTCACATCCCCTGAGCCCTCACCCCTGAGCCCTCTCCCCTTCACCCATTGTCACATCCCCTGAGCCCTCTCCCCTGAGCCCCTCCCCTGAGTCCTCTCTCCTTCGCCCATTATCACACAGGCCTCTTTCCATGGTTCTCGGCAGCACCTGGTGACTTCCTGGGCCTCTGTTGCTTGCACACCTGCCTGTGCCTCCTGTGAGCCCCAGGAGCTGATGTGGATGGGTGCTGGACAGCCCTGGGCTGCATGGGCACTCAGCTCCCAGTGTTGACCTCAGCAGCAGCCCGGCCACCCTCATACAGTCTCAGGGTGCCCAGATGGAGCCCAAAACCAGCATTTGGGACCTGGACCCCCTCTCGGGGCCTTCACAGCCCCTAATTCTGCTTCTCCCAGTGTCAGCTCAGGTTCCCTTGGAAACTGACGGCAGACAGAGCAGAGCAGGTGGGAGGAGGAGAGCAGGGCACAGGGTGTGGGGGGCAGAGCTGCAGGGAGGGCCTCAGATGGAGGCAGCTGAGGGAGGCACTGCCTGGCTAAGGGCCCCAGACCACCACCCACTCAGA
Source organism: Macaca nemestrina (assembly GCF_043159975.1). NCBI lineage: Eukaryota > Metazoa > Chordata > Mammalia > Primates > Cercopithecidae > Macaca > Macaca nemestrina. The sequence continues at coordinate 142,935,280 of NC_092133.1, forward strand.
ACAGAGTCTGGGCCAACCCTGCAGGGAGCAAGCACTGCCCAAGCTGGCAAGAGTCACAGGCTCCACGGCTCAGGCGTCGCCTGACAGCCCAGGAGTGGCAGCAGCAGCAGGACCTGCAGACTCAGAGGCACCGCAGAGGCCCCCCAGCCGCTCACCCAGGAAACTCACATCCCAGACTCCTGAGACCCCTTCCTGAATCAGCTTTCCGCGAGTGCAGGCAACAGTGGTTTCTTTAGAGACATCAGACAGTTTCCCGAGAGTTTAGAAACAACAGGGAAATGTTCCTCCCAAGAGAAATGACTTCGTAGCCACTCCCACCCCAGCCCCCGGCAATGCAGGGCACGCCCCATGCTCTGCAAATCACTGCACCAAGGACTGAGATAGCCCTGCAGGGGCCTGGCATTCACATTCCCACTGTCTCTGTTTCTCTCTGCCTGTCTCCCTCTTCTGTCTCTGTCTCTCTTGGTACCTGTCTCTCTTTGTCTCTGTCTCTCCCTCTCTCTCAGTATCTCCCTGTCTCTGTCTCTCAGTCTCTCTGTCTCTCAGTCTCTCTGTCTCTGTCTCCGTTTCCCTCTCTGTCCCTGTATCTCTTTACCTCCCTCCATCTCTTACTGCCTCTCTCTTCCCATTCATCTCCCAATTACCCTGAGTCTGTTCCAGCCCCCTTCTCAGCAATCCTGGTGTCCAGTCAGGGTGCTTCGGTGCACGGCGTCTGTGGGGTCCAGAGGAGGGCGTCACCTGTGAGCGCTGTTTGGAGGCGTTGATGCTGTGCTCCTTGTGCACTGGCCAGGTCGAGGCATCCATGGTCTTACTGAGGATCGTAGCCAATGAGTGTGGAGAGCTGAGGTGAGGGCTGAGGCCTCCTGGCTCCTAATCTGTGTACTCTTCAGTGGTCTCCTGGGCAGGGGACAGATCACACGGCTGCCATCCACAGCCCTGGAGAAGGTGGTAAGCTTTGTCTCCAGAGCCAGTCTCCTGCATCCGCTTACCAGCTGTGGGACCTAAGCCCTTGAGTGCCAAGTACCTGTGCCCTGGTTTCTCCTCATTCCTGAATGAGATGATACCAAAAGCAGTCGCTCACAGAGCGGCTGGGAGAATGAAATGGGCAGATGCATGAACCATGCTTAGAGTGGCATTTGGCAATCTCATTCTTGTCCCAGGGACGACGGCTATGGAGACGAGGGCTTGGTCCTCCAACACAACTCACTGCAACTTCATGATCAGGAAGGCGGGAAAGGAAACAGGGATTTCAGGGAAAATCCAAATGAGCTCCTCTAATCCCATTTCTGGAGTAACATGTTGAGGGCTGGCATGCAGGACTGGGAAGGCAGAGCAGAACTGAAGGGACTCAGCCAGTCCTGGGCCCCTCTGGGCCTGCACTTCCTCATCTTGAAAATAAGGATCTGTCAACAGACACATGCAAAAATGCTCGTCATCACTGGCCATCAGAGAAATGCAAATCAAAATCTCAATGAGATACCCTCTCACACCAGTTAGAATGGCAATCATTAAAAAGTCAGGAAACAACAGGTGCTGGAGAGGATGTGGAGCAATAGGAACACTTTTACACTGTTGGTGGGATTGTAAACTAGTTCAATCATTGTGGAAAACAGTATGGTGATTCCTCAAGGATCTAGAACTAGAAATACCATTTGACCCAGCCATCCCATTACTGGGGATATACTCAAAGGATTATAAATCATGCTGCTATAAAGACACATGCACACGTATGTTTATTGCGGCACTATTCACAATAGCAAAGACTTGGAATCAACCCAAATGTCCATCAGTGACAGACTGGATTAAGAAAATGTGGCGCATATACACCATGGAATACTATGCAGCCATAAAAAAGGATGAGTTCGTGTCCTTTGTAGGGACATGGATGCAGCTAGAAACCATCATTCTCAGCAAATTATCGCAAGAACAGAAAACCAAGCACCGCATGTTCTCACTCATAGGTGGGAATTGAACAATGAGATCACTTGGACTCGGGAAGGGGAACATCACACACCAGGGCTTATTATGGGGAGGGGGGAGGGAGGAGGGATGGCATTGGGAGTTATACCTGATGTAAATGACGAGTTGATGGGTGCTGACGAGTTGATGGGTGCAGCACACCAACATGGCACAAGTATACATATGCAACAAACCTGCACGTTGTGCACATGTACCCTAGAACTTAAAGTATAATAAGAAAAAAAAGAGAAAAAAAAAGAAAATAAGGATCTGTGATGGAATGTTCACCTGCATTTCTCACATCCTGAGAAAATAGAACCCATGTAAGATGTCCATATGCCAACATGATGTATCCAATATGGGCACATATGCTGGGGGCCGCTGTCTTGGTAACATTTGACGAGCAGCAAACACGCACACATCCCTCATTGACATGCAATCTGCAGCGTTTTGCCCAAAACTGGAGCTTATATTTTCTCACTCCTGTAGTATTTTCCATTAAATTCTAGCTTTCCAAACCAATGGGAAACAGAGGACCCTGGACAGATGGGAGAAGGGCCCGGGTGCCTTCACCTAACATGAGCCTGGCTCCCGGTCCACTGCCCCAGGTAGTGTCTGGAGCAGGAGACTGGTTGGAGCGCCCCGGCACCTTCTGCTTCGCATGGCCTTGTTCTCGCCGAGCAACTCTGTAAAGGCTGGAGCTTGCCGCGTGGCTGGGGGTCAAATCTGTTTAAATATGCTGCATCTCGAGGCATTTTATCTCTTCCTCCCCACAAATGCTCCCAGATCATTCTGAAGAGCAAGACTCAGCAACACTGAAAGCCAGTTCATGCCCCTATCAGCAACTGTCTCATATGCTGCATTTTTACTTAAAAATTTTTAAGTAAAAATGCAGTGACAACCTCAGGTCCCCCAGGGTTGGAGGGCGCCTGTGTTCACAGCACCCACAAGAAGGGGCAGGAACTGAGGGGCTGAGGGATTCTCACTGGTTGGTGAGAGATGAACTCGTTATTCCCAATCTCAAGCCCCATCTCCTTCACCACCACATTCTGGCCACTCTCTCACCCACACATCTGAGACACTGTCACTGCTTGGGGAGTAATAAAGTGGCATGAGAGTTTGTAACAATGGCACCACGATTAACTGTTTTTAAAATGAAGTTTTCTAAATCAATGCACTCGGTGGAATTGTGAATTCACTCAAGTATTCAAAATTAAAGGCGAACAGGGCCGGGCGCGGTGGCTCAAGCCTGTAATCCCAGCACTTTGGGAGGCCGAGACGGGCGGATCATGAGTTCAGGAGATCGAGACCATCCTGGCTAACACGGTGAAACCCCGTCTCTACTAAAATACAAAAAAAATTAGCCAGGCGAGGTGGCGGGCGCCTGTACTCCCAGCTACTCGGGAGGCTGAGGCAGGAGAATGGCGTGAACCCGGGAGGTGGGGCTTGCAGTGAGCTGAGATCCGGCCACTGCACTCCAGCTTGGGCAACAGAGCTAGACTCCGTCTCAAAAAAAAAAAAAAAAAAAAAAAAGGCGAACAGAACAAAAGTTACTATACAAACACCAAGTGTGAATGGGTCTTTAAAAAAATACAGGGCGTTTTTCTTCTGATCATGACGATAATACACACAGCGGTGAAAGCCATCCTCTGCCGGCAGTCTCTCCTTTTGCCTTAACCACGTTTCATTTGTGATGATTTTAGTAAAATTAAAAGTATTTAGTAAAATGGCTCTCAGGTTGCGGGGTTTGCTGTAGAGGCTTTATTCAGTTATCTAAACTGAGAAATCGAAGTGAATGTCCCTCCATCAAGCACATGTGTCGGCCTGCAGCAGCCATGCAAAGTTGTTCTGGATTTCAACGCCAAGAAACAGGGATTCAAATACTAAGAATAGGCTGGAATAGGCAGGTCACACATCCGTGTGGCCTCTGTACATGACCCTAGAATTCTTGTCCTGTCCCTCAAAAAAGAAGGGGTGCTGTCCTCATAATCAGAGTCACGGGAGGACACAGAGCAGCAGCGCTTCTGTCCAGCCAGCTCCCTGGATGCGAACCCAGGTCACCAGCAGAGCCACGTGCACGAGGCTGGGCTGGCTCAGTTCCCAAGGGCAGGAGGACATGGTGTCAGTTGAGCTGTGACAAGTGTGGTCATGGGAGAGTCCACAGGGCACTGCAAAAGTCCTGGTGGGTCCATTCTGATGGAAATGGGAGAAAGCCTCCTGGGGAGTTGGCAGACTTGAACTTAAGCCTGGCTCTACCTCTTGCCAGCTGGGTGCCTGGAGCAGCATACGCAGACTCTGAGCTGCCTCACCTGCAGAGCAGCCAGGGTTTCCAAAGGAAGGAGCTTCTCTGAGCACCTCTAAGGTCAGGGGCGTTGGTCCATAAAGAGTCCCTGGACTGCAGTCCAGCCCATGCTGACACCGTTCTGGGTCTGACGAGGCCTCCTGAGGGGTGGCCACCGTGACAGGTGGGTCTGGCATGAGAGTGAAGCAACCTCACCTCCCAGGCTGTGGTGGTTCCCTCCACGTGCCCTCCTGGCTCACTCCGCAGGCTGCGGTGGTTCCCTCCACATGCCCTCCTGGGTCCCACAGTCTGATTTATTTCTTGGCCTAGAGGACATTATGTACAGAGCTTGGAAACACAGTGATGGCCACGTGAAGAGACAGCAGGCACACGGGTGTGGGCCCGGCCTGGCCCAACCCCCAGCACAGCCAGGCTGAGGGTCCCTCTCCTGCCCACTCGTAGAATGTGGGTGCTGACGCTGACCTCCTGGTTCATTTGGGGCCCCACGATACAGTGTGTGTGAAAGTACCTCTCCGTGCCCGTCCCAGAAGTCACAGCCGTGTCCACAGCTTTCGCTCAGACCACCGTACTAGCACCCGTTGCTGACATTTTGCCTCCTGGGAAACAGTCTGTGAAAGGCATGGGGTCCATGTGGGCCCCCTCTGTGGCTGCCAGAAGGGTGCTGGGGTCGGCCTCCTGCAGCGGCCTGGGGGGTCAGGTCACTGGCCCAGGTATCTCCCCTCTTATACTCAGCATTCAGCTCCCACTTGTGCTTTGTGACAATTCTTGCCTTTTACCTTTCCTCTGTGAGTGTAACTTTAATTCTTTAGTTAAAGCAGAATTCTGAGCCCTTCCCTCTCCTGCCATGCAGCTTTGGGCACGCTGAGGCATCACCTTCTCATCAGGTCATTGCCGTGACGGCCACCCAGTCTCCAAGAGTTCACACATGACCTTGACTGAGTCCTTCGCTGCTGAACAAGGGAACCTATTTCCCTGCCTTATAGCGTGGTCTGTTGGTTTGATGAGTAAATCAGATGCCAGTGAATTTTAGAAACATTGACCCAGTCCATTATCTTGCAGAAATGGAACCAAATCCTGTGAGGCAGGTGGCTTGGGTGAGGACTCGCAGCCACAAGTGGGAGAGCCATGATTAGGAGGACCCAGCCATGCTCAATCGCACGCAGATGCCTCCTGCCAAACCTGGGTTTTGTTAACTCATATTTGAGGTTCAAGGGCACATGTACAGGTTTGCTACATGGGTAAATTGTGGGGATTTGGTGTACAGATTGTTTTGTTACCCATGTGATTAGCATAGTGGCCGAGAGGTGGATTTTCAGTCCTCACCCTCCTCCCACCCCTCACCCTCAAGTAGTTCCCAGTATCTGTTGCTCCCCCATTCGTGGCCATAGGTGCCCAGTGTTTTATTCCCACATATAAGTGAGAATTTGGTTTTCTGTTCCTGCATTAGTTTGCTTAGGATAACGGCCTCCAGCTCCATCCATGTTCCTGCAGAAGACATGATCTGGTTCTTTTTTGTGGCTGCATAGTATTCCATGGTGTATATGTACCACATTTTCTGTATCCAGTCCATGGATGGGCATTTAGGTTGATTCCATGACTTTGCAATTATGAATAGTGCTGTGATGAACATGCGCATGCATGTGTCTTTATGGTAGAGCAATTTATATTCCTTTGGGTGTATACCCAGTAATGGGGCTGCTGGGTCAGATGGTAGTTCTGTTTTAAGTTCTTTGAGAACTTGCCAAATTGCTTACCACAATGGCTAAGCTGATTTACATTCCCACTAGCTCATTCCCACTGAGCTAATTTACATTCTGTTCTTTTTTCTCACCAGCATCTGTTATTTTTTGACTTTTTAGTATTAGCCATTTTGACTGGTATAAGATGGTATCTCACTGTGGTTCTGATTTGCATTTCTCTAATGATCAGTGACGTTGAGCTTTTTTTCATATGCTTATTGACTGCATGGATGTCTTCTTTTGAGAGGTGTCTGTGCATGTCCTTTGCCCACTTTTTTATGGGGTTGTTTGAAAACCTGGTTTTTATGTACTGGCTTCCTATGACTTCCTATGTCAGAAAAGCCCTGACTATCTTCATGTCTTGTGTATAGATCTCATTTCTCTTCACCCCGGATCTGTCTTTTATGCTCCATTCTTTCTCCTTGTGTCGTTGGGAACCAGCAGGTCATGACCACATCCTGTTCTTGTGTCTGCAAAAGCATTTTTTATCATACAAATCTCTAAGGTGAAGTTCCAACATTTTTCTCCAACTCATAGTTTTGTGCATTCCCCAATTTGGAGATAACTTTCTTCTGTGATTTACAAACAAGGCTCTTGTTTTTGAGATGGAGGGAGATTTTTGTTCAAAAAAAGGACTCACTAAAAAGAGTAATAAATGTAGCAGAGAAGATGAGAACTGATCACAGCAAAAAAAACTCTTTTCCTAATCAATTTCTCACCCCATTGCGATACAGTCAGGTGGACAAAGATGCAGAGGAGGTGGCTGAACCGTTGGGGCAGTAGGTTTCCTAACTCAGAGCCAGAGTGCCACTGATGTCCTCAAGTGCTAGCCTATCACAGGCAGGGCTGGATGAGGCTGAGACTTTCCACCCATCCATGTCCAAGAGCATCTGCGGGTACTCTCCTCCCGTGGGTCTGCAATCTCCAAGAGGAGGAGAGAGGGAAAGACCGGCTTCCCAAAGCTCCTCCTCCTCCCTAGGAATGACCCACCTGGAGAAGACTGCAGCAGTCAGGAGTCATTGTTCCTTGAATGTTTCTTGATGCCGTGATGTTTAATGTGAGCAGACAGCCAAGCGGCGTGCACAGCGGTTGGGCAGGGGCCTCAGAGTCAAGGCCCTGTGGGTGTCAGTCCTGGTTCTGTGGGGCCGTGTGTGCGTTTGAAGGACTTGCCTCAGCCTTCTCCGTGGCATGGGGAAGCTGAGAAAGGGGGTTCATCACAGGGTGATTTTAATGATCAAATGGGACATCCAGGCAGAGGGTTAAGAATTCTTGAAAAGTTGGATTTGACTTTCACTGATTTCACCATAACTGCCCATCTTTGAGAGTGAGCGGGAGGACGGGACACCCCAACATGTGGGCACTGCCAGCCAACCACACTTTCCTGCCCAGCTGCAGCTTAGTTCTGACTAAATTCAGGACAAAACCTGGCTGAAAGAAACACATAGCAATACCATGATCAACGAGCCTGGGATGCACACATCAAAAAGAAGAGTGAGAGGGTGAAAGTGGCCCAGGAAAAAGAGGTATCACCAAAGAGTCCCATTCTGCCTGAAGGAAATCGCCACTGTGGGGCACGTGGTTCTCTGCTGGATGCTGATTATCGCTGCTGTGGGGCACGTGATTCTCTGGTGGATGCTGGTTATGGCTGCTGTGGGGCAGGTGGTTCTCTGGTGGATGCTGGTTATGGCCGCTGTGGGGCACGCGGTTCTCTGGTGGATGCTGGTTATGGCTGCCGTGGGGCAGGTGGTTCTCTGGTGGATGCTGGTTATGGCCGCTGTGGGGCACGCGGTTCTCTGGTGGATGCTGGTTATGGCTGCCGTGGGGCAGGTGGTTCTCTGGCGGATGCTGGTTATGGCCGCTGTGGGGCACGTGGTTCTCTGGCGGATGCTGGTTATGGCCGCTGTGGGGCAGGTGGTTCTCTGGCAGATACTGGTTATGGCCGCTGTGGGGCACGTGGTTCTCTGGTGGATGCTGGTTATGGCCGCTGTGGGGCACGTGGTTCTCTGGCGGATGCTGGTTATGGCCGCTGTGGGGCACGTGGTTCTCTGGTGGATGCTGGTTATGGCTGCTGTGGGGCACGTGGTTCTCTGGTGGATGCTGGTTACTGCTGCTGCGGGGCACATGGTTCTTTGGTGGGTGCTGATTGAATTCCGGACCCATGTGGCTCTCGGCTCTCTGGGGCCACAGCACACAGGAAGGTCCATAATCAGAGGTGTGACCGTGTTCCCTCTCCACTGCCCACCCCCAGCTGTGAGCCCACCCCTGTCCATCTGAAGACACCAAGCCAGGAGTGCTGCTGCGAGAGTAACTTCAAAACTGTTGGAACTTCTATCAAAAGCAGTTATTCCAAACCTTCTGTGCTGTATTGTTGGGAATGCATTCCTTTTTGCAAATCTGCACTTGGTCACAGGTGGGCTGGCACCTGCCATCGATGGCTGTCTCTTCATCCTCTGAGCTCCCAGGGGGACTTCAGAGCAGGGGCGGGAGCAGCCCCACACCCGCTCCCTCTGTGGATCGCTGCTGCTCCACTTTTCATGGCCAGAAAAGCTCTTTTCTAATGGAAGTATTGACTTGGATAATTTTCAAAGTTTGGCAAGAATCCACTGCAGCCTGGATGGATTGATATTTCTGCTGTGTTTGGTGTTGTTTGATTTTGTTTATATGTTTTTAATCCCTTTTGTAATCAGAGCAAATGTAGGGATGTGAGAGGCAAGAAGAAAGCAAAAACAGTAAAAACACAGCCAGAGTTTGTCTCCACCTCCTCACAACCTGTTGCATCAATGAAATGAAGGCTCTGAGTGGCTCCTTCACATAAAAGTGCCATCGGCAGGAAAGGGACCCAGAAAAAGATGACTTCTCCTTAGTCCCATAGACTTGGGGTCAAAGCAAGGTGCAGGATGCACTTAGCCCTGTGTGAATCGTGGTCACCATGCTGCCAGCTCTGAAAACTGCAGATTTGACCCACCCTTTCAATGGGGCAGGGTTAACCTGAGGAGAGACTATGCTGGGCTGTGGGGGTCCGTGCTCAGCTACAGGCATGGCAGGAAGACATCTCCGCTCAGCCCAGGGTGTGGCCAAGCAACCCAGCTAGTGTGGGGGCCAGGGAGGAAAAACCCAACAGACCAGAAACACTGTTGGAAACTTGGAAAGAAACATCCTATTCAACCAAAATGAGGAAAGCGTCTCAAGAGAAGCGATGCTTTGAATCCAGAGTATGAGACCCAGCAGAGGCTGCTGGTGTTGGAATGTGGAGATGAGTTGGGAAGATCAGCCCTCAAGGTCCGGAGCTGCTGGGAATGAAACAAATGTTGGAGTGAGTAAGCTCACAGCCACCCTGCACTCCAGTGCATGCAAGGAAGCAGACAGCCCGCCCACCGTCCTGTTTCCAGAACCTGGAACCTGATGCCTGGTGGACAAGAAGGGGCAGATTTGTCTTCTTTCAGCCTTGAAATCCTTCATCCGCCACCTGTCTATCCACCATGCCAAAATGTCAGGGGGTGATGTAAGGCTCGAGCTGTGAGCCGGCCCTCACAGGAGCCACCATTTCCATTCATGTTTTAGATTCATTTATGAAACAGACAGAAATTGCCTAACTGAGAACTAGCTGGTCCATGTTTGAGGCCATCCTAAATAGAAAATTCGTGTCATTTTAAAACCCTGCATCATTCTAAACAACACCTCACTTGACTAGGGGACCTGGTTTTCTTGTTTAAGCATTTTGCCTCTACAGGATTGTTTTTGTTTTTGAGGAAATAGTTAAAACTGAGCATTTTACATGTTAGGGATCTGAAGAAGAGAAATTGGAAATGGGAAAAAAATGGTTTCAAAAATGAAGTTTATCTGCAATGTGGTTATTAGGGACCAGAAGCAGTGAACTAGGAACAGTCCACTGAAACTGTGTGGCCCAAGACAGTTGAGCTTTTGGTTGAATGCATTTAAGCATTTGGGCTGAAGCTCTGAAGCCATATTCGGTTAAGTATTTATCAGTCTGCCAGCATGAAATAAAAGGAGAAATGCCTGCCACATTCCTTAAGACACTCCCTATTTTTAATGAGCTCTCTGTAGAGTTTGGGAATGTGGTTCTTCCTCAAAGTTCCATCCACATGGGCTAGCTTCAGTGAACGTTTCTCTGTAAAATAGATGCTTTTATTTCGAGCCACGATGATTTACTCCAATGATTCTACTCCATTTTGCAAAGTACCACGACCGTATTAAACGATGCCACGGAAAGCATGTGTCAGTCCCAGGTGACAACACAACTTCAGCAGAGCATCCAGTGTGTGTGTAGTATGTACGAGGTGAAAAAGGCTGGGCTGGACCAAGACCTGAGAAGCAAATCCTGTGACTTCTCCTCTTTGTGAATTAAGGGCACCCCCCTTTTATAGTCTGGCCAATTATCTTAAATATTTTATGAACCAATTCCTTAACTTCTCCTGGTATTTGAAATGGGAATTAAATGCAATAAAATCAATATAGTAAAATCATATCAATAATTGGAGTGGCCTAAATGAAACCATGAGAATCAGAAATTTCATTCGAATCCCTGTACTCCAGCCCCAGGGTAAAGTTGAGGTGATAATGAGGCCTTGGTGGGAGGGATGGGTAACCCCGGCGCATGCATCTCGTCACCCTCAGAAGACCACAAAACTTCTCTCCAGAAAAAATTACACCTTCTCAGTCTGCTGAGGCCTCCCTGTGTCAGGTGAAGTTTTATTATACTCCTTACCATGGAAGAATTGTTTGCAGGATGTTTCAGCTCATTTCTTGGGCATTTCAATGGCATCACTGACACCAACCACTCAGAAAAGCGGGACCACTCAGCGGGACGCCCAGCATTTGGTGCAGTCAAGCCCAGCCTGCCACCTAAGGCGAGTGTGCACCTTCTCTGACTGCAGTCCATGCAGGTGAGCCATTAGAGCTTGCCATTAGAGTCTAAATCCTGAGTGAGAATCACTCTGGGTATTTTGCCTTTCCTAATACTTGATTATTTGGCCAAAAAATTTAATTTGGAGACAAGTGCACACACACACACACAGACACACACACACCACATGCTTATAAACACACACTATCTGCACCACTTTCTATTTTCCCCTAGTAATTAAGTGACCTTTGGAAAAGTTCATTCTTGGTTATATCTAAAACACACACACACACACACACACACACACACACACAAATCTTTAAATAAAAAAGGGAAAAATCATTATGTGGATTAGTTATAAAATAACCCAGTCCATTAATCTCCTGTCTGTTGATTTTTGGCTGTCTGGAGTCATTATCTGTGACAGGGCTGTATACTCTGTTAGACGGAAAGGAAGAGGAGAATCAGGAATCAGAACAGAGGGGGAGGCCACACATGTACTGTAAAGGTCACCACCGTCGAGAATCACAGATGACAACAGGAAGAAATGAGCTGAAACATCCTGCAAGCAATTCTTTCAGTGCTAAGGACAATAATAAAACTTCACCTGACACAGGGAGTCCTCAGTGGACTGAGAAAGTGTAATACTTTCTGCAGAGAAGTTTTGTGGTCTTCTGAGGGTGAGGAGGCTCTGGGAAATGTCTGTTCCTTGAGGAACCCCTCGTAATTCACAAGCAGCTGAACCTAAGTAGAGTTGCAAAGGTCATTCTTATTTTATAATACGAAGAAATATCCAAGGAGTCTTTAAACCTTTCATTTTCCTCCCACAGCTATGTAGTACTCATACATCATAATACAGGATGATCTGCCTATCTGTAAGGATGTTCATTTCATAAATATGGGGGGGGTTTCCCATGATACTTCAGAAGTGTTGAGAGATACAGAGATGTGTGAAAATACCCTTTAAATACCTAAAGCATTAATTAGGCACAGGGTATTTAAGACACTGTGGAAACAAAGATAAACAGGATAAAATTTATTAAGAAACAGTGAACCAGAGAAACAGATATGGAAACAGCCACACAATAACAAGATAATTGCTTTAATGGAGGTGCTACTACATTCCTTAAAGAGTCATCCAATTATTGCCAAGTGGGTAACATCTTAAATGCATTACAGGATCCCATTGTCTGTAGGCCTCCTGCAGTGAAGCCCAAAGCCAAAAATCACTGTGAGAAGAATAGATGCTGAATTTATGCACTCCATGATTTCGAATGTTTGCATATTAGAGTTTCTTAAAATGGAGGACATGTTTAGAAATCACTGCATTCTACAACCAAATTATTTTTGAATAAGAGCTAATTATGTTTATATTCGTCATGAAGAAATATGAAAACATGCTATGAATGGTCAAATTAACCACCAAAGCCAAATGTGAAGACCCATTTAGCACTATTCAAATCCAAATTCAGTGTGAAGACACGGGGATTGCAGCGTGTCTGTAATGCAGGCATCTCTCTAATTTGCATATGCCAAGCAGGATAAGCCCGGCAGTGAGCTGGTGCAGAAACAATGAGGTAATCGAGATGTGCACATTCTGCTTTGATGACTTTTGAAATCAGAGAAAAGTGACAGAGTATTTCATATTTAGGATGGGACTCACTTATCCTTATTTAAGACATATCAAAATGTTCCTCAGGTTTTAGAAAAGACATAAATGACTGCCCAAGTTTGTTATAGCTCAACCAGTGGTTTGCAGGCGGTCACGCCTTCCTGCAAGGAGACTGGTTTCCATCCCTCATCCATCTTTTCACCCCTCTCTCCATCATTTCATCCCTCCAACCCTCCATCCATACATCCATCTGTCCTTCTACCCTTTCCCCATTTCTTCACCCCCCACCCTCCTTCCCTGTTTACCCATCCCTCCCTCTATTTCTCCCTCCATCCTTCCCTCCATCCCTCCCGTCATCCCTCCTTCTCTCCCTTCCTTCATTCCTTCTTCCATCCCTCCCTTCATCCCTCCTTCCATCCCTGCATATCTCCCTCCACCCCTTCCTCCATTCCTTCCTCCATTCTTCTATCCATCCCTCCCACCCTCCGTCCCTCCTTCCATCCATCCCTCCCTCCATCCATCCATTCATCTCACAGACATCTTCAATGAGTACTATCTGCCCCAGGCGCAGGTAGCTGGAACACACAGAGACAAGTAAGACAAACCCATTGCCCCGAGAAGACCTCACAGTCTGAATTGTAACCCACACACATAAGACTTGGCTGGGTGTCATGTTTAAAATGTAGCTCCTGGGCACTTAACCGAGAGCTACCAAACCATACTATCTTGGGCTGCACTTTTAACAAGGGCCCCACATGATTTTTAGTCATGCTAAAATGTTAGAATTAAGCTCTGGGAAGAGTTTGAAGTGAGGACAAATCATGACAGTTCATCTTCTGGTGCGATTCTGGAGATGCACTGAGGGTTTTGTCAAAGCACTGAGGAGCGAGGACCAGCTCCAGTCCCAGAAATGAGGACGTTTTGCAGCAATGGCACAGTTACACACAGGTGCTTCACAAGGAAGTTACACACCTTAAAAAAATCAAACATTAAAATAAGAGGCTAATTTTCACTCTATACAAATATTGTTGACTTCTTGAAGAAACTTTATTTATAAAAGGAAAACTTCAAATAACACAGAAAATAATCAGCCTTGCAATCTTAAAGATTCACCTATTAAGGTTATAAATCTTGACCAAGGAATCTACATGTGAGTAGCCAGATTTGCAGATATGAATGATAATAAATGCATTTTATATACAGACATATAAACATGTAATACACTATAAATATATTTATTCTATACAAACACATGCACATGTGTGTGCACCCACTTGCGGAGAAATATTCCTACTCTCTGGAAGCGTATTTCTCTTTAGGAAGCGCAGTGAGGAGTCCATGAGGCTCACAACGACAGCTTTAGACATCACTGCTCATGGCACTTGACAGTCACAGTAAGCAGGGCATTTGATAAAATATTTTCAAATGTATTTGACCAAAAGCCGTGGCCTGATCTCTTCCATACGGCATGCCATTAATTAACAAATTATTTATTCCACTTTCTGGAGATCACTAAACACCCACCTAGGCCACCCCGCCTCTTCTTCCACATTTCCCGCCGCACCACTTCTCCAGGAAACACAAAGAAGCCTCCAGCCTCTGCCCATGAGTCTGCATCTTGCCATGGCCCCTGCCTACCTGAAAAGTTAAAGACACACTTTGGCAGAAATAACCTTCATTGTGTGTCCGGTCTAATTGTTCCGACCTGTCTAAGTAACCTGCCGTGTGAGAATTTCTATAATGGGGCTACGGGCATTTGTAAAAAGACCATTGGGGTGCTTGGTGTCTATTTTCTTCGAGAGGTTTTTATTTCAGCAATCTGGGTAGCAAAGGAAATAGGAATTGTGTTTTAGGTTTGGGCTGCCTTTTTGTCCCTAGGAATTAGCATCCCCGTGGCATTACAGGTAAGTAGGATGAACCGAGCGTACAGGCAATCCCACCTGAGACAGCTCCTCTCACCATCGGCCCCTGCCCCTCAGATAGTAGCTCACAGGCTGCTGCTTTCCTTTCACTTTATTGAACTTTGAGGTCTGCAGTTGATAAATCATCATCATGTCTTTCCCCAGCCTCCTTCCTGTATGCTTTTTTTTTCTGTATAAAATTTTCTGTTACACATACACACTTTGCCTATTACAAGTATCATGTATTAATACGATGAGGGAAACAATGTGCTGTGGTGTAAGGAAAATTACCTTTAGAGACTAAAACCCTCAAAATTAAGCAGGTCCCATCTGAGCACAGAGAGGCAGTTTCACGTGGTGGTTGAGGTCCTGGGCCAGGGAGCCCAACTCAGGATATGAACCCTGGCTCTCTCTGTGAGGCCTTTCAGTATGTGGCCCATTCTGCTCCATAAAATTTGGATGGTAAGGGCACCCAGCTCACAGGGCCATGGGAGACAAAGGTGCAGGGCCTGGCACACATTGAGACCACAGCTTCTTCCCAGCAAAGCATCACTAGGTGCCTAAAGATTGTGTAACATCAGATGACTCCAAACTAAGCAATTATGGCATCAAAGTTAATCAAAACAGGAGAAAAGCTAGTAGAAATCGAGTCAACTCAGCCAAGTCTGGGGCACATGTAATGAGCTCGGCAATTGAATAAGAAACTGATCAAGCACTTTTCTCTAATGAGCTGAGAGACTTGTGTTCTGAGATGGCCACTTGCATTTGGAGTCAAAACTCAATAGCAGGAGGGGGCTGGAGACCAGGAATCCGAGCTAACAGAGGAAGGCTGTCGGATCGCTGGCTCTGCCACCGTCAACACAAGGGTCTCTCCCATTGATTGTGGGGATGGGGAAAAAATGGACAACTTGAAATCTAGAGAGAGGGAAAACAGTAACTCTGCTTCCAATGTAATCAGAGAAATCCTTACAATGTAATCAATTGGACAATTTAATCAAACAGATCACATGAAGCTTTGGGGTTTTTCCTCAAATAAATTGATATATCTTGTCTGAATTAACCAAATTAACCAGTAGTGGTGTCTGTATTGGACAGATGCCAGCACAGACCAGAATTACAACTTAGAGTGGGAGGGACATTGGAAGTCTCCAGTCCTGCACGTGGGGAATTCTCTTTGATGTGTCTTTCCTCTGAGGTCAGGGGGCCAACGTCCTGTGCTGTCTGAAAGTCTTTTGAATTCTCAAGTCAAAATATCAAAAATATGCCATTGTTTACTGTAATATTTTTAATCAACAAACAATATTTATTTAACACCTGTTAGATGTCAAAAAAAAAAAGTGATGCTAGCTAGCCAGTCTATCCACTCTTTTATTTTATTTATTTTTTATTTTTTTTTTCTGAGACAACGTCTCACTCCATCACCCAGACTGGAATGCAGTGGTGCAATGACAGCTCACTGCAGCCTCAACCTCCTGGGCTCAAGTGAACCTCCCACTTCAGCCCCCACTTCAGCCCCCCATGTAACTGGGACTACAGACGTCCACCACCGCACCTGGCTAATTTTTTATTTTTTTGTGGAGATAAGGTCTCATTTTGTTGTCCAGGCCACTCCCAAATTCCTGGGCTCAGGCAATCCACCTGCTTCAGCTTCTCAAAGTGTTGGGATTACAGGTGTGAGTCACCATACCCAGCAAGTGTATCCATTCTTGCCTGCTTTGCAGATTTAAGATTTTGACTTCTTCAGATGAATATGACTAAAGAAAATGGCAGGTGGCACCCTGAGCCCTGTCAACCAAAGCTAAGTGTTGCAGCTAATCTGACAACTGTGGGAGTATCTTTTCTGAAAATTTCCCAAACAGCTCGAATAACTACCATGGGGAAGGAAATCTCTGAAAAATCCTAAAAGCTCTCTGAAAAATTCCAAATGCATGGGGCCAGAGTTCACTAGTGTAGTGTGTTAAAGTCTTCAAAGTGTGGGGTATGTAGATGATTCATTGAGGTAAAGGAAAAAAATCTAGAACTTTTACTGATACTTTGATCTCAGTATTTTTATAACTTTATATAAAAAAATATTTATTTTTATAACTTTATTTTATAACTTTTATAACTCAATAACTTTATTGAGTTATTTTATAACTTTATTGTAACTTTAAATCAGATACCATAAAATTCACCCTTTAAAGTACAATTCAAAGGTCTTTACTATATTCACAGTGTTCTGCAACCATCGTTATTGTCTTTGGATAGGAATTTTGGAACATTTTTCTGACCTCAGAACAAACCTGTTAGCATTTTCCCCTCCCCTGGCCCCTAGCAACCACTGATCTTTCTGTCTCTATGATTTGCCTATTCTGGACTTTTCATGTAAATAGAATCACACATAAGTGAGCGTTTGTGTCTGGCTTCTCTCACTAAGTTTGGTGTCTTCAGGGTGTGGCATATGTCAGA
This sequence comes from Macaca nemestrina, assembly GCF_043159975.1. Lineage (NCBI taxonomy): Eukaryota > Metazoa > Chordata > Mammalia > Primates > Cercopithecidae > Macaca > Macaca nemestrina. The sequence goes on from NC_092133.1 coordinate 142,952,105, forward strand.
ACTTCATTTCTTTCTATAGCTGAGTAATATTCCACCGTATGGATGTCCAGAATCTCATTTATTCATTTGTCAGTTGATCCATCCAACATTTGGGTCATTTCTACTTTTTGTCTATTATGAATATTGGCACTATGAACATTCGAATACATGGTTTTATGTAGATATATGCTTTTATTTCTCTTGGGTATATACTTGGCAGTAGGTTTGATGAGTTAAAATGTATTTAACATTTTGAGAAACTTCCAAGCTGGTTGCATCATTTTGAATCCCACCAGAAATGTATGAGGGTTCCAATTTCTCCACATCCTTGCCAACACTTGTTATTATCTGTCTTTCTGACGTGGCCATCCTAGTGGGTGTGAAATGGTGTCTCATTGTAGTTTTGATTTTAATTTCTCTAAGTATTAATGATATTGAGCATCTTTTAATGTACCATTTGCCATTTCTATGTCTTCTTTGAAGAAATATGTATTCTAATCCTTGGCCTATTTTTATTTGGGACTACTTATTGCTGAGTTATAAAATGTTATTGTGTATTAGGGTATATCATACCATTATATATTATAAGACATAGGAGAATGTATTATCAGTGCCTCATTAGATATATGACTTAAAAATATTTTCTCCCATTCTGTGGGTTGTCTTTTCATTTTCTTAATGGTGTCCTTTGAAGTACCAAACATTTTGATTCTGATGAAACACAATTTATCTATTTTTTCCTTTCATGACTTGTGCTTTTGGTACCTAGCTAATGAATCATTGCCTAAAGCAAGAGCACACAGATTTACTTCTGTGCTTTCTTCTAAGAGTTTAAGCATTTCATCTGGAACCTTCAGTGCAACGTTGAGTAGAACCATCAGCACTGGTGAGAGCCAATGTCCTTGCCCAGTTCTGCTCTCAGGGGACAAGCCCAGCCTTTCCCCATTTCACGTGGTGTTGACTGTGGGAGTTTTGTAGATGCTGTTTATCAGGTTGAGGAAATTCATTTTTATTCTTGTCTGAGCATATCTCATCATTTTAAATTTACATTTTTGCATATATTTTACAAATTACATTAAAAGAATGATTTATAGATCATCTATAAATGAGTGAGCATGCAAATGTGGAGAGAATGCTCCAAAGTACTTGGGGTGCGTATCATGCAATCGAAGGTCACCAGCTCCAAGCATGATGCCCTTAGGCCATGACCACGGCCAGCGTAAGCCAGGAAAGGCTCACAGCTGCACATCCTCTACCTGCTGCCTCTCCGATGCCTGCAAGTGCCCTGGGATGGTCCATGGCTGAATCGACCTTGACTCAGCCCTCCTTGTGAAGAAGTCTCTATTACCACCCTTACACACAAAAGAACATGGGTAAAATTCACTGATTATCCAGGTATTCCCTACTTTCATAGAAACATCCAAAACCATAAAATACCATGCAAGGGAAGAGATAATGCATCACTGAACAGGTCATCCAGCCCTGGAAAACATTCCCGTCCTATCTAAACATATTTAAGAGAGAAAAAAAAAAAAAGCAAAAGGCACTTCTTCTACCTGGCTTTACTAGTTCTCAGGCCCTGATTCACAGGCCGTGGTCTGGAGCCTTCCTGAGGAGCATCGACAAATTGGGATAACCAAGCCTGCCTGGTCCCGCCCACACTTACAAACGCTTCTGTCCAGTACTATTTCCCAGAGCAAACCAAGCCCCCAGGTGGTGTGCAGCTCCAGAATCGGGGGCCAGTGCCTGGCGGGGATGTTGTTTGTCCCACACCACTGAATACAGATCTTAAAAGGAGCCATCGGAGAGGCGGAGGGATTAATGAACCCTCTAGGCCTACACCCACTAGAGGACCCACGTGGAGCAGCCAAGTGCAGGGGAGCTGATGGGGCAGAAACCACCACCTGAATCACAGCAAGGGTCAGGAGTCCAAGACACTCAGCCTAAAGACGTTTTCTACATAATCCAGACACCCTGGGTGTGGCTGGAGCACCCAGCCAGGTCAGGCCACAGCCTTCCCACATGGACAGTGGGTTCAGAATTTCAAAAAGTCAGGGCATCCTGCTTCCGGTCTGAAAGAGCTTAAACAAGTGATACATTTTCAGAGATTTAATTATTTAAACTCTTAAGAATCACTGGAACAAATTTAATAGCAGAGGTTTTCTTTTTCTTTTATTCACACGTTCATTACTGTGAACGCCTAGATTTCCATTTAGAAATAGTCTGACAATTTTCACATCTCAACTGGCAGCAGGCACAGAATACAGACAGCTGCTGAGACACTCTCTGTCGCGCTGAAATGTAATATCACAGTGCTTTGTTAAATCCTTTATCTGCATACCTGCCACAGACTGCCCACACTGGGGTGTGAACTTCATATTGAATCAGAGCAGCGTGTCTGAACCAGATGTGTCATAAATTAGCACAGCAATTAACTTCTGCAGTCCTGTTTTTTTGTTGTTGTTGCTTGTTTTTTTTGTTTTGTTTTAAGACAGGGTCTTGTTCTGTCACCCCAGCTGGAGTGCAGTGGTGCAATGATGGCTCACTGCAGCCTTGACTTCCCCAACTGGGTTCAGGTAATCCTCCCACCTCGGCCTCCCAAGTGGCTGGGACTACAGACACACACCACCGTGACCAGTTAATTTTTCTATTTTTCGTAGAGTTGGGTGTCTCACTATGTTGCCCAGCCTGGTCTCAAACCCCTGGGCCCAAGTAATCCGCCTGCCTCATACATCTCAAAGTGCTGGATTACAGATATGAGCCACTATGCCCCGCCTTGCACTGCTTCCTGGTAAGCAAAATGAAATCGAAGTTTTACGTGCCAAGCTCGGGAGGGAGATTTTTACGCTGGCATAATCCCATCCCCTCTGTTCTGTAAACACTCCCGGGAGGCTGTGTCCCGATCCAGGAATGTCTGCAAAATGTGATGATAAGAATAATTGAAGTATGTAATAATGTTTGCACTGTTCAAGAAAAAAAACTGGCAAGGGTTTGAATGGAATAACTGAACGTTACGTGGTTGATTTTCAGGTAGTGTCTGCTCATTTCGTCACATTGGCATGGTGTCTACATTTCCTAACACAACTTCTAAAGCCGCTTTTCCACCCTTATTTAAGAGCCTTTCTTCAAGGCCAACGCCATTTTGCAGTCCTGTCCCTTCCACCCTCCACTGCTGTTAACCGCCAATTTCCTGGATGCTGCCCTTCATTGACTAAAGCCAGGGGTTCCAGAATCCCTCTTTGCCTCCCATAGAGGGGTCCCTGTGCCGCCACAATTGCTCATCCCCCCATCATGGGTGTGGTCCTTTCAACACACATTGATGCCTCTATTTCAACATTTCCGGAGCCTGCGCTGCCTCTCTGCACCTGCTGAGCTGCTTCATGTGGGACCATCATTTCCTGACTGGGTTATTGTAAGGTTTCCTTGCATGTCATTTCCTCCAGTGCAACTTCCCTGCAATCTGTGCCCCCAGAATGAAGAGGCGCCAGTGCTGTGAGAAGGCACTGTGAGGAGGTGCTGTGCAGTGAGGAGGCGCTGTGCTGTGAGGAGGCGCTGTGCAGTGAGGGGGCTGTGCAGTGAGGAGGCGCTGTGCAGTGAGGAGGCGCTGTGCAGTGAGGAGGCGCTGAACTGTGAGGAGGCTGTGCAGTGAGGAGGCGCTGTGCCGTGAGGAGGCGCTGAACTGTGAGGAGGCGCTGTGCAGTGAGGGGGCTGTGCAGTGAGGAGGCGCTGTGCAGTGAGGGGGCTGTGCCGTGAGGAGGCGCTGTGCAGTGAGGAGGCGCTGTGCAGTGAGGAGGCGCTGTGCAGTGAGGAGGCGCTGAACTGTGAGGAGGCTGTGCAGTGAGGAGGCGCTGTGCAGTGAGGAGGCGCTGAACTGTGAGGAGGCGCTGTGCAGTGAGGAGGCGCTGAACTGTGAGGAGGCTGTGCAGTGAGGAGGCGCTGTGCAGTGAGGAGGCGCTGAACTGTGAGGAGGCGCTGTGCAGTGAGGAGGCGCTGTGCCGTGAGGAGGCGCTGAACTGTGAGGAGGCGCTGTGCAGTGGGGGGGCGCTGTGCCATGAGGAGGGGCTGTGCCGTGAGGAGGGGCTGTGCCGTGAGGGGGCGCTGTGCCGTGGGAGGTGCTGACCTGTGAGGAGGCGCTGACCTGTGAGGAGGCGCTGTGAGGAGGTGCTGACCTGTGAGGAGGCGCTGACCTGTGAGGAGGTGCTGACCTGTGAGGAGGCGCTGTGAGGAGGTGAGGTGCCGTGGGAGGTGCTGACCTGTGAGGAGGCGCTGACCTGTGAGGAGGCGCTGACCTGTGAGGAGGCGCTGTGAGGAGGTGCTGACCTGTGAGGAGGCGCTGTGAGGAGGTGAGGTGCCGTGGGAGGTGCTGACCTGTGAGGAGGCACTGACCTGTGAGGAGGCGCTGTGAGGAGGCGCTGAACTGTGAGGAGGCGCTGAACTGTGGGAGGTGCTGAACTGTGAGGAGGCACTGACCTGTGAGGAGGCGCTGTGAGGAGGCGCTGACCTGTGAGGAGGCGCTGTGAGGAGGCGCTGAACTGTGAGGAGGCGCTGTGCTGTGCGAGGTGCTGACCTGTGAGGAGGCGCTGTGAGGAGGTGCTGTGCTGTGAGGAGGCGCTGTGAGGAGGTGCTGACCTGTGAGGAGGCGCTGTGAGGAGGTGCTGTGCTGTGAGGAGGCGCTGTGAGGAGGTGCTGTGCTGTGAGGAGGCGCTGTGCCATGGGAAGCGCTGAACTGTGAGGAGGTGCTGTGAGGAGGTGCGGTGCCGTGGGAGGTGCTGACCTGTGAGGAGGCACTGACCTGTGAGGAGGCACTGTGCGGTGGGAGTCGCGGAGCGGTGGGGAGGCGCCGTGCGGTGGGGAGTCGTCGTGCGGTGGGGAGTCGCTGTGAGGAGTCGCCGTGCTGTGGGGAGTCACCGTGCTGGGGGTAGTCACTGTGCTATGGGAGGCGCCATGGCCTGAGGATATGCTGTGAGGAGATGCTGAGCTGTGAGGAGGCGCTGTGTCGTGGGGAGGAGCTCGAGCTCTATGGGTTTAACATTCTTGTGTTTCCTGTTTTTCTTCTTTTTCATCTGCTCATTGTCCTCCTCCATCTTCGAAGACTCTGCTTTTGTAAAGATAGTCAAATGTCATGTCGGGATCCAGAGAAAAGTTACTTTCCCGAGTTCATAGAAAAACAGTGACAGAAACGGTTACTTTCCCGAGTTCGTAGAAAAACAGTGACAGAAACAGAATTAGCCCAGGGTCATCTCCCTCGTGGGTCTCGCCTTTCCTGCCAGATCACCCTTCTCAGTTTGCCCACGTCACAGAATGGTTCAGATAGTTGAGCAATTACACTTTTGCCCCCCCAAGGGTGCCCAGCTGGAATTACTGGATAGTTCTGATGTTTTCCTAGTGAGAAACTGAGTCAGTCACCAAGGAATTTCCCCAGAGCATCATAATTAATGAGTTAAAATCGGCTCAGCCTTGTGTGCTGCAAAGTTCCTAGCAGCACAGTAAAGCTGAAGATAGTGACTTACTGTTCTCTGTGTGTTTCACTCCATGGACAAGACACCAAAATGGGTAAGTTTATCAAGTGTGGGGGGAATGGTCCAATTCACTTGCATTCAGTTTTCCAAGATGAGAATATCTTACTGTTTACATATCTACTGTTTTAACTTTTTATTGCCTTCTCTCTTCGATTCGAATGGTTTCCTGTGAGAGAGTTGGTTAGTAAACTATCTCAGCAAAGCAAATATCGTAAACTTACAGAAACTACATTCTGAGGGGTTAGGAGTTTAAACAGGAGAATCACTATGGCCCGGGCTTTGGGATGATTAATTCACCTCCAGAATGAACAACTTGTTCCCAGGTGCAGATATTCTAATGGCGGTCGATGGCTCTTAGGCATATGTTTTCAGAAGTGTAGGTACCGAGTGCTTTCCTCCGTCCCACATGGTCTTCCTTCTCGCAGGACTGAGAAAGAAACGTGAGTCTCCAGTACAAGAAAGATGTGGGGGGAGCTTCAGGGGCAGTCTCACAACCACCTGGTGAACAGACTCCATGGAGGAGGAAGGCGGAGCTGAAAAAACAGACGGGGTCCCGGGGTCTTGTCCCATTTTGAATACTTTTCTTATTTATTTTCCTGAGTGACAGAAATATTTAAATATGGAGGGAAGTCAGTTTCCAGTTCCACTTTACATTTTACCCAAACTGTTTTCAGTGAGTTACATGCGGGAGTGCTGCTCAGTCCCTCACTAGGAAAACATCAAAACTATCCAGTACATGTGGGAGTGCTGCTGGAACGTGAGGATATGAACCCTTGCCCCAAACAGCTAAAACATAGAAGGTGAGAGCATAGAATACACTTGGGGTGCAGGAGCGAAAGCAAAGTGTCAGGCGTGCAGTCAGAAGTCCTCACGAAGAGGTGAAGAGAGGTGCGGCATGAAGTTGTCACGGCCCAGCGTTCGGGATGTTCCCATGAGGAGGGACCTCACGGCAGAGGACTCTGTGTCCATGGAGGTTCCTGGACACTATCTGTGACATGTTGGGCTGGGTCCTTTGCAGAACCCCTGGGCAGTGTGTGGAGCAGACACTGTAGCTTCCCTTCCCAAGAGTACAGATTTGTAGGTTTGGCGTGAGGCCCAGAATTTCGTGTGTGAGTGTAGGTGCCTGTTTAAGCTTTTAGTTCTGACAATTGTAGATTCATGGCTGTTCTAGGACATAGTACAGAAAGAGCTCATGTACCTGTACCCAGTGTCCCTCGGTAGTTACACCTCAAAAAACCAGAGCACAACGCCTCACAGACAGACAGGCATTGACAATCCCCCAGCTTGCTCACATTTCCCCAGTTTTAATTGCACTTGCCTTTGTTTAGCCCATGTAATTTTTATCCCAGGTGTAGGTTGTGTGCCCACCTGCACTGTCAGGACACAGATCACCCATCCCACAGGGCCCCTTGATGACCATGCAGCCACCTTCCACCCCCATTCCCCATAACTTTAATATCTGGTGGCCGCTGGTCTGTTCTCCATTTCTATAATTTTGATATTTCTATAATTTTGATATTTCATAAATATATACATACAATCATGCAGTATGTATTTGGAATCATGTCTTTTCACTCAGCATAATTCTTCACACGCTCATCTAGGTGTTGCATTCATTCATATTTTGTTCCTTTTCATTGCTGAGTAGTATCCCACAATAAGCCACATTGCAATTTGTCTAAGCATTAACCTGTGAAAGAACATCTGGGAAGATTCCAGTTTGGGACTCATATGAACGCAGCTGCTATAAACATCACTACAAATTTTCTGTGTGTGAACATAAATTTCCATGCCCTCTGGAGTAAATGCTCAAGAGTTTAATTGGTGGTTTGCATGGTAATCATATTTAGTTTAATAAGAAACATCCATCCAGAGTGGCTGCACTGTTCAACCTCTCAGACAAGGCATGAGGGACCCACCAGGCCTCTTCTCAGCCTTTAATGTGGCCACTACTTTTCACAACAGCCATTCCATGACATGTGGACTCATATGATACCTCATGTGCTTTTCATTTGCATTTCCTGAATGACTAATGTAGTTTAGCATCTTATCATGTGCCTATCCATATATCCATGTATCGTCTTCACTGAAATGTCTTTGTGTCTTTTGCCCATTTCTAATTTGTTTTTGCTGATAAGTTTTGAGAGTTCTTTGTGTAGTCTAGATACTAGTTCTTTGTCAGGCAGGTGAGTTGCAGAAATTTCCTTGCAGTTTGTAACTTGTTGTTCATCCCTTTAAGGCAATCTTTCACAGAATTAAAGCTTTCCATTTTGATGAAATCCATTTCTTCCATTTTTCCTTTTATGGGTGGTGCTTTTGGTATCGAGTCTAAGATATCTTTACCTTGCTCTAGATCCCAAAGATTTTCTCCTGTTTTTTGTTTTGTTTTGTTTTTGTTTTTTTCCTGAAGGTTTTATAGTTTACGTCTATGGTCTACTTTTAGTTACTTTTGTATAAGATTTTGTGTAAGACATGGAGATGTGGGACTTACAGTTTACTTTTTTTAAGGCTGTGTTTCCTCCACTGAATTACCTTTGTACCTTTGCTGGGTTATCTGTTCTGCTCTGTGGACTCATGCATCCGTCCATCTACCAACATCACACGATCAATTATTTGTAGCTATAGAGTAAACCTCAATATTCAGTAGAGTGATTCCATCCACTTTATTCTCTTTTCTCATAAAGTTGGCATTTCAGGTATTCCAGGACTTAAACATTTATATACACATTTTAGAATAAGCTTGTCTATGTCTACGAAATGTTTGCTGATATTTTGTTAAGAATTGCACCAAACTATAAGTCAATTTTGGAATAATTGACATTTCTTCTATTTCAGTCTTCCAAACTGTGAATATAGCATGTCTGTCTATTGATTTAGGTCTTCTTTGATTTTTTTGGTCAGCATTTTGTAATTTTCATCATACATATCCTAACAGTGTTTTTTGTTTGTTTGTTTGTTTGTTTTCATTTTGTTTTTGTTTTTTTTTTTTTAATTATACTTTAAGTTCTAGGGTACATGTGCACAACGTGCAGGTTTGTTACATGTGCCATGTTGGTGTGCTGCACCCATTAACTCGCCATTTACATTAGGTATATCTCCTAATGCTATCCCTCTCCCCTCCCCCCCCACAATAGGACCTGGTGTGTGATGATCCCCTTCCTGTGTCCAGGCGATCTCATTGTTCAATTCACACCTATGAGTGAGAACATGTGGTGTTTGGTTTTCTGTTCTTGCAATAGTTTGCTGAGAATGATGGTTTCCAGCTGCATCCGTGTCCCTACAAAGGACATGAACTCATCCTTTTTTATGGCTGCATAGTATTCCATGGTGCATATGTGCCACATTTTCTTAATCCAGTCTGTCACTGATGGATATTTGGGTTGATTCCAAGTCTTTGCTATTGTGAATAGTGCCTCAATAAACATATGTGTGCATGTGTCTTTATAGCAGCATGACTTATAATCCTTTGGGTATATCCCCAGTAATGGGATGGCTGGGTCAAATGGTATTTCTAGTTCTAGATCCTTGAGGAATCGCCACACTGTTTTCCACAATGGTTGAACTAGTTTACAGTCCCACCAACAGTGTAAAACTGTTCCTATTTCTCCACATCCTCTCCAGCACCTGTTGTTTCCTGATTTTTTAATGATCACCATTCTAACTGGTGTGAGATGGTATCTCATTGTGGTTTTGATTTGCATTTCTCTGATGGTGAGTGATGATGAGCATTTTTTCATGTGTCTGTTGGCTGTATGAATGTCTTCTTTTGAGAAGTGTCTGTTCATATCCTTTGCCCACTTTTTGATAGGGTTGTTTGTTTTTTTCTTGTAAATTTGGTTGAGTTCTTTATAGGTTCTGGATATTAGCCCTTTGTCAGATGAGTAGATTGCAAAAATTTTCTCCCATTCTGTAGGTTGCCTGTTCACTCTGATGGTAGTTTCTTTTGCTGTGCAGAAGCTCTTTAGTTTAATTAGATCCCATTTGTCAATTTTGGTTTTTGTTGCCGTTGCTTTTGGTGTTTTAGACATGAAGTCCTTGCCCATGCCTATGTCCTGAATGGTATTACCTAGGTTTTCTTCTAGGGTTTTTATGGTTTTAGGTCTAACATTTAAGTCTCTAATCCTTCTTGAATTAATTTTCGTATAAGGAGTAAGGAAAGGATCCAGTTGCAGCTTTCTGCTTATGGCTAGCCAATTTTCCCAGCACCATTTATTAAATAGGGAATCCTTTCCCCATTTCTTGTTTTTCTCAGGTTTGTCAAAGATCAGATGGCTGTAGATGTGTGGCATTATTTCTAAGGACTCTGTTCTGTTCCATTGGTCTATATCTCTGTTTTGGTACCAGTACCACACTGTTTTGGTTACTGTAGCCTTGTGGTATAGTTTGAAGTCAGGTAGCGTGATGCCTCCAGCTTTGTTCTTTTGGCTTAGGATTGTCTTGGCAATGCGGGGTCTTTTTTGGTTCCATATGAACTTTAAAGCAGTTTTTTCCAATTCTGTGAAGAAAGTCATTGGTAGTTTAATGGGGATGGCATTGAATCTATAAATTACCTTGGGCAGTATGGCCATTTTCACAATATTGATTCTTCCTATCCATGAGCATGGTATGTTCTTCCATTTGTTTGTGTCCTCTTTTATTTCACTGAGCAGTGTTTTGTAGTTCTCCTTGAACAGGTCCTTTACATCCCTTGTAAGTTGGATTCCTAGGTATTTTATTCTCTTTGAAGCTATTGTGAATGGGAGTTCATTCATGATTTGGCTCTCTGTTTGTCTGTTACTGGTGTATAAGAATGCTTGTGATTTTTGTACATTGATTTTGTATCCTGAGACTTTGCTGAAGTTGCTTATCAGCTTAAGGAGATTTTGGGCTGAGACAATGGGGTTTTCTAAATACACAAGCATATCATCTGCAAACAGGGACAATTTGACTTCTTCTTTTCCTAACTGAATACCCTTGATTTCTTTCTCTTGCCTGATTGCTCTAGCCAGAACTTCCAACACTACGTTGAATAGGAGTGGTGAGAGAGGGCATCCCTGTCTTGTGCCCGTTTTCAAAGGGAATGCTTCCAGTTTTAGCCCATTGAGTTTGATATTGGCTGTGGGTTTGTCATAAATAGCTCTTATTATTTTGAGATATGTTCCATCAATACCGAATTTATTGAGAGTTTTTTAGCATGAAGGGCTGTTGAATTTTGTCAAAGGCCTTTTCTGCATCTATTGAGATAATCATGTGGTTTTTGTATTTGGTTCTGTTTATATGCTGGATTATGTTTATTGATTTGCATATGTTGAACCAGCCTTGCATCCCAGGGATGAAGCCCACTTGATCATGGTGGATAAGCTTTTTGATGTGTTGCTGAATCCGGTTTGCCAGTATTTTATTGAGGATTTTTGCATCGATGTTCATCAGGGATATTGGTCTAAAATTCTCTTTTTTTGTTGTGTCTCTGCCAGGCTTTGGTATCAGGATGATGTTGGCCTCATAAAATGAGTTAGGGAGGATTCCCTCTTTTTCTATTGATTGGAATAGTTTCAGAAGGAATGGTACCAACTCCTCCTTGTACCTCTGGTAGAATTCAGCTGTGAATCCATCTGGTCCTGGACTTTTTTTGGTTGGTAGGCTGTTAATTATTGCCTCAATTTCAGAGCCTGCTATTGGTCTATTCAGGGATTCAACTTATTCCTGGTTCAGTCTTGGGAGAGTGTAAGTGTCCAGGAAATTATCCATTTCTTCTAGGTTTTCTAGTTTATTTGTGTAGAGGTGTTTATAGTATTCTCTGATGGTAGTTTGTATTTCTGTGGGGTCGGTGGTGATATCCCCTTTATCATTTTTTATTGCGTCTATTTGATTCTTCTCTCTTTTCTTCTTTATTAGTCTTGCTAGTGGTCTATCAATTTTGTTGATCTTTACAAAAAACCAGCTCCTGGATTCATTGATTTTTTGGAGGGTTTTTTGTGTCTCTATCTCCTTCAGTTCTGCTCTGATCTTAGTTATTTCTTGCCTTCTGCTAGTTTTTGAATGTGTTTGCTCTTGCTTCTCTAGTTCTTTTAATCGTGATGCTAGGGTGTCAATAACAGTGTTTTTTTTTCACAATTTCAAAGTATCCCATAGAATCTGTGAAGTATGATGAAGATGATGAAGACAATATTAACTAAAATTTAGATAGCCTTCCTCAGATTCAGATGTAGTTCTAAATGTATTACTGTGTTAATTTATTTCACAAAACAAAAAGGGCTTTCCTCCTTTATTAACCTTCAATACTTTTTGAAATTCTGATATACTTTTTAAAAACTTTCCACTAGCCAACCAAAGAAGGGTATTGTTTTCCTGATTCTAACAACACCGTTGTAGTAAGTGCAGCAGAGTAGTGTCAGCTTTCTCCTGGTGCCAAATGTGGTACAGAAAGTTGAATCGAATCTGTTCCGTATATGGGCTACTGATGCCATCTTATTTATGTACATTATGAAAAAGAGAGCAGTTACACTAACTTGAATTTTGAAACAATTTAAAATTATACCCTTTAATGTTTTTCTTTAAGTAACTTGGGTAGAAATAATTATAAATGCCATATCTTTTCTTCTTGAATAGAGTGTATCAAGTATAACATTTTTTTCTAGACCTTCCATTCTTCTGGACATAGAAGATATTCTTGTATTACAGTGAGTGATGCTGCCAATGGCTCTTATGATCAGTCAATTTTCTATTTTTCCTTCACTTAATGGCTCCAAATGGCCAAATGGCTTAAATTCCCTTGCCTGTTTTGTTAACATTGTATTCTCCTTCCTCAATATTAGCCTCATAGGTATCGTCTGTTCTTTTCTCATCATTCTCCAATCTGGTAAATCTCCCTAAACTACCTGTAATAATCGCCACATTGCCTAAACCAAAGACCTCTGTAGTAAGTCATGAAGAAATCTAGCTCAAATACTCAGTTTGGAGAATTAGAAGAAGTACAAGGAGAGAGACAGAGAGAAGGTGAGAGCAGCATTTGAGTTTAAACTAGAGTCCGTCTTGCTCTGAAGCCCGGGCATTTTCTTCCATCCTATACTGAGTTTTTTGAAAAAGAAAATAGTTCCCAAGACAAGGTTCTTAACAAATGGGGTGAGTCCTTTCTACCAACAGAAAGTGCCCATCCAAAATTATTTCCCCGAAAGTATCTCTCCCATCACCTCTCACCAAGCTTCAAGGGCTTCATTAAAAAGACAGCGAGGAATGTTGAGTCCTGCAGTTTCTCTGCACTGAGTTATTTAGAAATATCACCAGGGACCAACTGGTGTCTCCTGAGTCCAGGGCTGGGTGCTCGGAGGAGGGAGGAGGAGGCAGGATGTAAACAACGCAGAGGGAGCATTTCTGTGTCGTCTGCGGCTCTCATCCCTCACCGAGAACCCAAAGTCCTCCCCAGAGCCTCTCTCCTCCCCTCCTCATTCGTGCTCCCTTCCTCTTTCTTCCCCCTCCCAATCAGCTGTGGGACACACTTGCCCACAGGCAGTAACGGCATCCTTGGAACCTGCCCAGCCTCCTTCCTTCTACATTAGAGTACAGGGCTTACCAACCCATGCCATTTTCAACCTAGACAACAGCCCTTGTAGCTGGGAAATTCTCCCTGGAACAGAGTATGATGATTTGTTTAAGAGAAGGAGGATATTAAAATAGTAGCATCAGTAGCATGGTGGCTCACACCTCTAATCCCAGCGCTTTGGGAGGCTGAAGTGAGAGGATTGTTTAAGGCAAGGAATTTGAGACCAGCCTGGACAACGTAATGAGACCCCCATCTCTACAAAAAAAAAAATTGAAAATATTACCAGGGTGCAGTGATGAGCACTTTTAGTCCCAGCTACTCAGGAGGCTGAGGCGGGAGGATCACTTGAGCCCAGGAGTTCAAAGGTGCTGTGAGCTAGGATCGTGTCACTGCACTCCAGCCTGGGAGACAGCAAGACCCTGTCTCTAAAAAATAAAAATTAAAAGTTAGTAGCATACTTCTGTATCTGAGGATGGCAGGCAGTGCAGTCATCTTTGCTCTCAATGGGCTGTTTTCAGGCAGGATAGACTGGGATCTTTCGGATGAGGACAACATCATGGGCTTGCTCTCCACAAGGCCATTTGGGCTGCAGTGGAGGAAGACAATTTCCATGAGGCAAGATTTGGACAGTGCTTTTGCAAAGTGGGCAGGAGGAGAGATCTGTATGCCACCATCATATGGGGAGAACTATAAAGAGCCAATGGGATGGATTTGGGTTCCAAATTATTTATATTGGTTTTTAACTACAGAGTCATATGGTACCTCAGTATGACAGATGGAAGTCAGAGTGAAACCTGTTGTTTAGGTTGTAGGAACTTTGCATTCTAATGTCATCAGAACATTTCACAGTAAAATATATTCCCATTGAACAATGAATCCCAATGACCCTGTGCTGCCACAGGCTCTGATTCTGGGCCAGTTCAGTTCTGTTTACAATTATGATACGGCACTGCACATCCACAATGCCCCACCTCCAAAATGTTTTATTACAGTGCTTAAAAAACAGGAAAGAGGCATTTTATCATTTGCCTGCCAGCCCATTGTATTTTAATATTTTTTTTCTTAAGGAATTGTTTTATCATCTGTCTCTTATTTTGTAGCTCACTACATCATCTCTCATTATAGAAAAATAGGACCCAACAGACTGACAGCAAATCTCATCACCGCTGTTCTCTGGCAGAAGGACAGCTATAAAATCAACACCAAAGCTACCAAATAATGCTTTCTGGAAAAATTCTCACTTTGCAGATAGTTGTTACATTATGTGTATTATGACTAAGAACTATCTGATACACAATGGTACAATGATTTTTCTTAGCCTGAGAGGGGGTACTTTGCCTTCACCAAAGAGATACCCTAAGACATGAAATTGAGGTCTTCCCTGAGCTCAGATACTGGCCTCCTCAGTAAGCCCAACTCCCCTAAAATCAAAGTGACACCTACATGGTGTGATTTGAGAGATGCTAGATACCAGACCCTAAATCTGAATGATCTATTTGGACAAATCATTGCCTTCACCCTTTTAAAATTCAAATACTTTTGGGAGCCTCACTTTGCTGTGTTAAAAACAATGATGTTTATTGAGACTTACTCTGTTCTCCATAGCACGTCATGGGACACCAGAATGGCAAGAAGCATCCTACCAGCCTCGTGGGAGGGACTCAATTTCAATGCATGCTTTCCATTTGAATGGGAGTGGTTGGGCGGCTGGAGGCCACTGTGAGTCTGAGGATGGAGACAAGATGTGAAGATGCTGGAATGAGGAATGGGAAGGGAGTAGCAAGAGGTGAGCAAAGGCCAGGTCTACATGAGTATAGCCCCAATGCTGTAGAGGGTGAGGGCAGTGTTACATGCACACACTGCTGGTGGGCTACACCTTGCACAAAACAATTTGGCAATACACACCAATAACTTCAGAAACGTTTATACGCATCGGTCCAGTATTCCCACTGCTGGGAATCCATACAAAGGAAATATTTATATTCGTGAGGAAAAGACAATGTGGCGACTCTCTAACTAGCCAGGCATTCAGCTACATCATTACATTTATTCACTGTCTAATTCCCAGGAGAAGTCATGTTCCAGGAAGTAAGTACAACAAGCTAAGGTAGGTACTCGGACAGGGCACAGAATGCCTTGGCATTCAAGA
Source organism: Macaca nemestrina (assembly GCF_043159975.1). Taxonomy (NCBI): domain Eukaryota; kingdom Metazoa; phylum Chordata; class Mammalia; order Primates; family Cercopithecidae; genus Macaca; species Macaca nemestrina. Next base: position 142,967,271 of record NC_092133.1, read on the forward strand.
CAAAGAGGGAAACATGCATTGCATAGTCCCCAACACTCTGTAGAAGAAAAAATGCCAGTTATCCATTCATCGTGGAATAGACGGTTTTCAAGTTCTAAGAGGAATTTGTGCAATGAGTTCTTATCAACCAAGATGTGATTATAATCATTTTGTTTGAGATCTTGCTAATCCATCATTATTACCTGAATATGTCTTTTATGTTGCTTTTTATTTTGATTAAGATGGAGGGTTTTTGATACAGAAAAATTTTTAATTTCCAGGTAATCTATCTGTCAGCTCTATGACTTATCCTTCTGCATTTATGCTTTGAAAGATCTTCTACACCCACCTCCAGGAAGTTTGGTAAACATTCATGTTTGCTTTTCTGTGCTATTTTTCCATTTTATTCTACCTACCTGTAATACATCTTGAGGTATGATCCATAGGCAAGATCATGCTTGCTTGTGACAGTCGGCCTAGAAACCTTTACGGAACTTACTTCCTCACTATTTTGGGGTGTCCCTGCTCTCATACTATATGCTGCATCTCTGTGTAAGAAAGTCTGTTCCTGAGACACCAGCCCCATCCTATAGATCTGGCCTTATTCTTCACTCTATTTTCATCGCTGTCACAATGTGGTGTGGGTCAGCATCTGAGCAGGTCACATGTCCCGCTTACTCGGAGCTCCTTGAATCTTTTTTATCATCTCCAGCCAGGATTTTGGATGGAGTTATAAGCAAACAACAGAAATTAAGGCCACCGGCCACATTCATAGGCCTTTGGAGCATCGTCCATCTACCCTGGGTCATTTTCTGTTGGAACGGATGCCTGTCTGGAGGTTGGCAGCCCCTTTACCCACCACGGGAATTTGTGGGGTGTGATCTGAGAGCTGCTTTCTCCAGTGGAGAGGTGGGAACTAGATTATTTCGACTGTGGCCAACACAGTAACAAGAGATTCCCACACTCCCTGATATTCCTTCTGACAGGGACAAATTATACTTTGACAACACTTTAGAACTCACAGAAGGCCTTCCCAAACACAGTCTCAAGTAGACTTTGTATCAATCCTGAGTTGAATAAGCAAGTATTGTTGCCCCCACTTGTGCATGAGGGCAGCAATGCCCAGAGAGATCAGGTGGAATCTGAATCCTGGCACTCAGCGATTGTGTGTGCACTGAGAAATCCACAAAGGCATGGATGAAAAATAAATGAATCCAAGCCACTCCCCACACTAGGAATGCAAATGGTACTGCTTGTTTCTAGTGAATGGTTCGGCTTTCCCACATCCCTCTGGTCCAGCCCATGATCTCCTTCACGGTTCTCAAATTCTGCAGGGAGCTGTCAGTGTTTGAAATTAAAGGGAACTTCTAGTATCTTATGGGCTATAAGAGTTTGCAAAAATAAACAAATGGTACCAAATCATACCATGATGGGCTTTACCACATTCCTGTCACAGGAATGTGACAGTCACCTGTGACTGCACGCTTCTCTGTGGGTGGATTTTTTTCTCTTTTATTTGATTGATTGTGTTACTGTGAAACTAATAATAAATAGTAGAAACTGACATAGATTTTACAGTGTCTAACAAAAGTGTAGTATATTCTTTACCATCTTAAATTGCCCAGCTATGCAGAATGCAGGTTTATAAGTGGCCAACACTTCACACCCAGTCAGAGGAGACAGGGCCTGCTCCTAATGTTAACATTTTTATAGATCAGGGTCCAGCAGTTACCTGGCACTCACACCAGGGATTGAGGGAGAGTCGAGTAAAGGGGCACTGGCAGGGAGTAGGCAGGCCTTAGGGAAGTGACGGGATGGGCACCAAGCCCAAGACGGGAAGGCTGGGGTGCAGAGAGGCAGCCATGTGTCCAGCCACCCTTCCAAGCTGGGCCCCCAGTGGAGGGGCATGGCCGGCCCACAAAGACCAGAGCCACACAGACTGACCCAATCCCCCAGGCCTACCCCGCCTGTGCCCCCTGCTGATGGGCTTTTGGGGGACCCAGGGGCACGGATCCCGCAGTGCTGCCCAAGGAGTGAGAGAGGCAGATGGATGCACCAGCAACATCAGGGAATTGGACTTACCCCAAAAACATTGCCAACTCCTGCAAACCCAGACCAGAAGACAGCGCCTAAGGGATGTCTTCCCAGAAGTGATCCTGTTTATATAAAGACTGTCCCAGAGCCATCAAAACTAAATCGTGTTCACTTAAATGTTTAATAATTTCCCTTCACCAAAAATTTAAAAATTATGTGAAACCCTCAGTGTTCTAGAAAAATCCGTACGATCACTTACGAAGCCAATCGACTGCCTGTCAGGCTCGCGGAGATTATAGGATGTTTTGTAATTACGCTTGGGATTATGCCTGATTATGTAAGTGATATTCAGTGATTAAGTCTCAGGGAACATTATCTAGTGCAAGGTATAGAAGATATGGCATAATAATTATTTTTAAATTATGTCTGCCTGCCTCCATTCATTTTTTTCTAATATAAGTAAGACTTTAAGCACAAGTGAGGAAACTAAAAAACATAAAAATCGGCTAAAATAAAAAGCGAAGCAGAGCTAGGCTGTCCGCAAAAACATACAGGAAGGGAGGGGTCCACTCCACAGCCTTTCTAAAAATGGAATTATTTTATTTTGCCACGGCAGTGCCCATAAAAATGATTTTTCCTTCCAGCCTGAGCAGTGGCAGCTCAAGAGGAAATGGACCAGATCTTAGACCAGGGGGTTAACTGGGAGAAAAATGTCCAGGCTGCGTTTTGCACACAAGCATGCACAGACACATGCACACAAAACTGCAACCTTGTGCCTCCGGAGTGAAGAGCTAAGCACATTACTCATTTGCAGAAAAATGATGGGAAAATCTATCATTTTAGTATTTCCTTCTCAAGGCAAAATTCAATGAAAATCTAGTTAAGTTTTAGCCAAATGGCATTTTAATTAATGCAAAATAAAGACTTTGAAAGCAGCCTTGTCACTTTATAACCAGGCCTGTCAGTGCACATGGGGTGTGGGGAGGGCACAGCGGTAGAGGGCCCTGCTTCTGCAAGATTCTCAGGGCTTTGTGCTGTTTTGTGATCTAGTAACTATTGCTCTGAATACAAAGGATTTACAGGTTGTACCGTTTTTTAAACAATCCTATTCCGGGTAGGAGGAAAATCAATGACTCCCAGAATGACTGGGATTATTTTAGATCAAACCAAAAAGGGGACTCTGGAAAATAATGAGGCCAGCACAGGGAATGCACTGTGGCTGACACTGCCATCAGCACCTTGCACGTTGCCACTCACAGGAATCCTGCAGCAACCCCACAAGGCAAGGGCTGCAACAAGGCCACGTTATGAGCAAGGAAGCCGGGTGAGGCAAGCCTGGACTCAGGGAAGCCGCCATCACCACGGCAGAGCAGGGCCCAAGCCCAGCAGCCTGGCACCATCCACTCCCTTCCCCGCTGTGCGATGCCACCTGTCACAGGGATGTGGGAGCTGACTCCGAAGGGGAAATGAACTCACTTCAGAAATTAAACGACAAGTGGGAGCATCTCTGCTGCCCCATCTGAGCAATAAGGAAATTAAGAACTGCCAAGTTCACACTCAGTCTTTAAAAAAATTAAACTTTTAACATTAATTGCTCCTGAACATTTGTGAGTGCCCAAAATCCTGACATAAAAGCTTTAATTTCTATGCAAAGCAGATAGGATGATTGAGTTATAATTAAAATGGTAATTATACCCTTAATGCTCCATATTTGACTTTTCAAAAAACTGTTATGCTCCAAGAAAAGCTATTTAAAGATCAGAGGAAAATGTTTGAAAATGAATGTATTCAAGACATTTGGAATCTTTTAAAATCCAGTTATTGATTTTTACATGCTTTCAAGTGTAGTCTAAAACATTTTCTTCATTTATTTTGGTCGATGGAAATAATAAAAAATCATTGGAACGTGAAAAGCTTAAATGAAGGCAATATTCTGGAGACTGATATTTAACGTGGTAAATATTTGAGATGCTGGGGCATAGGGAAGGGGCGCCTTCACCTGCACAGGGGCCCCTCAAAGCCCCTCCCTGGGAGGTCAGGGAAGGACCCATTGTGGGAGCAACCAGGTGCCTCCCTGCCTGGCTTCCGAGGAGCCCCTCTGAGCTTGAGCCCTACAAATATGACATTTCCTTTGATCCCTCATTGACTGTTTAGAATTTAAAAAGAACACCTAAAGCTATAAATCAAATGTCAGGTGCAGCAGTCTAGTGGAACCATATCAATATTTCATGATGTATGGCTTGCTGGGAGGCTTAGAAACATCAGCCATGCCAAACGCCTCACTCAGGACGCTTTGCGCTCACTCAGCCGTGCTGGGTGCCGCAGCAGCAGTCAATGAAGGCGGAAACCGTGGAAGCCATGTGCGCTGGCTGGGGCTGATGCAGAGGCGCAGGAGCCCCTGCAGACCCTCACCCTATCACCTGCAGCGGCTGGTGCCTGGCTCGGCTGTTCCTGAGCTGCCTTCTGATCTCTTCCTGCAAGCTCCCACTACGCTGAGGGGAACAAGAGTCTGCACCAACTCAAATTATCCCTGGCCTCCCCTCCTGACCACTTTCCCAAACTCCCGGAGAGACTCGGTGGGGAGAGGAACTCGGGGCTCCCTGCCCAGGACCCCTTAAATGTACCCCACTTCCTCATGTTGGAACCTCGGGGAGGCTTCTCTCCGTGAGAAGGGTGATGATCAGGAAGGGGTTGAGAGTGAGGCTGACACCCTCTGCGTCTTTCTTAGACGAACTTCCCTGTTCCCATTAGGACAATAAAATAAATTCTGGGGAATTTTGCACCAACAGTGAAATATTCAAGGCCAGAGAGGGCCTCAAGTTCACTCTGAACACCACAGTGCTCAGAGCAGCCCAGGCGCAGGCATCTGAGGCCATGTTCCTCCTGGAGAGCCGCTGAAGCTTTCAGACATCCGGGGGCACTTTTGTTGCTTCTGTTTGGGTAGCATGTAATAGAGATGCTCTCAGGGGCCCCTCTCCCCTCAGGCAGTTGGCAGATTATCATCACATCTCAGGCACCTCATACTCAACTCTGCACCTTCACATGCCACATTTGAGACCCTGCTGTGAAACCCTAAGCTCAGATCTGTCACATGGGTCAGAGGCGGCTGGAAGGCCAGGGCGGGTGTAGGAAGAGGTCTCCCTGGTGGCCAGGCAGTGGGAAGGATGGAGGGGCACTGGCCGTGGAAGGGCTGATGTGGGAAGGAAGAGGTCAACCAAGAAGAGGAGGAGGAAGGACTGGCTGCGGGGACAGACCCTGGAGGACAAGTCTGCTGACTTAGGACCGCCAGCTATAGTCTGTCTGGCTTTGCTTCTCATAAGGGACTTCCTAAGAGGACGGGGCAAGTAGAGCCTAGCTGTGGGCAGGGCTGATGACCTGTGAGGGGAGATGTTGTTGCTGAAAGGGAGCGGGCTGCAGAAAAACCTTCTCAGCTCTGCTGGGGAGCAGGTGTTGATGGCTGGCAGCTCTCCTCTTCGTGTGGTTTTCAAAAGGATTATGATGGTTCTTAGAGCAATGGGAAGACGGAGTTCAAAATAGGAATCCAGAATGTCAGATTCCTAAGTGAGTAGGTCCTAAGGCCAGGGCCGATGTCACCGAGCCTCGGGTCCACAGGGCTCCTGAGATGCGGCACGGGCTGTGTGGCTTCCACGACTGCCTCTCCTTCCTCAAGAGTGGAGGCTGGAGATTACCCTGCAGAATGTTCCAAGTGACTGGTTTTCAGACATAGCAAGTTTCAGAAATATTACCAGTTAGCAAAAGACATGGTGTGGGTGTTTAGCATTGCCAGCTGGCTGCAGGAGGATGCTGGGAGGCAGGACCCTCAGCCTCAGGCATTTGGGAGTCTCTACAACCTCAGAAGGAAGGTTGATGCAAGCACATTTCTGTGAAACCTTTGCACAATGGAAGTTTGCACTGTGCAGGCAAGGCCCCTTGATTGACTTGGATGGGTGTACAGGTGTCTTTTCTGCGGTGTGTGTGGCCACTGTGGTTCTCCCACCCTCCCTCTGACCAGGGCAGGAAGCCATCCTGGCTGAGCAGAGGTAACCCTGTGCCCTGTTTTAGTTGTGTTTCCCCTGTTATCCCAGGAGGCGGTGCCTCACAGTGGTGGGCTCTACTGTGGAAGTGTCAGTGCTTTCTGCGAGCAGGGGCTCTTGTCACTTCAATTGGCCCACATTTGAAAGGGACAGTCGCTCGTGAGTGGCAGAGATACGTTTTGGAAGGGAGCAGTCCCACTTTCACCGCTTATCTCCCAGTGGCTGGCACTCAGTGAGGCCTCATGAACATTCTGCCATCTGTTGTCTGCTGTGGGGACCCCCTGGCAGGCAGCAGGACACCTCTGGCTGTGGAAGGCCAGAGGAGTGGCGTTGGGGGACAGGTGGAAGGGGCATCCTTCAGAAGTTCAGGCCCCAGCTCTGAGTCACTTCAGAGGCACTCAGGGCGCATCCCCCTTCGTCCTTCTCCCCAAAGCTGTCTCCCAATGGGCCCTCCCCCACAGAGGTAAGACCCTGAGACCCTGGACTCACCTGGACACACCCACCCCGCTCCACAGCTGGTTCCTGGCTCTCAGCAGGCCTTCTGCAGATGCTTGTTGAGGCATGGACGAACAGCCCCAACTGTATCATTGGATGTAAAGGCTGAAGAATTCCAAATGAAGTTCCGGCCTCTGGTCAGGTGAAATGGTGAGAAAACCCCAAGATCGCATCTTCCTACCCCATCTCCTGTTGCTCTCCTGTGTCCACTCCATCCCCCACCATCTATAAAAAGATGGTGAAACACAAAATAGAAGACACAGAAGCTCAGTGCGGCAGTGGCTGTGCCCAGCCTCATGGGCAGAGGGGTCACAGGCACGGGCACCTGGGACGGAGCATTGCATGGCAGCTGTGTGCAGCACGGCAGTGACACCTCCACAGAGGAAAGGCAGGCAGGAAAGGAAGGCCAGGTTTGGACCCTGGTTCCCACCTGCCTGTGCGGGTTGGGCAGGTGCCTCACGTCCCTGCATCTTTTTCCTCCTCTCTGAATGGGAAATGTGGCAGCGCCGACCTCAAAGGGTTACTGTGACAGCCAAAGGAAGATGTGCATGCTTATCACAGCACCTGGAGTGAAATTATAAACGACTGGTAAACTTGGCTTTCTTCACAATCACTCCAGAAATGAGAAATCAGGAGAGATGTCCCGAAGACAGAGGACTTCGCATGATCTTTGAAATCTGTTCAGTGTTGAAGCCAAAATGGATGAAGTGAAGAGAAACCCACATTCAGGCCACAGCAGAATAACTGGACCTGCTGCATCGGCCTTGGAGCCAGCCTGTGGCCTGCCGGGGGCTCACTCTGACCCGGAGGTGGCCACAGGGTCTCCTGGAAGAAGGTATGACTGTTGCCCTTGCTTCCAGAAAGTACATCCCCCACACCCTGGCGGAAGCTGCATCCCCCACTGTGTCTCTGGTGCACGCCGGCCGGCACCCACCCAGGTACAGATGCTCCAAGGAGAAGGAGAAGCAGAAGTCAGCAAAACTGGTCGCCTGCAAATCCAGGACATGGCAAGCCAGAAAGTTATTTTTCTGTTCCATTTCACCTCCAAGCTGAATTATTGATTTTAATACTTTATTTTCACATGAGTTTATTTGAGCGACAGATGCTACTCCGGTAGTGCTTGTGAAGCAGAAATGAGACTCTCGTAATTAAGGATTCCATCCTGAGGCCGCAGGTACCAGGAGGATTAGGCTGCTCACTTGAGTGAGTACAGACTCTCAGGGATTAGGACACAGACTCAATCATTCCTTCCACTTTCCTAAATTACACTTACATTCTCAGGGAGGCTTAAGATCCAGCCCATCGGCTCCAGAAAGAGCTTCATTTAACTATGCTTCCATCATCATAGGGTGGAGACGGTAGCTTGAGTGCCAGCTTGAGGAGCAAGCATCCGTAGCAGTGACAGGGGTCCCAGTGGGAGACAGAAGAAGCAAGGTCTTTGCTGGGACCCAGGGCTAACAGAGTCGGGGGGAGGGTTAAGGAGCTTCGCAGGCTCTCTCCTCACTCAGGGTCTTCATCTGTGTGGTGAGGTCTCTATGGAGCAGGCAGGGGGACACTCCAGGCACCTTGGCCAGCTCTTTACCTATCCTCTGAGTTCACAGTATCTGAACATGGAAGATGCAGGTGTGCTCGGATATGAACAACAACGTCAGGTGTCATTTTTTTTCATTTCCCAGAAGAACCCACTAAGCATTTATTAGAGATGTTTGGGGAGCATCTGAAGGATCGCACCTGTTACCAAGACAGGAGACGCTTCACATGGACCCCAGCCATTCCCTGCTCCTGGAAAGCCTTTTGTTAGGCTTTCCCCCAACCTGCCCAAAAGTCTAAACAAAACTGACACCAGAAACAAAGTAACGCCATCAGCAACAGCGCAAGTGCCTGGCGTGGGTACTCAGTCATGTGTGGTAGGGGAAAGGGCCGGCATCAGCATGGAGCTGGTGTGCCCCCATCCCCTATGGAAGGAGAAATGAGGTTTGCTTGAGATCACACAACTGTGCAAAGGCAACACTTGGATCTATAGTCAAGTCTCCTGAGTGACCCCCATGAGCATTGGTCTTCATGGCTCCATGCTGCCCAGCTCTGGAGCTATTGAGGCTGTCTTACTCTTCATTTGCCTATAGCCAGATCTAGATTGTGGCAGACCAGTGACAACATCATGTGAATAATCGAAATCCACGTTTACTCCAAAACACACATTTTAGCTATTAAGTTGAAATATATGAAATTTGCATTCTTGTAGGTCAAAATATTGTCACTAAGTTCAACCTTTAACCTCGATTTATTTTTAATCCAAGTTACTAAAAATTACTCCTTGTCTTTACAATCCTGTCTCCTCTTTCCCTGCCTCCTCCTTGGGGAAATGAGAGTCGGAGTGAAACGGGACAGGAGATTGAGGCACCAGGGGCCTGGAAAGCCTCCTCCCCTCTCCACTTACCCCCATCCCAACCACAGAGATCCCCTCCAGGGCTGCCATGAGGACCTAGTCCCGACTGAGGTGCAGCAGCCTCCGCCATCACCCCATCACTACCCCATGCCTGCAACAGTGCCCAGCACCAAGTGGGCCCTCCACAAATGTCTGCTCAGTAAATTAGTAAAATAATTTGTGGTTGAGGAATTTCACTTCTGGGGCCTCCAGGGCTTGGATAGTGGGTTTAGATGGATTCTTGTTTCTTCCTCCTCTGTTTTTCTTTCATCCAAGGAATGTTATTCAGAGTCAATGAAATTTGTCTCATTGATTCCAACATCTCCATAGGTTAGCAGAAGTGCTGAGCCTCGGTGCAGGCTGCTTCTCCAGGACTGGTGAATATTTTAACATCTGAGAGTGTCTCTCAGTGCCAGGCAGGTGGAAGTCAGAAGTTGTACCTCTGCATAAAGCAAACACCTTCCGACTGCTCACCCAGCGTGACAGCAGCACCTGGCACAGTCCAATGTTTATTAAGTCACTCATCAGATGTTGAATGGGTCCAAAATAGGCCCCATTCAACATCTGATGAGTGACTTAATAAACAAAGCAGCAGGAAATTATAGAGACTTTGGTGAAATCAAGCACTGAGAAGCAGGTGAAATTGGAGAATGAAGGATAGAAGTTAAAGGAAACACAGGAAGACACAGAGAACATGGAAACAAAGGATGAAGTTAAACTAGAATCTCAAGAATGGAAGAGGCTGAAGACAGAGATTCCAGGTGAAATGATGCGGCCCCAGGTGTGCCCACAGGTGGCAGTCCACACAGCTGCAAAGACTGGGAACTGAAGGGAACCTCAGGAACGTCCTGAATCAAAACAGGGGCCAGGAGAGCAGCAAATGGGAAGCGGAGAGGTTGCAGTGCTTTGTGAGGGAGATAGGCCACACCCCAGAGTGCACCTCCCTCCTGTCAAAATCCAGGGCTGACTCCTCCAGCACCACCAACCTGGAGACTAGGATCTGAAGACCAGAGCCTAGTGGCTCATCCTGCCTTGCCAGGCTCTGAACCAGGGAGGCTTGTGCTTAGGGGAAATGTTAACATGTAATTCTGCTGAAATTTCTGTTGTTGGAATGATAGTCATCCATCCTGGCACATTTCACAAAACTTTTCAAATATTAAACCTAAGCCAGAAACAAACATCCCAGTGGTAGCCACTGGACCCCCCAGGACCACCCACAGGTCTTGCAGAATCCCCATCCTAGGAGCTGGCCCTGGCCCACTAGACAGGCCTTGTGTGTGCCAGGGAGCGCTGCCAGTGCACACCCGGCTGAAGAGGCACTTTCCACGATGACAAGGCCATGGTTGGCATGGAGGATGTTAGTCTGTAGGCACGGGGCGAGATTCAGACCCAAGAGTCAAGATCCGCTGAGAGGCAACCTCGCACTCCCAAGCAATGGCACATTTCTTTCCGGATCCAGTTTGGTGCTCAATACCCAACATGACAAGCAATGTTTATCAGTCACCCTCTGGGTATGGAGTCCTGAACCCCCTAGAGGCAACCTCAGACACATCCCAAATATCATCCCTTCAAGTGCAAATTCCTACAACCCGACACACAAAAATGTCTATATGGTTTGCTGTCAGAGGCATGGACTTCAGTTAGTCTAAATATCCATCAGTTAAAGAACTGAATGTTATTTAAAAAATTATTGCCTTTTTGGGGACTTTTCCCCCCATAGGAAATCTTAGTCAGGAATCTGATGGAATTTGATGTTGCCAAAACCAACTTTATAAGAAACCGCATCTGTTTATCCTAGAAAACCACTTGTCCAACCCTTTTCCAGCTGAGAAAATAAAGCACTAGAGAAAAATGTGCATTCCATGCTCTATCCATCCTGTCCTTTCCAAAAAAAAAAATAGAAATAGAGGTGATCTGTGTTAAAGAGCTCCCTGACCTGCTAATCATCCACAAAAATAAATCATATGATGGAAAATTAGCTACCTGGAAATGCAAATTAAAACAATGCTAAGACACCAGTACCAAAACCCAGAACACTGATACCACCAAATGCTGGAGCAACAGGAACTTCAGTTGCTGCTGGTGGGAGTGTGAAATGGTGCAGCCACTGTGAAAGACACCATGGCAGCTTCTTATGAAACTAAACATCCACTGACCATATGGTTCAGCAATCACATTCCTTGGTCTTTACCCAGATGAATTGAAAACTTGTGTCCACACAGAAAAAGGCACACGGATGCTTATAGTAGCTTTTTCATAGTTGCCAAAACATGAAAGCAACCAAAATGCCCTTCAGTAAGCCAGTGGATACACAAACTCTCATCCATCCAGACAATGGAATATGAGTTAGCACTACAAAGAAGTAAGACAGGGAGGAAACATAAATGCATATTGCTGAGTGAAATAAGCCCATCCGGAAAGGATACATGTTGTATGATTCCATCTACAGGACATTCTGGAAAAGGCAAGACCATGGAGACAGTGGAATGATCAGGGGCTACCAGGGGCTGGAGGAAAGAGGGCTGAGTAGGTGGAGCACAGGGGATTTTAGGGCAGGGAAACTGCTCTGTGTGTACTGCAGTGGGAGATACGTTTCATCCATTTGTCAAACCAGTGCAGTGCACAACACCAGAGGAAGCCCTCCTGTGAACACTGGGCTCCGGGTGGTGGTGATGTATCACTGTGAGTACACCAATTGTGGGGACTATGATAATAGAGGAGCAGGTGCATGTGTGGGGGCAGCAGGTATAGGGAACATCTCTGCAGCTTCTGCCCAGTTTTGCTTTGAACCTAAAACTGCTTTAAAATATAAAGTCTATTTGTTAAAAATTAGCTACCTGACAGGATTATACCAGAGCTGTCAGCACGAAATTCAATGACAGAAAATAAACCACAAGAAATCCATAATGATTTCTCAGGGATGCCTGGTCTTCACTCTAAATTCTAAGCAGTCACCCTAGTATTTAATCAGCCAAATTAATGAACCCTGAGGAGGGAGGGAAGGAGGGAGGGATGGAGGGAGAGAGACAGAGAGACAGAAACAGAGAGAAGAGAGAAGCATTAAGAAAAGAAAGAGTGGCCGGGCGCGGTGGCTCACGCCTGTAATCCCAGCACTTTGGGAGGCCGAGGCGGGCGGATCACAAGGTCAGGAGATCGAGACCATGGTGAAACCCCGTCTCTACTAAAAATAGAAAAAAAATTAGCCGGGCGCAGTGGCGGGCGCCTGTAGTCCCAGCTACTTGGGAGGCTGAGGCAGGAGAATGGCGTGAACCCGGGAGGCGGAGCTTGCAGTGAGCCGAGACTGCGCCACTGCACTCCAGCCTGGGCGACAGAGCAAGACTCCATCTCAAAAAAAAAAAAAAAGAAAAAAAAAAAAAAGAAAAGAAAGAGTTTTCTGTTTAAGGTTGATTTTCTTAACAGTTTTATATTGGGCATTGATATTCAATATTCTGATGGGTTTCATTTTCAATAATATATGTAAGCGCTTCCATTTATCATCCATTTAGGTTCCAAAATTTGCCTGTTCAAGCCTATCCTTGTATCAAAGGCTGCTATCACCCTCTGTTGGTGGTAAACAGAGTTGATGACTTTTGCTTGGCCACTTAATTTTTCTCATCTCCATGAACATTCAGCAGTTAAGTCACTTCTGTATTTTATTTTTAATGCAATTAAATAAATAACTATTCTATCTTGTTATCTTTAAAATTAGCACACACAGAGTCCGTAACTGTGTGGACCTGTTAAATCCCTGCACTGTGATGTTATCATCAGTACCACAACTGAAGAGACAAGAAAGCATTTCGTAACTCCTCAGCATTTTACCAAGAGGAGTGGGCTTCTGACCAGTGCTTATGTGCCCTGTATTTGGTTAATTCTTCTCAGAACCAGTGGTTTTTAAGTGAGAGATGACACCGTGGTCTGGCAGTAGAGTGGACACCAGGACCTTCAGGGCCAATTCAGCTCCTTGATCACTGATCCCAGAAGCATGTCACAACCCTGACAATCACAGCAGCATCTTACATTGCATATTGCTTTATCTTCTAAACACCTTGGCCTACATTTCCTCTCCTTTGGCATAGTGACCACATCAAGTTGAAAGAACGAGTGGGATTGTAACATCTCATGGATGAGAAAAACAAGCCTCCAAGATCAGGGTAAATGATTGCCCACGGCCAAAGAACACATGGCAGCAGATTCACATCTGTGTGTTTTGATTTCAAATCCAAATACCTTTGCAGTGAATATTTACTGAGCATCTATGAAGCCACGAGGAATTTTAAAATGAGGAAGATAACAATTGCTATGCTCAGGGAGGCACCTAAAGAAGCATTTTGAACAGGTCTTCAGTAAATATTCGTTGAACAAATGAACAAATTATACTGTCTCATGAGTAATGTAGGAGAGATATTTTTTAAGTGTTATAGGAGCACACATGGGGGGAATTGATTAGTGGAGGAGGAGGTGTCTGTGTGAGCCCAGCAATGTCAGGAGGAGAGGCGTGGGGGTGCCCCAGGCAGAGGCGGTATAGGGGGCACAGAGCTGACCCAGCTTGGCTGTGTGGTGTGGTGTGAGGCTGGGAGCAGCCATCACTGTAGGAGCAGAAGGGGATGTGGAAGAACCATCCCTGGTGTGAGGGCAGCCTTCGATGGGCGTCCAGCTGTAGACGCCATTATACCTGCATGTGAGAAAACTTAAGCCACCAGCAAGGCTAAAAGGGTTTGGAAGTAAGACAGATAAGAAGCAGAGAGACTACGTAAGAGGCAACTATGATAGCTTTTATCATTAAAAATCCCAAAAGCACCAAAAAAGGGAAGCATCTTTAAACAGCTGGAGGGCAGAGTGGGAAAATCTCATCCCTGTGAGATGAGACAAGCGTGGTAGGTGTGGCCAGGACGGGGGGGCGGGGGGGAACGAGACCTCTCCCTCCAGGGTCCTCCACCGGGCCCCCCTGGTGGGGTAGGTAACTTCAGCATGTGGTCAATGGCCAGGCACAAAGCGGCCGTTAGGACAATGAGCCACATTCAAGTAGCAACTGCATTTTATTCACTTCGAGACACAGAGCAGGGGAGAGGCCAGGGTGTCCGCACCTCCCCCGGGAGCACAGGGGACCAGATTGTGGGACCCGCTCTTGGCCCAGGAGCCCAAACCAAAGGCTACTGCTGCGTCATGACCCAGGAGGCCAGGAAGCAGGAGGAGGTGAAGCCCAAGGGTGGAAGAGTCCCAGGTCTGATGGATGAAATGTCCTTAGCTCCGCGCCCTACAGAAAACTGCCGCACCAAGCCATGCCCCGGTCTGGGGTAGGAGGGCAGGTCTGTGGGACACAGCCTCATCCTCCTGTGGTCAGGGCTGAGAATCTCACGGAGGCAATCAGCCAGGGCAGAGTTCTTATTTGCATACCGTCCAAACTAGTGGCTAACATACTGGGCTGCACACTTAAAATCACCAAAGGAGTCACTGCTTGCGACTTAAAGTGACTCTACAATTTTCTGATGTCTGGAGTCTGCTAGATCTTCACCAGGGGCAGGGGGAGGACACCCCGTTGACATGTGAGGGGCAGTCCAGGCCTGGGCTGTGGCCACATCCACATCCCTGTCCCCCAGTGACACAGGTGCCTCTCACACTCTGCACACACTGGTTCTGCCCTTCCTGGCTTTTGCAGGCAGGCTCCTGATGCCTTCTGCTTGTGGGTTTCCTCGTCTGGGGGCCCCTTCCTGACTCCCCAGATTAGCTAGGGTCCCTGTGGTCTGGTCTTCTAGTCCCTTACGCTTTCCTTCTTAACACGCAAGACATTTAAGAGCATGTGTCTTCCAGCTGGCTTGACTATCATCATCAGGGAGAGTCATTATCCATCGTCAAATAAAAATTGCATTGCGGCTGGACACAGTGGCTCACGCCTGTAATCCCAGCACTTTGGGAGGCCAAGGCAGGCGGATCACTTGAGCCCAGAAGTTCAAGACCAACCTGGGCACCATAGTGAGACCCCATCTCTACAAAAAATAAAAATAAAAACTTATCTGGGCATGGTGATGCACGCCTGTGGTCCTAGCTTCTCGGGAGGCTAAAGTAAGAGGATCACTTGAGCCCCGGAAGTCGAGGCTGCAGTGAGCTGAGAGCGTGCCACTGCACTCCAGCCTGGGCAAGTCTAAAAAGAAAAAAAAAAAAAAAATTCCCGTCGCACATGGGACAGTCGCAGCAGCATTGCACTGCACTCTGCAGTGGGGCATGTGCCCTTGAGGGGAGCTCCTGCTTGAGTCCAGTATGTGTCTTCTCCATCCACGTGTGTCCTGTTTCTTCCAAAACAGAGGCCCTTCTTGTGCCTCAGTTTGGCTATTGCTTGTCTCTATGAAGTCTTCTCTGGGCTCCCTCAAGGTGAATTTTGTGCATATCATCCTGCCTATGTTTTAAGCACAATAGCATCTCAAATATAGGCTGTAAATTAGGTGAAGGGAAAACCTCATTCATAATGGCTGTTTGGCCCTGGGATGTGCCCCCAGGATCACCCAGAGTGGATTTCATGGAAACCCTTAAGTCCAGCCACTCCCAAAAACCCTCCTTGGTAAAAAAAAAAAAAAAACACAGCTGTTTTCCCCAAGCTGTATTTACTAAAGCAATTGTGAGAAACTTTGTTTTGTCTTTATAAACTTGTGCTATTTTTTCAACAGCATCTACTCCACTACATTTTAGTCTCCTGGAAAGACAGATCTCTGTCCATTTCATTTGTTGCCTGGCATGTGTGGGACACAAAGGAGAGACAATGTGTGTGTTTCTGAAATGAATGAATGACAAAATGTTCCATTTTTTGCTATCTCAAATCTGAGGGAGGGAAGTCAGTCTCCCAGGGAAAAATAGCCCAGGGAAGGTGCTTGACATCCCCTGTCAAGGAATTTATTTGCATTTCTGAGTATGGTGGAAAATGCCTCCCAGCCACCTCTCAACTCTGGAAGCAAACACTGCATTGGTGTGGTGGAAAGCAAGGCTGTGTTTGTGAGAGCTCCTCGGCTGCTGTAGCAAGTGACCACACCCAGGTGGCTGAAACTACAGAAGTTTATTCTCTCACAGCTCTCTCACAGCTCTGGAGCCAGAGCTGACCTCAAGGTGTGGGCAGGGCTGGTTCCTTCTGATTCTGAGGGGCATCCGTCCCACCCTCTCTCCTGGCCTCCAGTCATAGCTGGGGATCCTCTAGCCCTGGGCTGTGGATGCATCCCTCTGGCCCCTGCCTCCATGGCCGCTGTTGTCCTGGTTGTGCCCGCGTCTCTAGACTGGAGGAGTTTCAGAGCTGACCAAGGAAAAAGATGTGCCACCAGGTGGCAGGAGCTCACACAGGCCATATGAGGCTGGCGCTTGGACAGATTTGCATACAGGGGCGTCCCTCATGGCCTAAGTCTGTTCCGAGAGGAGAGGAGGGCAAGGGAGCTGCCGGGAAAGGGGGTTCAGAGGGGGCTCCGTGTCCAGGCGATGCCACGCAGCCGCCCTGGAGGTCTCTGGGTCAGAGGGTTCTTTGGGCCCTGAACGGCCTGTGGTCTTATAACCACAAGTCCCCATCTTATCAGTGGGGAACAGCTCTATGGTAAGGTTTTACAGGGAATGCCAAGCAGATACCCATTCAATGGCTAAAACTCTGCTTGTTTGGGCTATTTTTAAAATAACTGGATATGTAAAAACTTGAGTTTGGCTCTGGCAAGCTTTGAGCTAATGGGGCTCAGTTGCAGTGAAGAAACATGCCACCTGTGGGTCCATACCCAAGGCCGACAGGGGCTACGCCTCCCTCCATACCCAAGGCCGACGGGGGCTATGCCTCTCTCCACACCCAAAGTTGATGGGACTATGCCTCCCTCCATGCCCAAGGCCATCGGGGGCTACGCCTCCCTCCACACCCAAGGCCGATGGGGCTACGCCTCCCTCCATGCCCAAGGCCAACAAGGCTCTGCGTCCCTCCATACCCAAGGCCCATGGGGCTACGTCTCCCTCCATACCCAAGGCCGACAGGGCTATGCCTCCCTTCCTTCCCGCGATAAAGACACCAGTCCCTGGATTTAGGGCATCCTCTAAGGCCAGGATAATTTCATTTCTAAATCCTGTACTAATCACATCTGCAAACATCCTATTTCCAAATAACATTATGCTCTGAGGTTCTGGGTAGACCTGAATTTGGGGGATACTGTTGAATCCAGGATACTTATTTTTGTTTGTATGTTTAGATAGGTATTTTGTATAGGAGGAAAAGAAAAGGAAAACAGCAAAAATTACACAAATAAAATACTGGAGAGATGGGAGTTAGAAAGGACAGACTGTTACTGTCCTGAAGGCAATGAGCAGAACAGTGCCGAGCATCTTAGCGAGAAGCCAGCCTGGGAGCAGAGAAGGAGCATATTTTTCTGGCAGTAAGGAAGGTTAAAGGGATGAGTGAAAAGGGAATTTTGCAGTAGAAATGAGGGTGGCTAAAAACTACTCTCCCATTTTCCAATTCTGTTGTTGAGCTTAGAACAGAAACAGCAGGGACTCCTCCTTTCCACACTTAATTGTGTCCTAGGAGTTTTAGGGTCATTACATATGTTATGCATGGAAAGATGCTAAATGCAGACAGTCCCAGGCAAAGCTGCAGACAACCATCCTGACCCCTTCCCCCGCTCCCCCAACATTTACGATGGAGCACTTGACCTTCTGTACCCCACAGCACCACAGGAAGACCCCCATGCACCATACCCGTCCCTCAATTCTCCCCCACCAGTTAGGCATCTCAATGTGGCAGTTGTCTGGAAAGGCATAGAATATGTTATGGAAACATCAGTAGCCAATAACCTTTTCAATCATGTCTGCTGATAATGGGGTTAAGCAGCATCTCTACTATGAAAGAGAGACTAGCCATGGGGAAGGAAAACTTTAGTGCACACTTTCTGGAGCCTTCATATTTTTCTATACTCTGCACTCACTAAGCTGTTGAGATGGGTTAGATTACAGGTCAGTAAATATTAGCCTTCTCTCCCTCCTCCGTGGAGGGAACACACTTTCCCCTCCCATTCATGTTTGTCTTACACATGGATCCTGCTTAGACCGGTGGGACTGGAGGGACCCGATAAGCAGAGATTTGAAGTTCACTTGAGCAGCTGGACTTGGACCCTGGCACATCTGCCAGCACCATGACAGGAAGGGGTCTCCAGAGGGGCTGATCCAAAGGGAGGTCCACATGGAGCAGGCCTAACCCCACAGCACAGCTGGAAGCCAAGCTGCACGGGCCAGTCTATATCATCCCACCCCAGCCAACCACAGGCTCCTGAGTGAGGAGCAAATGCTTGCTGACTGAGCCGTTGCACTTGGGGATGGTCGTTACACAGCAAGAGCTTACTGTTGCACCACACATAGGTCACCTTTTCCTACTAAAGTCTGTGAATTAACAGGGTCTTAAAGAAGCTGTACTTCTCCCATATTCAATGATACTAGAGATTATTTCTCTGAAAAATATTTTGAAAGAATAAAATAAAACCATTTATCATTATTCTGTATTTTAGACTTAGGCAACTCTAAAAAGCAAAAATTCTTAATGAGACCCTTCATGCATTCTGCTATTTCTGATCTCTAAACAAGTCAAGATTCTAGAGGCAGATCCAAAATCTTATCAAGAGAGGTCATTGAAGAAACAGAGGTGCACACGTCAGCTCAGAGCCCAGACTCCCACCACCAGAGACAGCGGCACTCAGGGTCCTCTCGTCCTCCCTGTCCATTGTACTCTTCTTTATTCTAAATTGCATCGGACATCTCTGATGTCCCCAACATTTTTTGGTGAAATTGTTATGGTCTATCTGCTTATTACCTAAGTGGCTTAAAGAGGTCAAAAGTGCATAGCAATCCACTTCAACACATGCCTGGGGTGTAAATACCTATAACCCCAGCATATCTTCCTGCACACAACTCTCACACCCTTCCCAAGATTTTGCAGCACCTTGAAGATCATTTCTTGGTTTTTAGCTCCTCTGATGTTTCTCTCCCACATCCCATGTCACATTCACACTCCCCAGCCGCCATCAATCAGCCAACCAACAGCGACAAATGTCACAAGTCAAGCTCTGCACCAGACATAACACCATGACCTCAAACAGAAAGGCCTTGTCCTGGCCTTCCAGAAACACTGGCGTTTCCACAGCTGAAGTGAAAGGAACACACGTAATGAAGATATTCAACATGTTTCACCAGGAAAGGATGTGGGCTGTTCCCACAGAAGCCAGCTGCTTACCTGATGCCAGTGACTCCGCACTCCAGCTACACACGGAAATCTGCTTTGACAAACAGAGACATCCTGGCCCCAGCCCAGGCATCCCATCACAATTGGTCTAGGTCAGGGCCTTGGCAGGGGATGGTTTTTAAATCTCCCCAGGAGAATACAATTTGCAGACAGGGCTGAGAGCCACCACTCCATGCTGTGGGCACACAGGTTGTCAGAACTGGGTAGCGCTAATTAGGGTTGGCAGCAGGGGAGAGGCGATTTTCAACTCAGGGAAGGAGACGGCTTGACGGAAATTCCATCACAGATGTAATAATGAGCTCAGCAAAGCTTTGAAGTTGGGGGCAAGAGAACAGAAAGGCAAGGCAGTGTGACCCAGCGGTTACCATTGCTGGATGGGGGAAGTGAGACATTCATGTCCGAGCTGGAGAAATCCTAGGGACGACATTGCCTCAACCCTCCGCCTGGTCATTGGTGGAACGGCGCTAGGGGCTGCCGCCTTCTTCGAGAAGCAGTTTCCCCAGCTGTAAAGCGTAACGCCATCAGATGAGTCAAGGGCCTATCAGCACACACTCAGAGTATGCAGCTGTGGCCGACAGAAATGAGGAATTCGTCCTCACACTGAAGATGGGTAAGTGAGGAGCCACGTCACCCCGCCAGGTCCCAGGCATCACGAGTCTTCCTGGGCCTCTCTTCTTGCACACACACTGCTCATGTGAGCCTCAGCACATCCTCATATGGTTAGCATCAGAAATGGAATTTCTCATAACAAAACTGCAAGCACACCCCGATGGAGAGATGCGGCCACCACAGCTGATTCTATCGGCAGTCGCTCATCTTCAATGGTGGAAAAGTTAAATTCTTCCTCATCTCAAATGATCTATTCTCGTACCCATGCAGCTGATTTTCATCCATCTCCTCCTCACCCTGCAGCCCACCTGATGGAATTCTCATTCATGGGAAGTTCTCTTCTGAGCCTGCTCTAAGTTTTTTCTTTGTTTGCACTCCCAGATGACCATCAGCACCCCCATGCCCCAGCCCTCCCTAAATCACAGATGCTGTCTTTTGTTTTGCATTTCTGCTTCGAGAAAGACATTGCCCTGCCGACACTCTGAGAGGCATCAGTGAGTAAAGTCTGTTATACAGGCTGTAAAGCCATCTGGACTTTCTGCTGAAAAGGTTGGACATGGTTTTAGGCAAGATTTTTATCACATCTGAGAGGGAAAAAAAGCCTTGAATGCATTACCGTCTTCCAAGGTTGGTGTCAGATTTTTTCCCCTTGTCAGTTGCAAAACAAAACAAGAAGAGATGGCATACAAAGGAGTGGGGAATGAAGATACACATCTCCAGAGGAAGCTCTGTCAAAGGTAGTGGAGGATAAACAAAAAATAAATTAGTTTTGGTTTTATCAGAAACTGGACAGACTTCCACTGTATAATAGTTTGTCCAGCATGCCTGAGCCTTTCCAGCAAGAATGCCCTGAAAATGCAAAAGAAAAATCTGAGATGCTCACAACAGAGGCAGAAATTGGCTTTCTGAAACTGATTAATAGCTTTTAAAACACATACAAGAAGAAAGGCAGAGGAGGAAGAGGCTAAAACAGACCACATGAAAAGTAAAACTGCTTTGAAATCTATCTTCCTCCCTTCTTCCCTCCCTGGTTCCCTCCCTTCTTTCTCTCTCTCTCCCCTCTCTTTTCCCCACCTCCCTCCCCTCTCTCTTCCCCTGCTTTCTCTCCCCACTCTTTCTCTCCCTGCTTCCCTCCCTCCCTCCCTCTCTGTCTGTCCCTCTCTCCCTCCCTCCTTCTCCTTTTTTCTATTCCTGTCTTTCTCTCCCCCTCTCTTCCCCCTCTTTCTTATCCTCCCATCTCTCCCTCTCTTTCCTACCCTATGTCCCTTTCTCTTTCTCTCTCTCTCTCCGTCTCTCTCCTTCCCTCCCTCTTTCTCTCCCTCCTCTCCCCCTCTCTTTCTTTCCCTTCCTCTCCCTCTCTCTCTCCCTCTCTCTCTTCCTCTCTGTGTCCCTCTCTCTCCTTCCCTCCCTCTCCCTCTCTCTCTCCTTCCCTCTCTCCATGGAAGGATGTTGTGTATCTTAGCAACAAAGGCTTTGGATTTTCCCCTCCAGTTACTGACAAGAAACCAGAATGAGTTCTGGTGTCAGAAACCTTCTTCGAACAAGGAGCTTTCTCTGGAGAACAGGCTCCAAGCAGCCACGCGCCCCTCAACCTCTGTTCCCCGCTTGGGTGTCCTCGGGCCGGGACATCCAGGCAAGTGGGCCCATAGTGGGCAGTGGCCTCGCAGCCTCAGCCAGGAAACCCGTCACTCCTCTCAGAAGCGCAGCACCCGAACCACCTCCGTTCATCACATTTTGTCCCGTGGAGCAGTGACAAGACCCAGCAAGATTTCACGGCGACAGAACTTGATACAGACATTTTTTATTCCTGGTGCAACAGGGTATGAAGAAAACACATACCTAATTTTATCAGAAAAGACATACTGAGTGTCTATGCGTGCTGTGATTTGAAAGAAAATCACTTAATAGAGAAGGGCCTCAGGTCACAAACCTTTTGTCTAAGTGAGGGGGATAAAAAGGCTTCTCAGTACAGTGACAATTACTAATCCTGTGACAGTAATATATGCAACTTTTGAATTTTTTTCTAAACATTTATTTTGTGACTACTCTGTTTCAATGCTCCTGGGGAGTGAAAAACAAGATTCTAGCCAGGTGCGGTGGCTCACACCTGTAATCTCAGCACTGTGGGAGGCTGAGGCGGGAGGATCGCTTGAGGCCAGGAGTTCGAGACCAGCCTGGGTCACAGAGTGAGGTGCCCTCCCTCCCCTGCCCACTCCCAGGCCATCTGGAAATGCCCAGTGCAGACAAGGTCAAGTCAACTTAATGCAGGCACACTGACAGTGGTGAACGCTGCTTTCTGAGCGATTGGCGAGGTCAGAGTCTTAGGAAAGTTGGTGGCAGACGCAAACACCCCAACTGGGATTGGTAACTCAGAGGGGGCAGCTCCACTGACATGGCCACGACATGCCTTCTGCCACCACACAGCCCCTGACCTGCGCAGTGCCAGGCATGAAGCCTCTGCCCAGCCAGGCCTCGGGGTCCTCTCTAGGGAAACACAGGCTCCTTCTCCTCTCCTGGCTTCCTCTAGGCCCTCCAGACACCAGACGAAAATCTAATGGAACCCACACACCATGCACTCCACAGGGCTGAGCTCAGCTTCCTCCAGGACACCACGGGAGCCATCTGGTTGCATGTTTGTCCAAATTTAAAACTTCACCCGGCCAAGGTGGGCCATTTGTGGCTTCCTCTGAGACGCTTACTTTTCGCAGGATTTTCGTGGCGCTGTGGGACCTGGTGGGGCCCTCACTCCGTGCAGTTGCTTTCACTCCACCAGGGGCATCGGGTATGTAAATAAACAAAATAAAAATATTGCAGGATTGTGCAGGGAACACAGCGTCACAAAGGTGCTGGTGGTTTTGCTGTGAGGAGGGAACACGGACCAGAGGACTGCGTTTTCTGCACACACTGAGCTGTGAGGGAGCTCCGACCACACTCCTCTGGGAGCCTGCAGGATGCTCAGCAGCGGCACCCAGCCTGCCTCAGGGACCCAGGTGCATTGGGAACCACTTGACAATTTTCATCCACTGATTTCTCCAGATCCTGCTTTCAGGACACGGAAAGACTCGGGCAAAGGGGCAAAGTCATGGGACAAAGAAGTCTGAGGGCTCCACCTCTGCGTCATTGGAAGCCCGTGTGACATCAGCCTCCCTGGTGATTTTGCAGAAGAGGGGTTGGCATTCCTTAGATGCTCACTTAAAGGCTTTTCTTGAATTTAACAGAAGCTAGGAAGTAAATATTACTTTCTTTATGGAACAACTACTTTTTCTAAGGGAATCTTTTTCTCTAGATGGCCTGAAATGATTCTTCTGGTTTTTATCTTTTTAAATCCAGATGAATACAAATAACCATGAATCAGCCCCAAACCGAGGACCTCATCTGTTAGCACCCTCGTGTCAGCACACAAATGAGAATTTAAAGATCCTAATTAAACCCGGGCTCAAAATATCTTCCTGAGTAGACCAGAAAGCACCAGTTTCACAAAAACAGAAATATGCATCTTCCCAATGTGGTTTTTAGTTTATTTTCTGTGTTTTAATGGTATTCAAATTTGAAGTTGATTGCTAAAACAGTAACTACCGTTAATGTGCGTAAACAGATTTGTGGATATTTAATGATTTAGGAAACTGTGGACAACTTCTTTACATAATCAACAGGTAGACCAACAGATGTCAGCACACACAACCCTCAACCCTCAGTTGTTCAAGGCTGAATGTGGGATCTCTTATCTCAGGCTTTTTTGAAATCCTCAATTAGTGAAAAGCCCTTGGAAGGCACCTCTAACATCATGGTCAGGAGCCCACATTTTGGAGTTAGAATTTAAACATAGGGATTTGATTCCAAGCCTCCCACCAACTGCCTGAGCCCATGTCAGAGAGCCAGCCCACCTCTCTGTGCTGATTGTCTCATCGTGCAGTGGGGGTGTGGATACCTGGTCCTGCGGACCCCAGCATCTGGCTTCAGCGTCGATGTCCTTCCGCCGACCAGGAGGGAGGCACTTCTCCACTCTGCTGCAGGCATGGGTCACCTGTGAGTCCCTGTCCCTGCAGGCCTCCACTCTCTGCTGGAGGTGCCTGTGAGTTGGACAATGGCTGGGGCTGATTCATAAAATAAACAGCAACATGCAAAGGACAGAATCCACTTGTCAGACACGGGGGAAAAGGTAGTCAGCTCCCGACCTTGCACAGCCTCAGGCACCAAGAGAGACTCAGCCTTGTAGGACTCAGTCCCTGCTTTTGCTCTATGCAGATCCTTCATTTTAAAGCCGTATTTTCTTCATTTTCCCTAGATGGATTCTTTACTGTAAGTAATTATGTTGGATTAAAACATGCTAACAACCCAAGACTGAAATGCCTCAATGTCTGTAACCCTGGAAGTTAAAGCTGTGCCCAGCCACCAGCATATGCTGTGCCTGCTCTAATGCAACTCTTCGCATGCATGGGAGGGCCTTCCTGCCGCAGGCTGGAGGCTCTTGTTAGGCAAACGCACACCTGCCCCGCCCTGGTGTGGAGCTGGAGGGGCCTGGCCTGCTCCTACGTGCTGGCTGTGGCACGCCCGCTGTGGAGTGAGAGTCGGGCGGTCCTCCCAGGAGCTGGATCCTGTGGGCTCTCTTGTCACCCAGCAGCAATGCATGGGGTGAGGCCTGCGTAGACCAAAGGGAGAGGCAGAGAGAAGGGGTCCTGGACACTGAGCCAGTGAGAGGAAGCAGGAGGTGGGCAGTGGGAGGCCCAGGTCTGGTTTTCCACCTCAGGAAGTGGGATGGGTCTGCCCATCAGGAGCACCCTGGTCCGTCCTACCCAGCAGCCCTGGCAGACTGGGGCTTCCTGAGGGTGCCGTGGGCAGAGGCTTCCCCCCGAAAGCCTCCCACTTACTCTTCCAGATCCCCAACATGAACCCAAAAGTATCTGAGACAAGCCTTAACCAATTTAGAAAGTTTATTTTGCCGAGGTTAAGGACGCACCTGTGACGCAGCCTCAGGACGTCCTGATGCCATGTGCCCAGTGTGGCTGGTGCATAGCTTGGTTTTATACATTTTAGAGAGAATTGAGGCATCATTCAATGTGTGTAGGATCGACATTGGTTCAGTCTGGAAAGACGGGACAACTCAAAGCAGCGGCTTCCAGATCATAACATCTTTCTGATTGGCAATTGGTTGAAAGAGTTACGATCAGTAGAAAGGAAGGTCTGGGTTAGGATAAGGGGTGTGGAGACCAGGGTTTGACCATGCAGATCTCCGGGTAGCAGGCTTTGGAGGGAACAGATGGTCACTGCTTCTCATCGGACTCAGGTCTGTGTTGATGTTAAGGCTGGTTGGCTTTTCCTGAATTCCACAATGGAGGAAGGTATCATGAGGCGTGTCCGACCCCCTCTTCCATCATGCCTGAACCAGTTTTTCAGGTTAACTCTGGAATGCCCTTGGCTGAGAGGAGGGGTCCATTTGGATGGTTGGGGGGCCTTAGAATTTTATTTTTGGCTTATACCAGTGTAACCGCGTTACATGTCAGAGTGCCTCAGCATCCTCTGTCAGAAACCCCTATTCAGGGAGTGGGGAAGGGGCTTAGGACCCGCAGAAGCACCCCGTGGTCTTGATGCAGGTGGCTGCCTGCCTGGTCCAGGAGGTCCGGGGTCATTTGCCCCCCTAAGCTCCTATCCCAATTTGTCTAAGAGGGAGCATTTGCCATGGCAGGCCTCCTACCTGCAGGCTTATCTCATCTGAGGGTGGGAGCTGCAACCAAGGCACCTCCTCTCTCTCCTCAGCGTCTCGGAGGCAGCACGCATTGTGGGCCCTCATGGAACTAGTGTGACTCACAGACCCACAACTTACTATCTGTGTGCTGGGCAAGGAATTTTATTTTCCTCAGCCTTGGCTTGTTCATCTGTAAAACAGGATAATAATCGTACCTGCCTCTTAGGATTACCATGTAGATGAACAGAAATGACACTCGCTGTTACTTAGAAGAGCACCTGGTATGCAGTCAGCCCTTGAGAAATGTCAGCTGCCATTTATCACATGATGTTTTGTGTTTCCTGTTTCATATTCTAGGCTGCTTTATGTAGAGGACCTTGTCTTATTTCGCCCTGTATTTCATCAGTGCCTTGCACAATAAATTCTGATTGATTCTTTTCCCTGGGGGACAGGGATGGGGGTGAAATAAAAGCAGAAATGCTTGAGAACTGGTGTCTGTGATGTTCTGGGCATGGCTGAGCCTGTCTGTAGTCAGGGCTCTGACAGACCCCCTCAGCTCCTTTCCAGCTTCCCTTTGGGGCAGGGCTTCAGAGACAGCAGTGCACAAGCTGACCCGGAGGCAAGTGTGCTTTGGGATGGGGCACACCATGCACACTCAGTGGGTGTTGCGATTGCAGTGAGGAGTGAGACTGAGTCCTTGTCCTCGGGCATCCATTCTGACAAGGACAACGTTTGTGTCAACAGTCACAAAATAACACACCCAAGCTGTGAAATCAGAGAGGAAGGAACGCTTAGATCAGAAAACAATGCTCAGAGGGCCACACAGCCAACAGCATAACTCCAAAGCACACTGACTTAACCTTTGAATGTGCTGTTGCCTCAGATGCTAGCTTCCAATTTAAACAGAAATAAAGGTACATGTAATTAAAGAGTGAGCTGGCATTTTCACTGATGAGCATTTCCTCACCAAAAATAGACTGATGATTTCACTAAAAGTGACTAAATGGCACAGCTGATATATGTGTAACTTCCTCCTAAGGCTGGCTTTGGGTCCAAAGTCTACCCAGCATCTATGTGCATGGCTGTAGAACTCTCATGGAAATGGAGAGGAGAAAGGCGGTTACCAGGGGCTAGGATGTCCGTCAGAGGGTGCAAGGTTTCAGGTAGACAGGAGGGACAGGTTCTGGGGATCTGTCACACAGCACGATGACCATAGTTAATGATAATGTATCATGTATTTCAGGACAGCCAAAAGAAAGGACTGTAAATGCTCTCACTACAGTAAGTCTTTGAGGTGGTGGATATGTCAGCCTGATACGATAATCCCACAATGTGTATATGTATCAAGACACCACATTGCACCCCATACATATATACAATTATTATTTGTGAATTAAAAATAAAACTCTAAAAGGCGAACTATGTAGCTTTGATTTCCTTATGATTCACCTCATTATTCAGGTTCTTTTAAAGGGACCATCCTGTGAGCACCATTGCAGGGGACAGTCCTCACCAGCGACAGCAAAGTCAGCCAAGACAGACAGAGACTGACTTCAAGAGAGTCACAGGAAAGGTCACCCCAACATATGCCCCCTCAAAACTGCATGTGCCTGCATACTTAATTGTATCAAAATGTACCCTTTAAACAGGTTACTACTGAGAACACTTTAATTTCAAGGATGAGGCACATGGGGGTGAGTTATTTCTGTAGTTTTTCTTAAAAAAAAAATTATGTTTGCACACAGTTGGATGATAATGGCAATAACAACAGCAGCTGGTATTTGAGTGCCGGACACTGAGCTTAACAGTGCTGGGCACCAGGCTGAGCACCTCCATCCACTGTCATCCAACCTCATAACACCCCTATGACACCAGCACTGTTCCTCTGAAAAGACAAGTGCAGGATACTGCAGGCGTACATCTCTGTGCCAAGATGCAGAGCCTTGGCCTTGAGCGGTGATTATTATGATGCCCCTTGCAGAGGAGGAACCCATGGCTCAGAGACCCCAGTTGCCCCATGGTGGTGGTGCAGCTGGGGAAGATGGTGGCAGAATTCAACTCCAGTTCTTCTGATCCCAAGTTTAGAGCTTTTCCCACCACACAATGGCTACAATAAGGGATTTTCCTTTTCATGCCTTCATTCAAATTTGCCATCCGCCTTTAGGTAATTTGAGATTTAGAATAATTGAATAGTCAGATAATTTGAACTATTTGGTTGGACATCGGTTTTTACCAGTCCCTGATTTTGAAATGAATGATGCTTTATTGTAATTGTCAGAAAACAGGGCTCATTACATGACATAGAGACTGCCTCTTCCACAGAAACACAAAGGGATATGAAGATGGAAGTCAGGGAAGATCATCTTCCATTTTCTCTGATTATCCTGGAGGCTTTGGTTTGTGTCTGGCTGGACTTTCCTAGCAGTGTTTCTCCTACTTCCCGGGTCTAGACAGGATGGGTTGTTTGAAAGGGGGCTCCGAGGTGTGTCCCACCTCCATGTGGACTCTGGCCCTGCCTCCCTCTGCCATCTGCACTCCCAAGCCCCCTCTCTCCCGTGAGGCACCACCCGCCCCCACTGCCACACCACCCACTGCCAAGCAAAGTTCAAAGGGGAAAGGAGCCTGGGGACTCGGGGCATTGGTCCTGGATTCTGTGTTGCCCCACACACATGCAAATCTAACCTTTCTGATTTTTCAGTGGAATAAACCCGAAGACAGGATTTCAACAGGAAAATATTTACTAAAGGCTTTCTCCTTTATAATCTATGGATTTTAGTATCCCGCCACTTTGGCTGAATGTCAATTTTACCCTGAGGACTACTGCTGCAAATTTGAGCACATTTTATTTATTCATGCCATTCAAAATATTAGTGTTGGAAATGAGTAAAGTTTGAGTTTTGCAATGTTCCCATTTAAAGTTCATTTTCCAATGTGAATGATGCTGGTAATTTGCCATGGTAATCGGAGCCAGCAGGCAAAATGTGGGCAACAAAAAGTGGAAGCTAACGGAGCAGGCTTTTGCTTTGCTTTTCTGTTAACCACAGGAATGCACAGCTCATCAAATATGGGGTCGACTCCCCACTTAACTCTGGAGCTGGAAGCACCTGGTTGTCACTATCATGTAACGAGAAACCACACACCCTCTCCTCTGACCATTGCTGGTCCAGTGTGCAGCCAGTGCCCATTTGTGCATTCATAGCTTCAAGGCATCTCAGACCTCTGCTCTGAGGGCTCCAGGCAAAGCCTCAGGACATCACCAACGATTCTCCAGAACCCCCACCCACCCAGTCCCACCTACCACCATTGTCCCTGTGAGAAGCCAAGCTGCTTTTTAAGGGTTCACAGGAGGGGCTCATTTCCCCACGGTGTGAGCTCTTTCCTGGGAGGCGTGAAGACTCATGGAAGACATATTAACCCTGCGCCGCTGCCAAGAGACCCTTCAGCAGGCATTTTCTAAAAGGCTAAATCACCAACAATAACAGGTACAGCCGATGTCTCTCTTTTTCCTCTGTAAAAAAGAGTTTATGCTACAGATGACTCTTCTGTTGCAGGCTTTTTTGAACAGGTTTTAGAGTCTCTCTGTGCAGGGCTTTCTATATTGCAAAGCACCATCTCACCTGCCCCCAGTCCAGCCTCTCTCGGCCCCTCCCCAGCCGCTCACCTGTCTTCTGCAGGAGCTGGGGCATCTGGACCGCAGCCTATGCCTTCATGACATTGTAGGGGAGTTGCCGCTGGGACTGTCACTGTGCCTCCCCTCAAGGACTGAAGGTGGACCAGACCATGAGGGTCTCTAAGGCCCACCTTCCCCTCCCACTTAAGGACTGGAGTTGGATACCACAGATGTGCTGAGTTCTTTATCTTGAGGATTTACAGTGTATGGTTGGATTTGTTTTCTAAGACCGTCTGGGAATCCACCTCAAAAGAGCATGAGATAGTGTCCATGAAGATAGGCTGCCGCAGCTCAGATTCAGACCTGAAACAACCCCATTTCTGCCTCAACTACTTGCTTGCTTTAGACCTTTGGCCGACCTACCAAATCTCCCTAAACCTCTTTTGCTGCTGTTATAAAATGGGACAGTTCTTCACACAGTTGTTGGGTGGATTAAATAATGTGTTAACAGTTCCCAGCAGGGATCTCAGTCGAGAGCCATGCAGGGTGCTGCCCATGCTGTGGGTGGAGGCAGCCATTGGTAGCAACAGCTATAGTGCAACAGTTTGACCT
This sequence comes from Macaca nemestrina, assembly GCF_043159975.1. Classification (NCBI taxonomy): domain Eukaryota; kingdom Metazoa; phylum Chordata; class Mammalia; order Primates; family Cercopithecidae; genus Macaca; species Macaca nemestrina. The sequence goes on from NC_092133.1 coordinate 142,996,989, forward strand.
TCCTAGCCCTGAGAGCATCCTCATAATCCAGCTTACATCTAGGGTGCTTGAAGCAAAGCAAAACAACCAACTGCTGACCCTACCATGGCTGAGATGTGCCCTCGGTGCCAGGCCCTGGATCACTGTCCTCACCAGGACATGTGGCCCCTCACACAGCTGCAGACCCAGCCCTGTCACCCTGCTGGTCAGGGTCGCTCAAAGGACATCCATGTGCCTGGGTGACGTCTGAACTTCACGCGGGAGCAATCTCTGCCTGTTTCTTGTGCTGATGTATCCCTGGCAGGTATAATTGTGCTTGACCCTGAGAAGCACAATTCATAAATATTTGATGAATTAACAGATGAACTCCTTGGCCTGGAATCAAGACCCTACACTCTCCTGTAGTGAGTGGCCCTTTCAGTTTAATTTCTCATAACTACGTTGCACAAATTCTTACTCAGGCCAGGCTGATCTACTCTTTGTTCTTATCACAGAAACAAATGTTTCCACCTCTGAACTGCTTTAGGCTACGGCTTCTCCTACGTTTTTATGGTCATTTAATCCCTGACAATTTAGATTATGTGATTCCTTCAAAGACCAGAAAGAAACTCTCTTCCAGGGAGCCTTCCCTGACTACCCCACTCCCAGTGCCTACCCAGAAGTGGCCTCTTCCTCCTGCAAGTATCTGTACAGGTCCAGTAAGCCACATGAAGGACACAGGCCATAGGCTGTCTACACTGGTTATTCTCATGATGGACAACACTCCACCTTTTATAAGCCATGTAAAGGACACAGGCCATAGGCTGTCTACACTGGTTATTCTCATGATGGACAACACTCCACCTTTTATAAGCCACGTGAAGGACACAGGCCATAGGCTGTCTACACTGGTTATTCTCATGATGGACAACACTCTACCTTTTATAAGCCACGTGAAGGACACAGGCCATAGGCTGTCTACACTGGTTATTCTCATGATGGACAACACTCCACCTTTTATAAGCCACATGAAGGACACAGGCCATAGGCTGTCTACACTGGTTATTCTCATGATGGACAACACTCCACCTTTTATAAGCCACATAAAGGACACAGGCCATAGGCTGTCTACAGAAGTCATTCTCGTGATCCAGCACTCCCCAATGAACCACATGGAGGGCATGTGCCATAGGCTGTCTACACTAGTTATTCTCATGATGGACAACACTCCACCAATGAGCCACCTACAGGACACGTATCCTACAGGTGGCTCACTGTGGAGTATCCTAAGCTGTGCACCTACAGATGGCTCACTGTAGGACACGTATCCTAAGCTGTGCACACTACCATTAATTCACAGGATTGTTAACAAAGATAGAGATCATTGCAGCCCCTTAACCATAAAGTGGTTTATGAGTATTAATTGAAAAAATGCACCTAAAGCATTTAGAAAGTGTCTGGCAAGTAACACGATGTCAATGACCTTAGCTAGAACTCCTATTAACCAATAGAAATTTAGTAGAAACAATAACCACCTGTCCACAAGGTCTGTGGTATATTGCACAGGTGTGACATGTACAGGAGAAAGAAAGACAAGCATACGAATTATGCCAGGAAAGACACAGCTTCAAAGTGCTGTAGGACACCAAGGGTTCCCATGCTGGGAAGCCTTTAAAAAGGAGCTGGCATTTGACCTCCATAGAGAAACACAGGTTTGTCTACCTTCTATGATGCAAGTTCAAGTGGACAGAATTAGGAAGTACATGGTTTTTGAGCAGCCTAGGAGCCTCTGTAGAGCTTCTGACGTAAGCACTGAATTGAAAGATACGACAGAAAGGTGTGGATTGGTCATAATACACAATGAGATAACTCAGTCCTCCGGGTTATGGGCACCCTCTTCCCTTATTTTAGAAAGGGACCATGCAGTATAACTTGGCCCATGTTCTCAAAACTCTAAATCTGAATGCATTTATCCATCCTAGGAGATGAAATGAACCCCTTGCAGGCCCATGAGCATATTCTGTAATTTGCATGCATAAAACTAATCAGGCACAAGCTTATTTTTGAGCACTTTAGCTGCTTCTCCTGTAAACCAAGTGCCAGGTGGGGAAGAAAATCACATTATTGCAAAGTCTGATTAGTTGGGTTTGCAGTAACCAAAGTTGACTGTATATATTATATCCCAAGTGATTAAAACATTAAAAATCCCTAGTGTTAAAGAAGTATGTCTCCCTATATGAATTCTGAGCTGCTATCTAGCTTCTAACATCCTATGTCATCAATGACAATGTCATTTACATACAGTAATTCAACTATGGAAAACTACATAGAGCTGCAATCATGTATGTGATTTAATTAAAAACCAATCACTTAAAATACCTGTGGTGCAGTAGACACAGTTCTGTGGAGAGACCCAGAAAGGGTTTCATTGGGGAAATGGAAGGATGCAGTGCAAAAAAGCAAGATCTGTGTTGAAAGTCATGTTGGTTATCAGTAAGATGGGTTTGTGTGGACAAGCACAGAAATATTTCAGGTCTCTGAGCACCATGTAAACACCAAGGTGGTCCCAAAAGGATGGGGAGGGGAAGAAGATCTGCAGTGAGTAAATGGGACCCCAACACAACCCATTCTAACCCCACTTCCCGGAGAAAGAGATTAATTACTCAGACAGTGAGGTTATCACTGGAGCTGAGCTATGCCAACCTATGGGGACCCCAGCCAGGAGGTGAGACTTGCTGAAGCCGTCATGGGAAATCATGCTGGTTAAATATCAAAGAGAGAAAATTTAACCAGCTCACTACAAATCTTTCTACATTTTAATTAGTTAACCACCCAAAGTAAGGAAAGTTTTTTAAATTTTTGCTTTTCTCTTTTTACATTTACCTTTATAAAATGTTAGTTGAAAAATATGCTGCATATAAGTGTCAAGCACCCCTCAATTTAAAACTTAAAGAATAAAGAGAAAAGGATTATAGAGGAGGAGATGAGGTTGGCTTTTTAAAAGGAAAAAAAAAAGTTCTCATGGAAATTTCCTGGGCTTAGGAGTGTAGCAAGAGCAGTCACCCAGGAATCTAGTGCCATGTCCTCTCCATGTGACCCTGCAGTCCCTGAGGGGCAGGATGCTGGGTCATTCTGGGGCGACAGTCTCTGTGCACCCCTCAGTGCTACTCCTGAGCCCTGCTGGCACCATGCTGAGAAATCATGCAAATTATCTTTTACCAAGGCTGGACTTGCATGAGAGCTGGACCAATTCTCAGAAACAAGTGCTGGAGCTATCCAATCCACGTCTTTCCACTGGACCAGGATCGACCAGCACAAAGCATATGAGCGCATGGTGCTTTGCCTGGGCCTCCTATTGCATATCTGAATCCACAAACCACCAATACACAGAAATCTAGCATTCCATAGTTGAGACCCTAATAATGGCTACTTTCATAACAAAAATATTTTCTACTGGCCAGCAGAACAGTGAGGAGGAGCTAATCCCTGAGGCCTGGGGATCCCCCAGCACATGCTCAAGACCTGCCTCCAGGCCTGAAGAGCACCTAAATGGAGATGAGGTCATCATCTGGACCTACCGAACATGTGACATCAGCAATAGACCAGCTCATCATGGATCCACCACACATGTCAAATCAATCATGAGTTATGGTGCAGAGACTTTTGCTATTTATAAGTTGTAAGACTTTATGCACTATTTGCATAAGTCTTCAATTCGATTGCCACGTTTTCTTTGTCTTTTTCTCATGGATTTCTCTCCTGTGTGACTCAGAGTTAATAATGTTGTTGCTGTAACCCACAGCCCCAAAGCCAGTGGCGCACTATAAATAAGCTGTGCAGTGCTCGGCTTGTAGCTAACTCCTTCACCCTGGCCCCAACCCTCTCGTGGCTCCATCCTGGGGTTCTCTGAATCCAGCTTGTAAGGAGGGAAGAGGGAAACAAGGGATTGATGAAAAGGAGGAAAAGAGCCTCAGAGGTGAACACAGCATCACTTAGGAATTTCAGGATCCACACCTAAAAATGGCAAACACAATTTCCTCCAGCATTCAACAGGCAGCCCTGGTCACACAGCCCTCCTCCATGCTGGAAGCAAGGAGATGTTGTCATGTGTCGAGGAAGGAGAGGGACAGTCCACACCTGCATGTCCACATGTTTCTGGATAAAGTCTATGAGGGGCAGAGAGCAAGTGGTGCCTGCCCCTAAGGTGTACCCACCAGGCTAATGCATGACACGGGTTCAGAAAGGGAGCTGCTCAGGTGACATCATGTTTTGTTCGATGGAACTAATGTTCATGTCCCCCGAAATTCATATGTTGGAGCCCTAATTCCCAGTGTGGCTGTATTTGGAGATGGGTCCTCTAAGGAAGTAGTTCAGGTTAAGTGAGGCCGTGAGTGGGGCCCTGATCTGATGGGATTAGTGTCCTTGTAAGAGGTGACACCAGAGAGTGAGCTCACTCACTCTGAGCCAAAGAGGTGACGCTGCCACAGACATTCAGCTGAGAACATCCTGTCCCTGACCTCCCCCAAATTCATGTCCTTCTTGCATGGCAAATGCACTCATCCCATCCCAACAGCCCCAGAAGTCTTAACTCATTCCAGCATCAACGCTAAGCTGTGAAGTCCAGAGCTTCAACAAAACATCACCTGAATCAGGAATGGATGGGACTCATGGTGCGATTCGCCCACCCTGAAGCTGAGCTCTCCTCTCCAGCCGTGAACCACGGAACCCAAACAGGTTCCATGTTCCCAAAATACAACAGTGAGCCAGGCATGGAGTAGACGTCCCTCTCCAAGAGAGAGAAAGGGGCAACAGGGAAAGGGTGGCAGGGCCCAAGCAAGTCCAAAACCCTAAGGAAGTACTTCAGGCAAAATGAGGTAATGGAGTTGAGGCAGCTAATCCAGTGGATTAGTGTCCTTATTAAAGATGACTCCACGGGCCGGAGACGGTGGCTCATACCTGTAATCGCAGCGCTTTGGGAGGCCAAGGCAGGAGGATTGCTTGAGCCCAGGAGTTTGAGACCAGCCTGAGCAACATAGTGAGACTCTACCTCTATAAAATATTGAAAAATTAGCCACGTATGGCACCCTGTGCCTGTGGTCCCAACTACTTGGGAGGCTGAGCTAAGAGGATTACTTGGGCTCAGGAAGTTGAGGCTGCAGTGAGCTATGATCACATCACTGTGCTACAGCCTGAGCAACAGAGTGAGACCGTGTCTCAAATACACACAAACGAACAAACAAATAATGCCACGGAGTCTGGTCCTGCTCAATCTTCATGCATACACAAAGGAGAGGTCATGTAGCACATGACAAGATAGCGACACCCACAGGCCAAGAGAAAAAGCCTCAGAAGGAAACTGGCCTGGCCAACACCTTGATATTGAACTTCCAGCTTCAGAACTGTAAGAACGTTAATTTCCGTTGCTTAAGCTGCCCAGTCTATGGTATTCTTTTACGGCAGCCCCAGCAGATGAAGACAGTGTGATAAGGTTGAGGAAAAAATGCTGATAATAACTGGTTGAAAAAAATAATAACCAACTTTTTTCTGAAATTTTTACTTGTTAGACAGTTTATCCCTGAGAGTTGCACTTATCCATACACACAGTCATTCATCCGAGAGGTACACCACTGTTGATGACAGCCGTGATCACTCACAGTGCTATGGCAGGACCATGAAAATGCAAAACGCATCCAAGCCATGCTCCCAGCCACAGATGCAGCACTGCATGGGAGTCACATCATAAAACATGAACTGTTAGGTAATCGTGCAGGAAAAAACATGAATCGGCCCCTACATGAATGTTGCTGGAGTTCTAAAGGCAGTGGATTACAGATGAGGGAGAGGACCTCCAAACAGGGGAACAGGAAACCTTTTGGTCCTAGGAAGGAGTTTTGGAGACTGAGGCAGGGCAGGACATAATGGATTGAGAAACAGGCTATGCCATTTAAAAAAAAGAACGAAATCATGTTCTTTGCAGCTACAGAACGTAGTCCTAAACGAATTAACAGAAACAGAAAGTCAAATACCGCATGTTCTCACGAGTGGGAGCTAAACATGGGAGTACTCCCAGATATCAAGATGGGAAGAGCAGACACTGGAGAATACTGGGGGGAGGGAGGGAAGGGGATGAGAAACTAACTACCAAGTACTGTGCTCACTACCGGAGTCACCCGTACACCAAACCTCAGCATCACTCAAACCTGCACATGTACCCACTGAACCCAAAATATAAGTTGAAATTTTAAAAAGGAAAAAAGGACCAGGTGTGGTGGCTCACCGCTGTAATCCCAGCACTTTTGGGAGGCCAAGGTGGGAGGATCACCTGAGGTCAGGCATGCTAGACCAATCTGGCCAACACGGCAAAACCCCATCTCTACTAAAAAATACAAAATAAAATAAAATTAGCCAGGCACAGTGGCACGCACCTGTAGTCCCAGCTACTCAGGAGGCTGAGGCACTAGAATTCCTTCAACCTGGGAGGTGCAGGTTGCAGTGAGCTGAGATTGGGCCACTGAGGTCCAAACTGGGCAACAGAACTAAACTCTATCTCAAAAAAAAAAAAAAAAAGAAAGAAAGAAAGAAAAGAAAAGAAAAGAAAAAGAAAGAAAGGAAGAAACGGGCTGTGGAGTCGGAAATGTGTGGACCTGGGGAGAGGAAGTGCCATGTCCTTGAGGGTGCCATGGCCGCTGCCTGGAGTCATCCTGCAGGACTGAATGTGCACACGTGAGTGCCATGGCCTCCCGGTTGGCAGCTGTGCCTCCCACCTCCTCCAGCTGGGGTGGGTGGAACTGTCCAGCCAGCAATGTCTCCATTCAGCTCTGTCAGTTCAAGGCTGTCTCTACCAGCCAGGGGCTCTTGTCACTCTGGAAGAAGGCTGAGCATTGCTGTCCACCTGGCATCTGCTGGCCATGCAAGCCCTCCCCAGTGAGTCGAGGAGGCCTTCATCTGTGGAAATGCTGACACCCAAACCAAATGTGATTCATTCCACCCCAGCTGTTCCTCAAATGACCCCACAAGGGAGCAGCCGAGGCTCAGGCTGCTTGGTTCATAGTAGGAGCCTAGGGCAGGGGTGTAGGCCTGCAGGGTGTGGAGAGTGGGTGGCGAGGCTCCACCACGGGCCCCCCTCCGAGGGCCGCTGCCTTCTCAGGGTGCCGGCCACCTTCACCCGTGTTCTGTCCCAGCCGTGGCTGCTCGAACCTGCACCCAGAGGCAGAAAGGCCTGCAGCCATCCTTGAATTCAGATCCTGCTTGTCCTCAGAGCAATCTGGTCACCAGTTCAGTGCAAGGGTCAAGGTCAAGACGGCTGGGGTAATTCCCATCTCTGCCACCCCCTGCCGTGTGACTGGTTACGTTGCTTCAGTAGCTAAAAAGGATAATATTGGCACTTTCCTGGGCCGGTAATGCGCCTGCTCAGAATGAGTCCCTGCTGTCACTGTTTGTGTGTCTTCCCATCTCTAAGGGGACAGAGCACTCCCTCGGTTTCCACAGTGAAATCTATTTTTGCACGCACTGTTATGACTCATTGGTCTGGGACCATTCTGATGTCCTGTGCTGGAGCCCCTCAGGCAGACACAAAGTGACACAGAGAGTCCTCCTGTGCTGGACAAGCTATCACTTCTTAGACATTCGAAACTTCATCCTAAAAAAACCAACAAACAAACAAACAAAAAAAAACAAAGAAACAGCTACACACATCATTTGGAATAACTCCGGAGCACAGCGGGTGCTGGAATCAGATGGCTGGCACCATAACAGCTGTTTTAGAAGCAAAAGATGTAGTTCTGTCCTCGAATCAACATTAACACCCATGAATCACCCAGAATCGGATTCCAGAGCGGGAAACAACAGTGAACCCCGTGGGGCAGATGTGGACCCCAGGCTGCCACAGCCACCGCCCGGGCTGGGGAAGTGTCCCCATGCCTGGAGTCCAGGACGCCTGTGCAGTGAAGCTGATCCGTGCTGCCCTCGCCTGCCCATGTGCCGTGGGGCCGACCGGCGGGAGAGCAGCCTGCATTCTGTCACCTGAGAAAGGGAAGCTCTCCTACTCTTCCTTCAAGGTTCATCTCAGACATCAGCTTCAGACAAGGCTTTCTAGACCCTCTGCCCAGCGGGGAGCCCTTCAGTGCCCCGTCCCCTCTACCGGGCCGGTGAGGATGAGCACCCCAAGTCAAGGCCCAACGCCAGCCTCCCCATCTCCCAGACCTGCTGGCGCCTACAAGTCCCGGGCCTGGCAGAGGTCCCACCCATCACCTGGTCCCAGAGGCAGGGCTGCCCCGTCAACCCTGTGCCTGGATGCTTCCCCTGGGAGACGCAGGACGTCCTGGCAGGATGGGACTGGCGGTGCACGCCCTGCAGGAGCCTGTGGTGGGGCTGCCGATGTCACCTTCGCCCGCTTTCACGGTGCTCAGAAGCTGATTTCTCAAGGCCCGAGGTGATAGCTGAGGCCTCTTGGGGCTCCAGGGCTCTGTGGGCCTCTGTCCCCTGCATCTTCTTCTCCACCCCGGCTTAGAGCTCAGCGTGCAAGCTCGTGGGGGGCACAGGGAGGGGCCGGACGACCTCACAGCCAGGCCTGACCTTTAGAGTGGGCAGCGCCAGCCTTCTAGGCGAGAATCAAGGACTGTCATGAAGGCTCCCGCCTGCCAACCACCTTGTGGATGTCATTCATGGCTACTGTGTGTGATTTGGCCACCAAGGAAGACCAGGTTATCACAGGGGCCTGGTCCAGTGACTGGAGCCTGTAATCCCAGTGCTTTGGGAGGCTGAGGTGGGAGGATTGTTTGAGCCCAAAAGTTCAAGGTTGCAGAGAGCCGTGATGGTGCCGCTGCACTCCAGCCTGGGCAGCAGAGACAGACCCTGTCTCAAAGAAAAAGAAAAAAATTAAGAGTTATGCTCTCCCTTGACAACACGCATTGGAAGAGTAAACGAGGGTGCAGCAGGTTGAACAGTGGCCCCAGAAAGACACATCCAACCCTGTGACGGTGACTGAGAAAAAGTTCTCTGCAGATATCCTCAAGTTAAGGACTTCGAGATGGCCTCATCCTGGATTGACCAAGTGGGCCCTCAATCCAATGACAGTTGTCCCTACAAGAGGCAGAAGAGCAGACACAGACACAGAGGAGAAGGCCACATGGGGACAGAGGCGGAGACTGCAGTGATGCGGCCACCACCCAGGAACGCCAGGAGTCCTGGAACTGGGAGAGGCAGGAAGGAGGCTCCCCAGAGCCACAGGAGGGAGCATGGTCCCTGGACAGCTCAGTCTCAGATTTCTGCCTCCAGAGCTGTGGGAGGATGAATGCCTGCTGTTTAAAGACCCCCAGTTAAGGGTATTTTTCCAGCAGCTCCAGGACACAGCACATGGGGTGTCCAGGACACAGGTTTCCCTCTCTGGACCTGATTCCAGACATGAAAGACAGGACAGCCGGGAGCAGCCTCGGCCGGGAGCACCCAGGAAGACTCCAGGCGCACAGCAGTCCCTGAAAGGTCGGGGTCCCGTCTCCCTCTCAGGCCAGCATTGCGCCCCTCAGGGGAAGCCTAGCTCATCTGCCATCTGTCCTATGTGGGGCTTCCGTATGGATTCACGGCACAGTGGGAAAACGAGCTGACATCACCTACGGGCTACAGTGGCTCGGGGCCCTCAAACCCGGGGGTGAGCAGAGGAGACTGCACCGGGTCCTGCACTTCTGCCCTTTACTGCAGAAGAATTAAGAGGGAGAGGGGCTAGGTTGTTTTGTGGCAGGTTTTTCGCTTCTGGCAGGCAGGGCTGTTTTCACACAAACATGTTTTATTGCCTACAAGTGGGATTTTTAAACACTGTCTATCTTTCTTATCGTTATTAATCAGAGAGCTGTCCTTATCAGCAGCAACGCCTGCACAGCATCAGCGTCCGCACACGCCTGGTGGGAGTGTGGAAACTGGGCCCAAAGACTGCACAGTATCAACATCAGCACATGCCTGGTGGAAACGCGGAAACCCGGTCCATCAGAAAAAGGGACTGTTTCCTGCCTCATGGATGAGATGATGAATTGATTTTGCTGCTCAGAGGCTCGGGCAATGCCTGTGGTGACTGGGGGAGACGATGATAATGATGAAAATAATAAGAGTAACAGTCACAGCCGTCATCTCTGAGCACTTCCTACCAAGTGTGGGGCACTGCGCTGAGCACTTAAGATGCCGTATTACATTTAATCCTTACAAAAACACCATAAGTGGAAATGAAGATGATTCGCTTGTAAATTAGGAAATGGGCTCTGAAGTGTTAATGACTCACCCAGGCCCCTGTGTGGCAGAACTGAGGGTCCAACCAGGTTTCCCTACTCCAAGGCCTGCAACAGCTATGCCAGCCATACTGCCCCCAGTGAGAAGCTTGGGGTCCCACGTCAAGGAAAAGGCAGTGCTGCAGCCTTGGGCCCAGAGGAGCCGGGAAAAGGATGGCCACAGAGCCACACTCTGGCTGCCACATGCTACTGTGTGTGCTGCCTTTCCAGAGACCAGGAGTCGCCTTGTCACTCATCAAATTATGTTAAGGGGTGTGCAGGGGCACACGTGTATGTGTGTACATGTGTGTGCACATATGCACGTGTACCTCTGTGTGTGCATGTGTGTGCATATTCCTGTGTGCATGTGTGTCCTAGGTGCGTCGTGTGTTGCATGTGAATGTGTGCATCTGGTGCATGTGCAGGAAGGTGAGAAGAGGTTGTGGAGTGAGCCACAGCGCCAGCCATTTAGCCAGGAGAGCAGCCTGAGACTGCCGGCTGTGTAGACGCTGGCTCTGGAATACTCAGAAGACTGGTGGCCCCTCATCCCTGTAAAAATCCCCTCCTCCTCCCTGAAAGACTCCTCCAGCCGCTGCTCTGAGAGGCAGGGAGAGGGAAGTGGACACTGTTTCCATGGGGAGGTCGACAGAGCTCAGGGTTTCTGCTGAGAGCAACGCTGAGGTTAACCACTCATAAGCTACTCAATATGATTCTGAGTTTTGGGGGCACAGCCAGAGAGAGGCCACGTGTGGCCAGTGGGGGACAAGGCTGTGAGAAGGGGAGGAGAGCAGGCCCAAGTGTGGCCACATGGGGATGAGGCTAAGGATGGGGAGGACAGTGCCCATCATCCTTTGCGGCACCTGCTTAGCCCAACGTGGAGGCCTGTGCTTGTGTCTTTCAGGAATTCGCAGACTCCATATCCCAGCTGGTCACACAGAAGTTCCGCGAGGTGACGATGGACCTCACGCCCATGCACGCCCGCCACAAAGCTCTGGCAGGAATCGTCATGACCAAAGGTAGCCACCTCCTCTTTTCCTGTGGGCATTTTCATCTCTAAAGAAAGGAGCATTAGCATCTACCTGATCTTGGAGGCCAAAAGGCTCTCTCTTCCACACCAAGCTGTGGCAAAGAAAGACAAAATATTATAGGATACACAGAGATCAGTGGCCAGAGCGTATTAGCAGGAAAAGCCATCCTGACCATGGTGCTGTGATTAGGCTGCCAGGGCCCAGCTCTGCACAAACATCCCCCATCTCTGGGGGGCCTGGCCAGTCCCTTCCGGAGAACCCAAGTCTCCTGAGAGTCCTGAGTCCCTCTCGTTGGGGTGTAACCCACCCCGGAACGCTCTCGTTTCTGCCAAGATTCCCCATCCCAAACACCCAGGGAGTGAATTCCACTCTAAGAAATACGGGTGACCCAGCTGCGAGGGGCATGCTGACAGCCAAGGAGGCGGCATCTCCAGTCAGCCAGGATGGGGGAAAATGAATGAGGGCTAAATTTGATGAGTCAGCACTGTGGAAATAACAAGCCACCAACCCATTAATAACAAGCCAGCGGGTTATTTGAATTCAACCATTTCCATTTCCAAAGTTTTTCACAACTGTGTAATGACCTCCTTGTCACACTCATTACACTCTCACACACTTGAGAGTCGTTACTGTAAAATAGTAACTGACTTTTGGATTAAGTTTCACACACACGCTTGCTCTGCATGTGCCGGCAAAATCTAAGGCGGAAAAAGACCATCGACCTGACATACAAACATATTTATATTGAAAAATAAAGGACCAGATGACTGGCATGGTTCTCAACCATGCTGGGCCGGCAGGGTCCTCTCCAATCTTACTGGGTGTGGGAATATTGGAACCCAGCACCCAGTGCCATGTCTTGGCTGTGTAATCTTCCCAGTGTGGGCCTCCTGGTAAAATGAAAATGAAACTGCTTCCTCACAATGTAACTGGGTGAGATCTAGAATATGAGATGCTTTGAAAGGTAAAGTCGTTTTATAAATAGATCATGCAGTATATAAATATACCAGACCCGCCCTGACCACCAGCACCTGCCCCACCTTTGAGACACAGACTACATCTGCCTCTTTGTGGAATTAGGAATGTTCTAAATTGAGGGCTAAGAGTTCACCTCCACCAAGCTCATCCCTGCTGGAGGTGACCATTCCTTCATCCTCCAGCATGCAGCCATCAACTGGGCACCGCCATACACTGGGCACTGCTCTGTAGGCCCACGGGGCTGCAAGGAAGAGACACGGCCCCCACTCAGGGTACAGCAGTCTCACTAAGGGAGCAGTGAGTTTGGCAGGCCAAAAGCATCATCCTAGCACAGAATCCAGCCCCACCTGCGCAGAGCTCTGCGACTCATGGCCAGCCACTGAGCCTTGCTGGGACTCTGTTCTCTCACCTTTAAAAACAGGGATAACAGCAACACCTACCTGATCAGGTTATTTTGATGGCTAAATGTGTTCATGTATTTCTAGCTCTTAGAAAGTTACCTAGCCCATAGCAAGTACCATGTAAGTGTTAGTTAATTATTGGTAATGGCACTGTTTCATTTACAAATTATTTAGTCAGTGCCTGGCATACAAAGTTCTGGGGAAACAGCAGAGAACAAGAGACCAAACACTTACCCTTGTGGCTCTTATATTCCAGTGGGGAATGGTTCTTAAAGAATAATTTAAATCCAATATAAAAGAACTATAAAAGAACTATGTACACACAGAGTTGTTGGTCCATATAAACAAAACTTTGGTAAATTTTAAAATGTGGAGTGTTACAGAGATTTCTGCTACAGGTTTCTAAATAACTCAGTTTAAATTAGTGTCCTGGTCTGAAAGGAAAGGAGGGAGGGTTGGGGGAGGGAGTAGAAGCGGGAGGGGAGGGGAACCAGCCACCCTGGCTTCCTTATTGTGCAATGCACTTCCAGCCCCAGAAGCATAAGTCAGTATGACTTGGAAAGTAATTTTTTAGCATTTCTCGGCTCCAGAACTGTGATTGTCCAATATCTTTCCATCTTTCTGGGAAACAAATCTGGCAAGTTTTGGAAGCTACTCTCAAACTTCATGTGGAAAATAGTAATG